>NC_133657.1:145644878-145963850 GCF_009905375.1 Apium graveolens | reverse complement strand
AGGATGGCACCAGCAGAAATGAAAGAGTTGGCGAGCCAGCTACAAGAATTGTTGGATAAGGGAGTGATACGGCCAAGTGCGTCGCCATGGGGAGCACCTGTTCTGTTTGTAAAGAAGAAAGATGGGAGTATGCGTCTATGCATAGATTATCGGGAGTTGAATAAGGTAACGATCAAGAACCGCTACCCGCTACCAAGGATAGATGACCTTTTTGATCAGTTGAAGGGAGCAAAATGCTTTTCAAAGATTGATTTGAGATCGGGATACCATCAATTAAAGATCAAGGAAGAAGATATTCCCAAGACCGCATTTAGGACCAGATATGGGCATTATGAATTCCTAGTAATTCCGTTTGGATTGACCAACGCTCCGACCGCATTTATGGATCTGATGAATCGAGTATTTAAGAAGTATTTGGACAAATTTGTCGTGATATTCATTGATGACATCCTTATTTATTCTAAGTCGGAAGAAGAACATAAGCAGCACCTCTAGATAGCATTGGAGATACTCCGACAAGAGAAGTTGTATGCCAAGTTTACCAAATGTGAGTTTTGGTTAAAGGAAGTTCAATTTTTGGGGCATGTCATTGGAAATGAGGGAGTTAAAGTGGATCCGGCAAAGATTGAGGCAGTTATGAGTTGGGAGAGGCCAAAGACTCCTACGGAAGTGCGAAGTTTTCTAGGATTGGCCGGATACTATAGAAGATTCGTCAAGGATTTCTCGAAGATCACCACACCATTGACCAAGTTAACCAGAAAGAATCAAAAGTTTGAATGGAGTACAGAATGTGAAGATAGCTTTCAAGAGTTGAAGCAGAAGTTGGTAACAGCTCCGGTGTTAGTACTTCCAGATGATCAAGGGAACTTTATAATATTCAGCGACGCTTCACATAAGGGTTTGGGTTGTGTGTTGATGCAACACAATAAAGTGATCGCATATGCGTCAAGAAAGTTGAAACCGCATGAGTTAAAGTACCCGACGCATGACTTGGAACTAGCCGCCATAGTGTTCGCACTTAAGATTTAGAGACATTACCTCTACGAAGAGAAGTGTGAAATCTACACGGATCACAAGAGTTTAAAGTACATTTTTACTCAGAAAGAGCTCAATATGAGGCTGAGGAGATGGCTGGAATTAATCAAGGACTATGACTGTTCGATAAATTACCATCCTGGAAAGGCGAATGTAGTGGCCGATGCTCTGAGTAGGAAGGAGAGACTGAATATGATGATAACATCAAAAGAGTTATCTGAAGAAATCGAAAGATTGGAATTGGAATTTTGTGCTTATGGAAAAGTAGAAGAAGTTTGTCGTGCAATGACCTTTCAGCCAACACTAGTGGAAAAGATAAAGAAGTGTCAAGAAGAAGTGGTGGAGAAAGAGAAGAATCAGTTATCTGGAGAGGAGATTAATACTCAAAGGGATGAGCAAGGGATACTAAGGTTTTCATCCAGAATATGGATTCCTCATGTACTTGAATTAAAGAATGAGATCCTCCATGAAGCCCACAATTCAAAATTTTCAATTCACCCGGGAAGCACCAAGATGTATCGAGACTTAAAAGAGAACTTTTGGTGGCCAAATATGAAGCGAGACGTGGCAGAATGGGTTGCGAAGTGCTATACTTGTCAAAAAGTGAAGGCAGAACATCAACGACCAAGAGGATTAATTCAGCCTCTGAAGATTCCAGAATGGAAATGGGAAAATATCGCTATGGACTTTATAGTAGGACTACCGCGAACGAAATCCGGGCATGACGCAATATGGGTTATAATTGATCGTCTTATGAAGTCGGCGCATTTCCTTCCAATAAATGAGAAGTCGTCACTGGACAAGTTGGTTCATCTGTATGTACGCGAAATCGTACTAAGGCATGGAGTACCTGTATCAATAGTTTCAGACAGAGATCCCCGCTTTAACTCGAGATTCTGGAAGCAATTTCAGGAATGTCTTGGCACGAAGTTGAATATGAGCACGGCGTACCACCCGCAGACTGATGGTCAGAGTGAAAGGACAATTCAAACAATCGAAGACATGTTGCACAGTTGTGCAATCGATTTTGCAGGAAGTTGGGACGACCATTTGCCGTTGATTGAATTCTCTTATAACAACAGCTATCATTCCAGTATCGGCATGCCACCATACGAAGCTTTGTACGGGCGAAAATGTAGATCACCAACAAATTGGGATGAAGTAGGAGAAGGAAGAATTCTTGGCTCGGAATTGGTACAACAGTTGCATGACACAGTCAAGTTAATTCAGAAAAGGTTGCTTGCTGCTCAAGATAGACAGAGGAAGTATGCGGATCCAGCGCGTAAGGATGTTCGATACCAAGTTGGTGAAGCTGTGTTGCTAAAGGTGTCACCTAGAAAAGGGTTGTTTAGATTTGGCAAGAAAGGAAAGTTAGCACCTAGATACATAGGTCCTATTGAGATTTTGAGTCAAGTAGGAAAGGTGGCCTACGAGTTGGCCTTACCACCTCAGTATCAGCATGTGCATAATGTGTTTCATGTGTCGTTGCTTAAGAAGTACAACCCTGATGCTAGCCATGTGATAGAATATGAACCTGTAGAAATTCAGGCAGACCTGTCATTTGTGGAGCAACCGGTTAAAATACTCGACTGGCAAGTAAATAATCTTAGGAATAAGTCACTAAAGTTAGTGAAAGTGCTTTGGAGGAACCCTAAGGTCGAAGAATCGACTTGGGAGTTAGAGTCTGATATGCGTTCCCGGTATCCTCATCTGTACTCTTAGATTCTGGGGACAGAATCCCTTAAGGGGGAGAGGATGTTACGACCGGTACTTTATGTAATATTATTTGTGGATTTGGTATAATATTAAAGCCGAATGAAAATATATTCAATGATTGTACGTTTGTGTGAGTGAAAATTTCTGCATTATAAATTTGCTTTATGTAGTATATGATTTTTCAAAGAAAGAGTTTATTTAATTTCTTTATTTTTGATTTATAAGGAATATTCTAAGTTTTGGAAAAATTTTCTTTTAAAAGGTATTTTGTTCACAAATTTTGGAAATGATTTTATAAAGTCTCTAAAAATCCAAGTTATTTTATGGTATAAATTTTATAATTTTTGAACTTGTATTTTATTTTATAAAAATAAATCTTTACAAATTTTATTTGTTATAATTATCAAATTACATAAGAGACCATGCATGCAAATCACCCTTCTATTCTCTCAAAGGGCAAATAAGACATTTCCAACCCTACTAACTCATTTGATTATTACCAAATTACTACCTTAGCCTTGCATGCAAAATGACCTAACTTTAACCAAAGGACATTTTTGTAAGTTCTCACTTCCACTCATTATTTGTGAACCAAATAGCATAAAACAAAGAAATCAAAGTGGGAGAAGTCATTCCACTCATTCCACACTCCAACACACCACAAATTTCTCTCCTTTCCCCCCCCCCACCTTGCTCTCGGCCGAAGGCCAAAATCCCCCACCCCATTCCATTTTTCAATTCATTCTTCTTCTTCCCAAGTGTAAATCTTTTACCTACATTCATCTTATATACTTTCCAAGTGTTTTGTGACTTGGAAGTTGAAGTTCCATGGATGCATGTGTAGTTCTTATGTGATCTCCAAAGAGAAACTCTTGATTCTTGTGAATTCAAGAGCTCTCTATGAGATATATTATGTATATGTGCTAACTAAGTGTTTTATGGAGATATCATGCTTTAAAATCCTTTGCATGCTACTGAAATTTCATTATATATTTATGTTTAGCCATGCATGCTAGTTTTAAGACATTAAAATGATGATCAACCATGTTTTGCATGCTACTCCTTTCGAAATCATGTAGTTATGTTTAAAAATCTATAAATTCGAAATAGGTGTGCTTAAAATAGATTGTTTCCATGATAAATTTCTTATTAATACTTAAAAGAAGTTATATTTCATGATTATTAAGGATGAGTATTAGGTGCAAGTCGATTTTGCAAGCATTTAAAACTTTATGCCTAGCCGAAATCTTGTTATGTGCTTTCCATGAGTTGCATGTTATATATTTGCTTGCATGTTGTTGTTTTTGGGCATGGATGATCTCACCCAAGGTTATTTTGAGAATAAGGCAGTTAGTTCAGTAGATCACCATGTATAAGTCTTGGTTTAAGTATTGAGTTGTTGGTAGTTGAGTTTGTCAAATCAAAACCTTGGAGAAATGAGAGTTATAGTTTCTACAGAAAATCAGTTTAGTACCCTGAGGTTTAGAGTGAGTTTTGACCATGTCATTGATGTGCACTTTGAGGCCCAAGCCACCAGAAGTTAGTATTGGGAGTATATAAAAGGTTTTAGGTGTTGGTTGGAGGTTTGCATGTTATTTGGTTAGGTGCACTAGTAGAATAACAAAATCTGTCCAGCAGGGGACAGTTTTGTTGCAACTCAGAAATAGGAAGATTTGACCATGTCATGGGTAGGCCCTCGTTAGGCCCTGTTGGGCCTTAGTTAGAGGGAGTGTCAGAGAAGTTTTTCCAACCATAATTCATAGGATATTAGTTAGAACCATGTGTCACAAGTTAATTCAAGTCAGGGCATTTTCTGCCCAGAAAAATAGGGGAACCTTGGACTTTTAGCTTAGGCCCAAGAAGGCCCAAGCCAGGCCCTTGAGCCACATCAAGTTTGTGAGATGCCCTTAGGTCAGGGGAGTCTTGTGTAAAAGTTTTGTAGGAAAAATTGTAGTTTAAGAGTGTCTAATGCACTCAAGAAACCATAGTTGTCATTCTGAAATTTGCACCAGTGAGCACTTTCACTTATCACATAGTTTTAGAACACTTAGAAGTGAGTATTAGGTCGAACACCATAGTTGTAAGATAGTATAAGGTCAGTAGAGCAAAAGGCACAAGTGAGGGTCAATAGGTTTTGGAGAATTTAGGAAAGGCACATCGAGTTAGGAAGCCAAAATTAGAAGACCTTGTCTAGTTTAGCGACCAAGTGACTTAAGTTGTGAGTCGAGATCATCCAAGCCTAGTGTTGCATTATGGTATATATGGTGATATTTGGGGTTAATATATGATATGTGAATATGTGGTTATGTGTGTACTTTTGTAGTAAATATAAAATTAAGTGCATATAGGCCTAAGTGCCATTCGTGTTTAATTTTGGGTTGTAAAGAGGTTAAGATGGTAAGAATATATTATAATGGGGATTATTACTATTTATGTAGGATCTCGAGACGAGGGAAAACTTGCCATAAAGGTCGAGTGAAGCTCCAATTGTTGCTCCTACCAGTCAGACCAGACCAGCCTTTCTCAAGGCAACTGATTCAACTTGACCTTCGTATTTACTATAAATAGTTCATATATATCGATGCCATTATCCAGAGTCATTTTGATATGTTTAAATCAAGCGTATCTTTCGTTTATCATTGAATTATATAGAAATGCCATGAACCCTCGAGTATGTATTGCAAGTAGTTCAAAAGCCTTTTTATGATAGTTAAATGCCATGATAAAATGAAGAGTTGATATATTACTTGATTGATCCTCTTGATTAACATGCTAATGATTCCTAAGTAATGATATCTCATCCTGATATTTGAACCCCTATAGAACCTTACCTTGATACCTGAAAGCCAGATATTTATCAAAGTTGTCCCTAATTGATTGATACCCCTCTTTCTTATCTTAAAGCTTGTCAATTCTGTTATATCCTGAGCTAAAAATCATTCTTCATACCTTAACACCCTTAGTATTCATAAAGCTTACATTCTTGATGATCCAGCACTTGAACCTTGATGAGAAACCATTGCTTTAAGCCCAATTTGGCACTTCCTTTCATGATATCCAATAGCGTCACTAAATTCCCTTGTCCAAACTTTGATACATGAAAACCATTCAGTTACCCTCACAGAGTTTAGTTTTGTGATTCATGGCTCTGAGAGTTAGCACCAATTCCCCGTGTTTCGAGTTGATCTATAATCCTTTGATAAAGTTGCTTACTATAAAAAGAGATTTTGTCATAATTCGGCATCAGTTTTTGAAATAAATAAAATGTGGGTTTTTCAGTCCCAAAGGGGGATAAATGTTTTCTTTGAATAGTGGATCTGGACTGAGACGCGAGTCCTTTCCACACTTATATTAGGCTTAAAAGTTGCCTAGGGATTCCCATTAATGTTTTAGAACCCAGCGAGGTTCAGGATTACTTCGCGGCTGATCACCGGCTGTAATCCGTAGCGTCATAAAATGATTTTGATTAAGAATGATTTTGAGATTGTTTTGATACAAGCAAAATGAGGCCAACTCACATAAGTTTTATCTCTCATTATCATTGGTTATGTCTTTCCATTGTCATTCTTAAAGGTATATCTCAATTTATGTTTTGTGTTGTACTGTTAGCACTTGTTGAGCATTTGGCTCACTTCTTGCTTTACCCTGATATTACAGCTAGCAGCTATGGTTAGATTCAAGCAGACTGCCCGTAAGACCTGTGATGCTGATGCTTATGTTCGAGCTCAGGTAGAATAAGTAATAATAGTTTGTGTGAGGACTCGGTATTTGTATTCAGATGTAATAGTTGGTAGTGTTGGGCTGTTCCAAACCCTAAACTGTAAGATCTTGGAGTTGGTTGTATATTCTTCTTTTAAAATGTTGTAATAGTTATATTTAATTTGCTGTTTAAGTTGGGGGCGTGACACCCTTAATAACACCCAATCTTAATAAACAATCAACTACTTTGTACTGTGACCCCATAATAAACACACACACCACAAGTTATAGTCTCAGAGATGAATATCCAAAAGTAACACGAGTCATTTTATTCCAAAATTATATGCCATTACACCTTAAAAGGGTTTCTGAATAGATTTACATTTCTTTGCCATTATTACAATTGATAAAGATACATAAGTCTTGTACATCAAAAGTTTAAAGCCTAGCCTATTGGTAGTTCCTACTTCAGCTACAGCGACATCAACGCCTATAGGAAACTGCAGAATGTTTCCTATCCTCTCGCGAATTGGGAGCTTAGTCCCGTTCCTCTTTTCTATCTGTTGTTGTGTGATGAAAGAAGAAAGCAAGGGTGAGCAGCAAGCCCACCAAAATAATATGTATAATGATTAACAATATATGAGCCTTCTCATAGTACTCATGAAAGTCTTGGTCAAAAGAAATGAACCAAGTTTGATATCTTAATGCGATGAAGTCGCAAAATATTCAGTATATATACATATATACTTTTCAAAATCTTGGAAGTCCTCTTCCATGCATAATATACACATAGTTCCAATTTATAACTGTATAAAACTATCGTTGCAAGGTGATCTCATATATCTAACCTTGTCTCAACATTTTTCTGAAAATCTTTGACATGCATAAGATAATCATTTGCTAGATATAAGTTTAAAAGATGAAGTTACAAGATACTCCAATATACTTATATCTTTTCCAAATACTACTTGAACTACCACCGTTCAAGTTATAATTAGTTTCAAAAGTTCATCACATAGATGAGACTACAAGACAAGATTTGAATAGATTCAATCTTTGAACACCATTATAAATAATGAAGTTACGAGATACTTCATTAAGTCCCGATATATATATACACCTATATATATATACATTTCATACACTGCTTGAAAACCTCTGTTATGAAAATTACAAACAGAGTTGCAATATCCAATGAATTTGGAAAGGAGAAAACCTTGGCATAAACCTGATATCTTGCTGATCAGGCAAAGATACCAATAAGTAACCTTTTCTACTAGCAGATGGATGAATCCCCCACCGGTCATCACCCTGGCCACATAAGGACCTTGTGCTGGACCGCCACCCGGCCTCTTACGCGTTGATGGACTGCCACCCAACCACTTACACTTTGATAGACCGCACCCCGGCCGGTCGCTTATGCCGACTCAATTAGATGGACTTACTTCCCGAATGTTGGGCAAGTAATCAAATTGTTTTCTCAAAACAGCAACCACGTTGCGAATATAAAATACACCACAGAGCCAGATCCCCTAGGTTTTGAGCGAGTATTTAAATCCCTTTCGAAAGGAGGATCTTAAATATAAAAGAATGAGTTTTGGGATCCGCCCTAACTTTTAGAAATCATTTTGAAGACTCGAAAACATTTTTAAGAATGTTTGGAGTACTGCTGATTTATTAAAATAAATCAGTCCCGATATATTAGAAATATCTGAATATTATTATTTAAATAATATTCTCATAAAGATAATCCTTATAAAAATAATCGAAGTAGAAGTTTTAAAACTCATACTTGAAATGGATATTAAATAACCAAAGATATACTTATATGAAAGTACTATCTTTATTTGAATAATCGAAAATAAGTTTGATTATCGAAACATTATTCTTTAATAAAATAAAGGATATTATTAAATAATAAGCGGAGTCATAATACCTCGAATGAATATTATAAATAATATTCATTAAATAAAATAAACGGAGTCATACATCCTCAAATGAATATTCAAATAATAATCATTAAATAGAATAAACAAAGTCATAAGTCCTCGAATGAATATTCAAATAATATTCATTAAATAAAATAAAGTTATCGAATAAACCTTATTCGATCAATAGTTTTGAAAACTATATCCATATATATAAATATATATATATATATAATATACTCGGAACATCGACTCCCGGTTTAGAAATATGTTCACCTTGGGGTCCCCTATACTAAGGGTATATGCAAATTACCGCTTATCTCTAGCATGGGTATTATCAACTGAATCAACAGATATATGTATCAAGATTACGAACCAAGCATGCATATATACCATATCACATGTGTTAGGTCACACACACACACACTATAGAGGGGGTGAATACAGTGTATAGTACACTCAAATCGAACTTTAAGAACTTAAGTAACAGAAAACAAACTTTATTGAAACAATAAACTCTGTTACAGTATGGAACTGTTACCTCTCAGTGATGAACAAATATCACGAGAGCTGCTAGGGTTACAATGAATAATCTTTTCTAATAATGATAACACTTTTAGTGTAAACCCTATGTCTGTGTTTATATACTACACAGTTACAAGATAATCGCTAATTGATATGGAATATAATTCTGCTTCCTAAAATATATCAATCAGATATCTTTTCTTCCAAGTATTCCATTCTTCACGGAATTCCTTCTTCATGCATATCTCTTCTTATGTTTATCTCAATCTTCTTTCCTTTAATCAGCTACTGTCCTTATCTGATTGTCCTTCAGCACTTAAGTTCTGATATCTATCTTCTGATGATTATCTCCTGATAATATAAGTACTGATATCCTTAAGTCCTGACTTCCGGTATAAGTACTGATCAGCAGTTAAGTACTGATTTATCCTGTTCACGTAAGATCTGAAAGCTAAACATAAAACATATTAGCCATGACATTATCAAATATATCTAACAATCTCCCCCAACTTGTAAATTAACAAAATATACAAGTTTAACAGATATTTGATGATGTCAAAAACATTAAGTACAAATGCATGAAAAATAGACTAGATAACTACAACTTACAGTCCTTAAAGTTTTTACCAATTTCAACTTCTGATAACAACTTCAATCTATATAAATATCAGAATTTAAGCAGTTGTAGATCTTCGACTTGGCTTCTTCATTTTCTGATCTCTCTGATGTCAGGAGTTGTTCTGAAATAGTTCTTCAACAAACATTTCTCAACATATCTTAGTTCATCAATCATTCTCCTTTTAACACCTTTAAGCTCTGCAGTATCTTCACCAGTTTGAAAGATTGCAGCTCTGAGATCATTAATCTTTGCTTTTCTTAACTCCTGATCTAGTCTTATGACATAAGCTTTTTCTGACTCAAGATTGAATTCAAGTCCCTTAATACCAAGACACGTTCTGATCTGTGCAGTATTAGGCTTCATATCAACAATATCACCATTGTGATCTCTGTACTTTGGAACATATCTGCTGTCAGACTTAACAGAATAAAGCCTTTTCTGTCTCTGAATCTGTTCTTTTAAGTAGTTTGCAGCAGTCTCTGTTATTCTGTCATCCACTTGAAGTAAGAAAAGTACATGCTCCAATTCTTCAAAATACTTCAAAGGAATGGCATTTTGTCTTATATGATAAACCCTACCATCTGTCATGAAATACAACATGATGTATTCTTTCAAGTAGGTATGGTAAACCATCTGTACAGATTCCAGTTGATTCAATCTCTCAGGAGTTGCTCCAATACCTGGTTCACTCAAGGAAGTTGGATCATTGGTAGTGTTGTGTACTCTTCTTTCATCAGCACTTCCCAATCCAGTTTTATCTCTAGCTTCCTTTCCAGTAACTACTCTTGCTTCAAAACCACTAGCAGTAGTCTTCAAAGATTGAGTCTGTTTTGCTTTAGTGAATCCTGGTAGGAGTGTCTTTGATCTATTTTCTGATATCAAGTTAACTTGAGCACTGTCAGAGGTTACTTGCTTCTTCTGAATATCAGAACTTACAATTTTTTGACTCTGAACAACTTGAGCCATGTCAGAGGTTGTTTTAAGAACTTTTCTTGTAGTCAGAGCAAGATCATCTTTTCCATCAGTAATTTCTTCTTCCTCAGGAGGTACATAAGGCTTGATAGGTTCACCAACCTTTTCTTTACCCTTGGATCTTGGATCTATCTGTGGTTGTGATCTAGCCAAAGTTGCTTCAGTATGTGTCCTTTCTTTGATCACAATGCCTTTAGGTTTTGGAAGTAACTTTTTACCAGAAGCTTCAGATTTAGATGTGACATTCTCTGATTTAAGTCTGGCTTCTTCTTCCTTTAAACTTTCCAAGTCCATCCCTGGATTTTCTTGAAGAAATAACTGTCTTGACATTTCCTCATCAAGATCTAGAAGTTCATCAGAACTTATCCTTTTACCAGCAGCAGAACTTATTCTTTTCCCAGTATCAGAACTTGTTCTGTGACTAGCTTGTCTTAATATAAACCTTCTACCTTGACTATGACCACTACCCATTCCAGTGGTTTCTTGGTCATCTTTTCCATCATCCTTTCCTTGCAGTGTCTTGTTGGTTGTGCATTTGGACTTAATTACCTTCTCCCCCTTTTTGGCATCAGCAGGTAATAAAATAGAGAGAAGTAGTTCCACTGAGGTCTAGATTTCAGTAAGTTGCGATTGCTGAGAAGCTTGATTTGTCAGAATTTGATCAATCTGAGCTTGTTGTTTCTCTTGAGTTTTCTCAATATAAGCAACCCTGTCAATGGTAGGTTGGAAGAACTTTTTCTTATCAATTTTCCAAACTTGTTCCTGTTTGATAAAGTTCTCCTGAATCTTGTGTAGCTCGGCATGAGTATTGGAATGAAGACCTTGTAGATGTTTAGTACTCAATACAGTGACTCTAAGCTGGGTTTTAAAATCATCAGAATTTAACATTTCATCAGCTTTAGTCAGGTGCTCAGCAAGATGTAAAGCATTTGGAACACATGAAACTGAGTTCCATTCCTTAGTCCACTCCTGACCTGCAGGAGTTTCACACCAAGGCACTAGTGCATCCCTGATAACAAACTCCTTTACCAGTTCAGACTTAGGAAGAGTCGGTGGAGGAGTATGTCCTGAAGGACCTGCTTCATCAGCATCTACAGTTGTAGCAGCTTCACCAGTATCTCCAACATTTGCAGCATCAGAACTTAAAGAATCAGTATCTTCTGATAAGACAACAGTGTGAGTAGCAATGGAGGCTTCAGCATCCTCTTATTGCTGATCTGAGACTAAGTTCTGATCAACAGCCATATCCTGATGCTCACCTAAAATCTGATCATCAACATCTTGATGCAGAGAAGGTGTTGTTGATAACTCTGGAGTTTGAACAGCATCAGTAACAGGTGTTGTGGAAGGATTATTTACTGTTGGAGCTTCTAAGAAAAGAATTGCAGGCACAACCAAGTTCTGAATATCAATTTCAGCACTTGTTCCTGGATCAACAAGAGACACAGATGGGGAGTTAGCCTTGTCAGATACAGCTTCCTGAGATGGAGTGGATGGAGAAGAAGTGACTGGAGCAAATTCCTTGCCTTTTGAGATCAGAGATTCCTGATCCCCTTCCTTAGCTGCTTCCTCCTCATCATCTGAAACTGGCCTTTGAGCCCTCTGTTTCTTGTACTTCCTTGTTGATTTGGATTCCTTGGGAGTTTCAGGAATTATCATACGTCTAAGCCTCTTGAGAAGCCTAGAACCCCCAATTTCAGAATCCTTCTGAGAAGTTGCTTTCTCAGCTTCAATCACCACAGGTTCTGAAGAAGGAATCTGTTCCTCAGAATCTGATTCATCTCTCAAAGTATAACTCCTCCTCTTTTGAGGTGTTTGAGGAACAGTTTTTGTTCTCTTTGGCTTAGAGGATGGAGACTTCACAGTAGGTGCTGAAGAAGAAGGTTGAGCAGTCTGTGAAGTGGAGAGATAGGATTTGAGATAAGTTCTGAGGGTAGGTTGAGTAGAATGAGAGGTAGGTACTGAGGTTGATGGATTTTGGATGGTTGGAGGTGGTTGGACATCAGAGTAAACAGATCTATAGGTATCAGGATCAGCATTTACCAGGATCTGTTTTACAGACTTAGGAATCTGTAATGGTCTAACCATTTTCTTCTTAGTATCAGCATTTACCAGATCATTAAAGTACCTTTTTGCAACCTTAAAAGGTGGGGTTTGAGTGCTGACTAAATGAGGTTCCACGGTTACCACCATCATCAAAAACTCCAGTCCTCCAGAACCTCAGAACTTGTTGACTTGAAAATAATTCAGGCTGAGTTAAGGCGTACCCAACCTCACTATGTGCAAGAAGATCTTGCACAAAGTGCAATTCAGATGGAGCTTCAGCATGATCAAGAATTGCAGCATAGTTGTTTGGAACAAACTTTGCTCCATCAATGATTAAATCTTTTGGTGCCATGTGAAAAAATATTGAGATTCAAGTATGCATGTTAGGTGTTTGAGATAATGTCTGTATGAAAAAAAACCAACGTGAGAAAGAAGGTGAAAGAGAGTAAAAGTAAGGAGAGAGATAAATTATAAAGAAAACAAAAGATTAAAGAAATCTTCTCTCTGTTGTACTTATACTCTGAAAAAAATGTTACCGTTGGACACCTGTCAGACATGCAGTAATAACGGTCAGTTACTGGGCTCGAGAAAATAGGAATCATTACTTACCCAGTTGCCTTGTTTCAAGGAAAAACCGTTCCATTAATCAAGAGAAACAGTTTTAATTCAAAATTTAAACCATTACTAGACTTTGAAAAAGAATAACAGTCATTGGAAAGAGGAAGCATGGTCTAGACTGCACAAGACACAAGAAACAATGGACTGTTCAAGTACAAATACCATTAATCCTAATCATAGTGACTATTAATCTTCCACTTCAACATATTCGAGTTCGAACTGAGACTGTTAGCAAATTTTATTCACAGATAAGCCAAGTAAAGGATTAGACTGAGAAATCAGAACTTAGACCTATACCAGAACTTAACAGTCATCAGAACATAATTTCTTAACTCGAAAAAGGAATGCCCATCTTAGTAAATACTCATACAAGTTCTGATTTATGGACGTCAGAACTTAATCATCAGAATGTGTAACTTAGAACTTGTCCTCAGAATTTGTGCAATAATGACACAATGACTGTTTATCTAAAATAACATAGACCACCACAGAAATTTTCATCATTCAGATGGAGTGATTAGTGTGTGCATTAAGCTAAAAACAGACAAAGAGTAAAGTCTGATTCACTTCAGTACATCTTAGAAATAAGGCATAACTAAAATTTTGCTAAAGATCTGTCATTGTCCTGAAACCTACTGAAGAATGAGTTTATGCTTGAGTCCACCTCAACTGTTTTGTGCTAATTTTATGCATCTTTTGAAATTCTATTTTACAGTGGCTTCTCAGTGTAAGTGAGTCACAACTGTTTATCAGAATTTATGCAATTTTCAGAGTATTTCTCCAGTAATCATAGAGTGTGAAAAGTCACCAAGAAAATATTTAGCTTTTCTGATGCACATTTACTTAATACCAGCAATGCACTTGGGTCGTCCCTTCCACATTTTTACTCTAGATCTCAAAGGAGTACCTGATTTTAATCTTTAATCTTTGATCTTTTCGCTTTTTCTTTTGATAAGAGAGGTTTATCAGCACTTAGTACATTCAGCAGTTTTACTAGTATCAGAACTTAACAGATGAGTAGCATTATTCTAATTTGTGACTTAGTAATAAGATATACAAAGTGAACTTAACTAAGCTCAGTTATCAGAATTTGCTAGTGTCATAAGATTTCCACTGAAATAATTACTTCTTCCATGGAATCATTTGTTTATTGAAGACTACTAGGTCAGTATCTAGCACAGTTATCCTCATAGGATTGAATAGGTACTAGAACAGACATATCACTTATCAGAGTTTAGAAACATATATCAGACAACAGTCAGTACTTAAAGACATTTATCAATTAAGCACAGAATACACAATGAGATTAATTTTGTAAATACTGAGCATAAAGTCTGATAACACATAACAAGTCTAAGCAGATTTAGAGAAAGAACCTGAAACCATTCCAAGTTCATTTACCAATCTTGTAAAAGTAGCTTCACATAATGGTTTTGTGAAGATATCTGCCAACTGTTGATCTGTGGGAACAAAATGCAATTCCACTGTACCTTCATCCACATGTTCCCTGATGAAGTGGTACCTGATGCTGATGTGCTTTGTCATTGAGTGTTGAACTGGATTACCTGTCATAGCAATAGCACTTTGATTATCACAGTAAATAGGGATTTTGAAATATGTTAACCCATAATCCAGTAACTGATTCTTCATCCAAAGAATCTATGCACAACAGCTTCCTGCAGCAATATACTCTGCTTCTGCAGTTGATATGGAAATTGACTTTTGTTTCTTGCTGTACCAAGAAACCAATCTGCCTCCAAGAAATTGGCAGCTTCCACTTGTGCTTTTCCTGTCAATTTTGCAACCTGTAAAATCTGCATCTGATTAACCTATTAGATTAAAATCCGATTCTCTAGGATACCATAATCCCAGAGCAGCTGTCCCTTTAAGATACTTAAAGATTCTTTTTACAGCTGTTAAGTGAGGTTCTCTTGGATTTGCTTGAAATCTTGCACAAAGACAGGTAGCATACATGTTATCAGGTCTACTAGCAGTTAGATAGAGTAGAGAGCCAATCATACCTCTGTAGTCAGTAATATCTACTGATTTACCGGTATCCTTATCCAGTTTTGTTGCAGTGGCCATTGGAGTGGATGCACTTGAACAATCTTGCATTCCAAATTTCTTTAGCAGGTTTCTGGTGTTCTTGGTTTGACAAATAAAAGTGCCTTCCTCATTCTGCTTGACTTGAAGGCCCAGAAAATAGCTAAGTTCCCCCATCATACTCATCTGATATCTTGACTGCATTAGTTTTGCAAACTTCTTGCAAAGTTTATCATTTGTAGATCCAAAAATGATATCATCAACATAAATCTGGACCAGAAGTAAGTCCTTTCCATGGTTGAGGTAGAACAGTGTTTTGTCTATTGTCCCTCTGTTGAATCCACTTTTCAGAAGAAACTGAGCTAAAGTCTCATACCATGCTCTAGGAGCTTGCTTAAGTCCATAAAGTGCTTTGTCAAGTCTGTAGATATAGTCTGGATGTTTGGTATCTACAAAACCTGGAGGTTGTTCAACATATACCTCTTCCTCCAATTCTCCATTGAGAAAAGCACTTTTCACATCCATTTGAAAGACAGTAAACTTTTTGTGAGCAGCATAAGCCAAAAATATCTTTATGACTTCTAACCTAGCAACTGGTGCAAATGTTTCATCATAATCAATTCCCTCCTGTTGAGAATATCCTTTTGCAACCAGCCTTGCCTTATTCCTTGTAATTATGCCATCACTGTCAGTTTTGTTTGTTTCTGAATACCCACTTTGTACCAACAACAGATCTATTCTTTGGTCTTGGTACTAGGGTCCAGACTTTGTTTCTTTCAAATTCATTCAACTCTTCCTGCATTGCTTGCACCCAATCAGCATCTTGAAGAGCTTCTTCCACTTTCTTTGGCTCAGTCTGAGAGAGAAAAGAATTGTAAAGACACTCATTTGAAGTACCTGTTCTAGTTCTGACACCTGCATCAGGTTTTCCAATTATCAAATCAGGTGTATGTGATTTTGTCCACTTCCTTGCAGATGGAAGGTTTTCTCTAGAACTGGATGCTCCCCCATGATCCATGCTATCTTCATTTTCATTTTCTGATGCTCCCCCTGAAACTATGCTCTCTGAGTTGGATTCTTCAGTATTTAGATTTTCAGCACTATCAGAACTTGGCTTATCAGAACTTGACAAATCAGAACTTGAAGAGCCACATGCATGTTCGGATGTTTCTTGAGATGTGGTAGGATCTTGAGTATGCTCCCCCTACATAGGTGCATCTTCCTTTAACGTAGTCACCACAGTTTCAATAACATCAGAGTTTAATCCATCAGAGTTTGCAGTATCAGGACTTAGACTGTCAGGATTTTCAGTATCAGAATATGAGTCTTCATTTTCAAATCTCAGCTGATCATGGTCAATGAAATCTTTAAGACCAGTGATCTTCTTGTCATCAAAAGAGACATTGATAGATTCCATGACCACTTTTGTTCTCAAATTATAGACTCTGAAGGCTTTTGTGGAAAGTGGATATCCAACAAAGATTCCTTCATCAGCTTTTAGATCAAACTTTGATAGCTGTTCAGGATGAGTCTTGAGAACAAAACACTTGCATCCAAATACATGAAAATATTTCAGATTTGGCTTCTTTTTCTTCACCATCTCATATGGTGTTTTTCCATGCTTGTTAATGAGTGTTGCATTTTGAGTAAAACAAGCAGTCTGCACAGCTTCAGCCCAGAAATAGGTTGGAAGCTTTGCTTCTTCAAGCATTGTACGTGCAGCTTCAATGAGAGTTCTATTCTTCCTTTCAACAACTCCATTTTGCTGTGGAGTTCCAGGAGCAGAAAATTCCTGCTTTATTCCATGGCTTTTGCAGAACTCTTCCATTATCAAATTCTTGAACTCAGTGCCATTATCACTCCTTCAAATTTTCACAGAATCTTTGACCATTTTATCCAGCTGTTTGACATGATCAATCAAGATAGATGCAGTTTCACTTTTTGTGTGCAAGAAATACACCCATATGTATCTGGTGAACTCATCCTACTATGACCAACGCATACTTCTTCTTTGCAATAGACATGACATTTACTGGACCAAATAAATCAACATGTATAAGATGATAAGGCTCAAGAATTGATGAATCAGTTTTGCTCTTGAATGAAGATTTTCTTTGTTTGGCTTTCTGACATGAATCACAAAGACCATCAGGAGCAAATACTGTGTTTGGCAATCCTCTCACAAGATCTTTCTTGAACCAGTTCATTTATATTGTTGAAATTTAAATGAGAGAGTTTCTTATGCCTAATTCCAGCTTTCTTCAATTGATGCTCTACTTAACAGACAGATTGCAGAGCCATCAGTACTTGTTGAAAGCTTAGCTTCATAAATGTTACCACGTCTGTATCCTTTCAGAACAACTTTGCCTTTAGATTTACTCACAACTTCACAGTGTTCTTCAAAGAAATCAAAATGATAACCTCTGTCACAGATTTGACTTATACTCAGTAGGTTGTGTTTAAGTCCTGAGACCAGAGCTACTTGTTTAATTATGACATTTTCAAGATTGATATTGCCATATCCCAATGTTTTTCCAATGTTGCCATCTCCATAAGAAACACTTGGGCCAGCTTTCTCCACAAAGTCTGATAGCAGGGCCTTATTTCCAGTCATATGTCCTGAACATCCACTGTCCAGAACTAGAATATTTATCCTGTTGCCCTGCAATCACAAAGACCACTAATTATTAGTTTTAAGGACCCAGACTTTCTTGGATCCTTTGGCCTTATTAAGTTTGTTAACATTTGCAGCGGATTTAGCATCAGAGTTTATGTTAACATTTTTCTTATCAGAATTTACATTATCAGACTTTGAATCAGAATTTACACTAGAAGGAACAATGGAAACTTTCTTCAAAGAAGGTTTTATTTGATAATAATCATAGTACAAACTATGATATTCCTTACAAGTATAAATGGAATGCCATAAACTACCACAATGAAAACAAGGATTTTGTTGTTTGTATCTAACAGACTGACTCTTAACTCCTGATTTTGAAGGTAAGGAGTTAATATTCTTATTTTTCCTGCAAAAAGAAGCCAGATGGTTAGAACTTCCACAGTTATGACATGTTATCCTAGGAGCATCAGGAACAGGTTTATAATTATTGCTTTTATTCACACCTTCCTTTCCATTCCTATTTTTCCTAGGTGATTTTACCTTGTTTGCATTCTTGACATCTTTCAGCTTATGCTTAAGCTGCTTCTTTGTCATTAAGCCTATGTTTACTTCAGCTGTCTTTTCCTGTATTAGTTTGTCAGAAGTTAATTCCTCTTTAACTTCTGATTTCTCATTATCAGACTTTACAGTTACAAACTTAACAGGTTTTAACTTTGGCTTTTGCTTAACAACAGGCTTAATTTCTTCAGTTCCTTTATCATTCTTATTCTCTCCATAACCTAAGCCCTCTTTCCAATTTTCACTACTTAGCAAATTTTGAGTTGTTCTGCCGGAGTTAGTCCAAGTCCTGATTATCTCTCTTTCCTTTTCTAACTCACTTTTTAGAGATTCATTCATTTTTAGCACTTCATCCCTTACATAAAAAGCATCATCTCTATCCTTCTGAGTTTGATGGAACATGACTAACTCTTTTTCTAAGAAATCATTCCTTTTCTTAAATGCAAGATTTTCAGAAGTTAATCTTTCACATGTTAAAGTTTGGTCTCTATAGCTGACAAACATGGTTTTAAGATATCTTCTCAACTCATTAATATCATCAGTATGAAAAGCATAAGTAGTTTGAGGTACCTTTGTTTCAGCAGCTTCAGAACTGCTCTCAGCACTTCCTTTATCAGCATTTGCCATCAATGCATAGTTCTCCTCACTTTCAGAGTCTGAAGTGTCTGTCCAGCTTTTCTGCTTTGTGACAAGAGCCTTGCCTCTGTCACCCTTTACCTTCTTGCAGTCAGGAGATATGTGGCCTTTCTCACCACAGTTATAGCATTTAACATTGGTGTAATCTCCTCTGTCAGACTTTCCTCCTCTGCCTTCAGATCTTCTGAAATTCTTCTTATCAGAACTTATGCCTTTCCTGGAAAACTTCTTTCCCTTCCTGAACTTCTTGTATGCAATCTTTGTGATTCCTTTCACCATAAGAGCACACAGCTTCATCATCTCCTCATCAGCATCAGTCTCAGGAAAGCTTTCAGAATCTGAGTCATCATCACTCTCGGAACTTGATGACTCAGTATCAGACTTTATGAAAAGAGCTTTACCCTTGTCTTTCTTTGAGGAAGCTGCTTTGGGGAATTCTTCTTCAGCCTTAAGAGCAACTGTCCTTGAATTTCCTCTTGCTTCTTTGTTCCATCTCCAGCTCATGAGTCTTGAGCATTCCATAGATTTCGTCGAGAGTTGTTTCATCAAGATTGTAGTTGTCTCTTATTGTCGTTGCCTTCAAATCCCAGCATTCAGGAAGAGCTAACAGGAACTTAAGGTTTGAATCTTCAAGATCATACTCTTTATCAACCAATGACAAATCATTCAAAAGTTTGACAAATCTATCATATAAATCATTCAATGACTCATTAGTCTTTGAGTCAAAGTGTTCATACTCTTGAGTGAGTATTATCTTCCTGTTCTTCTTAATTGTGTCAGTTCCCTGACACCTTGTTTCCAGAGCATCCCATATCTCCTTAGCAGTCTTGCAGTTGATTACCCTGTTTGACATTACATTATCAATGGCACTATGCAGTAAGTGGCGTACCTTAGCATCCTTAGCAATTGATGCTATGTCCTCAGCAGTATAATCACTCTTGTCCTTTGGTACGGTCATTGCTGCTTCACCTGCAACTGCAACAGCGAGTTTGGTTGGTTTGTGAGGACCTTCCTTGATTCTATCCAGGTATTCTGGATCTGTTGCTTCCAGGAACATGGTCATCCTTACCTTCCATATGGGATATTCAGATGGTCTCAGTATGGGGACTCTGATGGTCTCATACCGACTCTGAATTTGTGTCTTTGGTGGTTCCTCAGTTGTGGTAGGCTTAGTTGGAGTTTCTGTGTCCGACATGATTGTGTTTGGATCTTTAACTGTATGTAAGTTAACAGATAGGCTTTGATACCAATTGTTAGGTCACACACACACTGTAGAGGGGGTGAATACAGTGTATAGTACACTCAAATCGAACTTTAAGAACTTAAGTAACAGAAAACAAACTTTATTGAAACAATAAACTCTGTTACAGTATGGAACTGTTACCTCTCAGTGATGAACAAATATCACGAGAGCTGCTAGGGTTATAATGAATAATCTTTTCTAATAATGATAACACTTATAGTGTAAACCCTATGTCTGTGTTTATATACTACACAGTTACAAGATAATCGCTAATTGATATGGAATATAATTCTGCTTCCTAAAATATATCAATCAGATATCTTTTCTTCCAAGTATTCCATTCTTCACGGAATTCCTTCTTCATGCATTTCTCTTCTTATGTTTATCTCAATCTTCTTTCCTTTAATCAGCTACTGTCCTTATCTGATTGTCCTTCAGCACTTAAGTTCTGATATCTATCTTCTGATGATTATCTCCTGATAATATAAGTACTGATATCCTTAAGTCCTGACTTCCAGTATAAGTACTGATCAACAGTTAAGTACTGATTTATCCTGTTCACGTAAGATCTGAAAGCTAAACATAAAACATATTAGCCATGACATTATCAAATATATCTAACATAAAGGCTGGCCACCTTCTGTACTAACTATGCAATAGAACAAGTGTTCATGATCATAGTGATCTCTCAACAAATTCCTTTACTTCTATATGATGGATCAAGCTTTCAAAGATAGAAGCAGCTAGAAAGGAGTAGTATGAGTATGGTGGTATGCGGAATGGAAACACATTCGTGATACTAAGGTTGACGCGTGTAGTAAAAGGTTATAGAATGGTAACGAGCAAATGTGTAACCAGTATAGTATTATGAACGGAAGATAGTAGCGATTACGAACTGGAAAAGAATGGGTATTGAGAAGCAAAAGCTATAATGCTAGAAGTTATGATGAGAGTCTATACAATAGACTTGAAAGAAATTTGGAATGATCACGTAACGCGGATTGAGTTTTCTCACGACAATAGATCGTATGTCAGGTATCGAGATATCGCCTTATGAGATCCTTGAGGGGAGACAATGTCGATCTCCCTTATGTTAGGATAAAGTTGTAGAACGCAAGATGCTCGGACCCGCAGTAGTCCAAAGGACCAAGGATATAATAGATCTAATCAGAGGACGACTGGTAGTAGCCCAAGATGGACACACGAGGTATGTTGATTTGACACGAAATGACAAAGAGTAGGAAGTAGGGGACCTAGTGATGTTATAGGTATTCCCTTGGAAAGGATGGATGCGGTTCAAAAAGAAAGGAAAGCTAAGCCTACGAATTGTTGGACCCTTTGAGGTATTAAGACATATTGGGAAGTTAGCATATGAGCTAGCCCTACCCCCGAACATGTAGCAAGTTCATAACATATTCCACGTATCAATGTTAAGGAAGTATAATTCGGATGCCAGAAAAATAGGGGCATATGAGCGCATAGACATGTAACCAGACGTAACTTATATGGAGCAACCAGGAAGGGTTATAGATCAAAAAGGAACAAGTGCTTAGGAGAAGGGTTATCAAACTAGTCATAGTTTGGTGGTAGAACCACAATGTGGGAAAATTTACTCGAGAGTTAGAAAGTGCAATGCTAAGAGAGTATCCCTATTCATTTTCTATCTGATTCCGGGATGGAATCCTTTTAAGGAGGAACAACCCCAAAAATTTTGGACTTTTTGTAACCCTTATGATTAGTGATTTTGCTGATTAAGGAAATTTTTCATGCCACACTATATAGGAGTACTGTTATAGAAATTCTAAGATCTTATTAGTACTTTATATGGGATATAAGTGTATGTAAAAATCGTCAGAATCCAAATTCGAACACTTTGATTTTTCCCGAAAATCCACCAGATACCGAAAGAATTGAGTATAAGGTAACATGATTAAAAGAATTTAAATTCAAGGATTTTAAGAGAGGATCATAAAAGGAATATAAAATATTGAGAAAGGTTTAGGGGAACCCTAGTAATAAGATCCCGGATATGATCCCTCGAACAATCACCGAGAACGAGAGTGAAGCGAACCGTAAAACAAATAAACGACCAAGGATCAAGCTTATATAAGTAACCAAAGGATTAACCAAATAATTAAGCACTAATCAAAGAGATTAGAGGAGGATGACATCATCAAACCATAAGGGAAGGACATGTGGCAAAGGAATGATGCAAGTAATGACATGTGTGAGTGATGTCATCACTTTATCAAGATATTTGTTCAAAAATCTCCTCCACCAAGAATTTCTTTCTCATTTCCCAAGGAAAAACAAGCAATCAAAAGCTCTCCCTCATTTCTTTCTTCTTCCATTCAGCCTTTTCAAGAAATGAAGAAATAGATTTTCAAAACTCAAGTTCTAGGCCATGGAAAATTACAAGGTTTGTTTCCTTGGATCCTATATTTCATAACTTAGTTATACCATGAGTTTAAGATCAAGATTACATGGTTTGCTTAGCTAATCCACTCATCAAAGATGATGATGAATAGTATTGAATAGTAACTTACTTTGATTTTCTTGATTTTCATGAAAGTTTAAGGTTGATTAAGCATAGATCAAGGTTCCTAGAGGCTTGTTAGTGACTACCCACTCTCCAAGGAAGGTATAAATTCTTGAAACCTTAGTTTTAAGTTTGGTTTGTTTGGATGATAATGGTGCTTAGATGAATGGGTTTAGTTTGATGTTGATGGATGTTGGATTTTTGTTGAATTGGTGATGATTTGGTATAATTTAAACTTTGGAAATCGTTAGGTTATAGCCGTCGTAATGCCCGATTTTCTATAAACTGTTTTGTGATTAACTGTTGGACCCGAACACCCACTTCTATAAACTAACCACTTCCATTCTTAGATAGGTTATGTTTCAAGCTTCATTTTGATATGTGGTTCGTTTGAATCCGATGTACGGTTTAGGAGAAACGACCATTTTAAGTAACGGCATTTCGCGACCGAACCATTACCCCTCGCCTTATTTTGAAACCTTGGTTTAAGGCCCTTAAATGACTAATTGGAGTATGAAACATTTATGTAAAGTGGATTAGGCAGTTGGTAAGGTGCTCGCGAAAGAATCGCCTTAAAACTCTTAATGGTTAATTTATTAAAAATGGTGGAGCCGAGGGTACTCGAGCAACTTAAGAGAATCGTTGAGCGCAAAGCGAGCGTTAGAGTCTAATTGGTTAAAGTATAGATTCGTAAGCGACTTTGGTTTAATTCCAACTTATATGTGGTTTATAGGTTACCAGACTCATCCCAGGACTTTTACCACCCTCAGTCGCTCAGGCAAGTTTTCTACCCGTTATACTGTTGTTGTGATGTATATATGTATATGCATTATCTTGTGATAAGTGCATGAATGTTATTAGCAAATCTTGCGATATATTGGAGCATGCTGATATGGTATATATGCATGTCTGTTTCGTAATCTTGATATCTAATTGTTGATTCAAATGCTTATAAGTTGCATAATACCTATGCTAGAGATAAGCAGTAGTTGCGTATACCCTTGGTATAGGGGACCCAAAGGTGAACATATTTCTAAACCGGGAGTCGATGTTCCCGAGTATAATATATATATATATATATATATTTATATATATATAGATATAGTTTTCAAAACTATTAATCGAATAAGGTTTATTCGATAACTTTATTTTATTTAATGAATATTATTTTGAATATTTATTCGATGACTTATGACTCCGTTTAGTTTAATTAATGAATATTATTTTGAATATTCATTCGAGGACTGAAGACTCCGTTTATTTTATTTAATGAATATTATTTTGAATATTCATTTGAGGATTTATGACTCCGCTTATTTATTACATAATATTCTTTATTTTATTAAAGAATAATGTTTCGATAATCAAACTTATTTTCGATTATTCAAATAAAGATCATACTTTCGTATAAGTATATCTTTGGTTATTTATTATTCATTTCAAGTATAAGTTTTATAACTTCTACTTCAATTATTTTTATAAAGATTATTCTTTATGGGAATATTATTTAAATAATAATATTCAGATATTTTCTAATATATTGGGACGGATTTATTTTATTAAATCAGCATCACTCCAAACATTCTTAAAAATGTTTTCGAGTCTTCAAAATGATTTTAAAGGTTAGGGCGGATCCCAAAACTCATTTTTATATTTAAGATCCTCCTTTCGAAGGGGATTTAAATACTCGCTCAAAACCTGAGGGATCCGGCTCTGTGGTGTATTTTATATTCGCAACAAGGTTGCTATTCTGATAAAAGAGTTTTTGATTACTTACCCAACACTCGGGAAGTAAAATTCTTGGAACAAGTTAATCCATTAACAGGTCTCGCTTGGGAAATATCGGTGAGTTTTCCTTTCCAACTAGATACGACTTCTTGGTGGAGCCGTATCAATAAGTTTCTACTTGGGGAAAGTGGGGACGAGCTTTACGTTTCAGAGTCATGGATTTCATCTGAACTAGGAGTGACGTAAGTGGTCGAGTGGCGCCGGCCCAGCCTTATTATATTGGCCCAAATGGCCCAAAAGTTCTGCTAAGACGGTCCATTCCTTAGGAGTCCAGTGTTCGGTTGACAAGTAAATCCGACAGGTTCTCCTCTACATGTAGAAAATGGTGGGGTTGCACTACTGCGACTGATCATCATAAGTGGTCTTCCTTGCGCGACAAACTCCCGTAATGAGTTCATCATCCAGTTTGGATATTTCGGCAACACTACCCAGAGCATTCGATCGAAAGGCTATAGATGGGTGATTGCTGAGGCATTGACAGGGTCAAACGGTTATAATGATGTTTCCCTCAAATGAAGTATCTCGTAACTTCATTTCTTTTAAACACATTTTAAGGATTGAATCTATTCAAGTCTTATCTTGTAGTCTCATCTATGTGATGAACTTTCGAAACTGTTTATACCTTGAACGGTGGTGGTTCAAGTAGTATTTGGAAAAGATATAAGTATATTGGAGTATCTTGTAACTTCATCTTTTCAACTTATATCCAGTTAATGATTATCTTATGAATGACAAAGATTTTCAGAAAAACGTTGAGACAAGGTTAGATATATGAGATCACCTTGCAACGATATTTTTTTATACAGTTATAAACTGGAACTCTATGTATATTATACATGTCAAAGGATTTCAAAGATTGTGAAAAGTATATATGTATATATATACTGAATATTTTGCGACTTGGTCGCGTTAAGTATCAACTTGGTTCATTTCTTCTTGACCAAGACTATCATGAATACTATGAGAATGCTCATATATTGTTAAATATTATACATACTATTTCGGTGGGCTTGTTGCTCACCCTTGCTTTCTTCTTTCATCACATAACAACAGATAGAAATGATGAACAGGACCAAGCTTCCAATTCGCAAGCGGTTAGGAAATGTTCCGCAGTTTTCTGGAAGCGTTGATGCCGCTGTAGCTGAGGTAAAAATTACCAATAGGCTAGACTTTCAACTTCTGATGTACCAGACTTATGTATCTATATGAATTGTAATAATGGCAAAGAAATGTAAATTTATTCAGAAACCCTTTTAAGGTGTAACGGTTTATAATTGTGGAATAAAATGACTTGTGTCATTTTTGGTATTCATCTCTGAGACTATAACTTGTGGTGTGTGTGTGTGTCACAGTACGCAGCAGTTGGTTGATTGTTAAGGTTAAGTATTATTAAGGGAAATGGAATTCGTGACAACCCGAATCCCCGACCCCAGATTTGGGGGTGTTACAATAAAGAACTTCAGGTATATTCAAATTATGAATATCTATTTCAGAATTATCAGTATGTTCTTTAGCATCATTTGTAACTTTAATTGGAGAGACATAAGGAGTAACAACTGTATTGGAAGCAGTTTCTTTGGCTTGAGCTGGAAGGGCTTCAATGATAATCGGTTACTGTGAGATCAGAAATTCCTGATCCCCTTCCTCAGCTTCTTCAGTATCTTTTGAGATAGCTTTAGCCAAATACCTCCTTGCCTTCATTTTCTTCAATCTCCTTGCCAATGAAGGAGTTGCTTCAGCAGCAACAGAATGTACAAATTTCCTTTTCAAAGTATCAGAACTTTGAGCTACTTTTTCTTTCTGAGAAGTAACATTCTCAGCTTCAATTATCATAGGTTCAGATGCATGAACTTGTGCTTCAATTATTTCCTCAAATCAAAATTTATTATTGACCATTATTAAATCAAAACATTCATCATAGGATAAAGTTAAAAATCGATGAAGTAAAGATTAACAAATTGCAATTAAAACATGCACAGTCATATAATTTGAGAAACAAAGAACAAATCTTGCAATTTAAAGGAAATTTCATTAATATATCAGATGAGTACATTTTATGAAATTTATAAATTACATGCAAAAATTACAAGATAGTCCTATTCTAAGATTCTTAACATCAACAGCCTTAGTCCTAGTCTAAGAATACTGACAAAGCTGACGGTGAAGAGAAACATATGGATGACAATTAATTCTTCTTCCTACTTTCAACAAAGAGAACAACAAGACGAATGATTTGCTCCTGCTGTTTAAGAATACGAAGATGAACTTCTCTTTGGAAAGACATCAGATCATTTTTAATGTTACCTGGAAGTTGAATCCAGATGTCGAATGGAATGCTGTTGATAGGATATAGAGTCGGAATTCCATTTCAAAAAATGGTCACATTTTTTGTACCATAGCAGTAAAACCAACTATAATGTGCCATTGTTTGACAGAAATGAAAAGATATGATTTTACTGATGAATGATCAGTCATTTAAATAGGCAATGGAATACCAAGGGACGCGAGGACTTTTTCACAATTACAAGTAAAAATAATGATCCCTCGACTCCCTAGACTGATGTGTAATAATAACAGTCAGTAAAAGATCTAAAGCAAGAGTTAATGGGCACGAGAAATAATTAACAATTACTGTGCTCATGCAGTTTTTCAAGACATACACGTTAACCACTAACCCATAATGATTATGACTATTTTTATGTCACCCAAATTATTCTGATTTAAATATGTCTGTTTCAGATTTTACCATAAATAAGTCAAGTAAAGAAAAATGCCACTTAAGCATCAAAGAGTCCATCAGGATTTAATATCAGAACTTAACTTAAATCAGATTTTAACAGTCATCAGAACATGGCTTCTGTACTCAACAAGTGAATATCTTTTTCTGTGATTCGTCATACAAATACTGGCTTATTTTCTTCAGAGTTTAATCATCAGAACTTCCATCAAAACTTGTCCTCAGAATTTATGCAACTGCACTTAACTGTTTGTCCAAAATAACTTAATCACCACAGTAATTTTCATCATTCATATGGAGTGAAAGTGTGTGCATTCAGCAAGACATCAGATAAAGATTTAAGTCTGATCAACTTCAGTACATCTTAGAAATAAGGCATAACTAAGAAAAATGCTTAAAATATGTCATCAGTCATGATGTCTACTATAGAACAAATTTATGCATATTTTGAAATTCCTTTTTACAGTGGCTTCTCGGTGTAAGCGAGTCACGACTGCTTATCAGAATTTATGTTGTTATTAGAGTATTTCTCCAGTATTCGTAGAGTATGAAAAGTCACCAAGAAATTTTTTGCTTTTCTAATGCATATTACTTAATACCAGCAATGCACTTGGGTCTTCCCTTCCACATTTTTACTCTAGATCTCAAAGGAGTACCTGACTTTTATTCTTTTCTTTTCTTTTCTTTTGAAAAGTGAGGTTTACCAGCACTTAGTTCATTCTTAAGATTTACTGACATCAGAATTTGATAGATAAGAAACAAGAATCTAGTTTGTGACTTAGTAATAAGATACACAAAGTAAACTTGACTAAGCTCAATATCAGAATTTGCTTGTGTTAATGAGTTTCCACATAAACAACTAATTCAAACATGGGATTTCTAGTATGTTAAAGACTACTAGGTCAGCATTTAGCACAATTATCGTCATTGGATTGAATAGTCACAGAACATTCAAAACATTTATCAGAGTATATAAATCCACATCAGATAACAATCATCATTTAATAAATTTTCAAATTAAGCACATATTACATATAGATAATACAATCTGTAAACACTGATCATAAAGTCTGATGCATGAGAACAAAAGCTAAGCAGATTTAGAGAAAGAACCTGAAACCATTCCAAGTTCATTTACCAATCTTATAAAAGTAGCTTCACATAGTGGTTTTGTGAAGATATATGCTAGCTGTTGATCTGTTGGAACAAAATGCAATTCCACTATACCTTTATCCACATGTTCCCTTATGAAATGGTACCTAATACTGATGTGCTTTGTCATTGAGTGTTGAACTGGATTACCTGTCATAGCAATAACACTTTGATCATCACAGTAAACAGGGATTTTAGAAAATTCTAACCCATAATCCAGTAACTGATTCTTCATCCAAAGAATCTGTGCACAACAACTCCCTGCAGCAATATATTCTGCTTCTGCAGTTGATGTGGAAATTGACTTTTGTTTCTTGCCAAACCAAGAAACCAATTTGCCTCCAAGAAATTGGCAGCTTCCACTAGTGCTTTTCCTGTCAATTTGGCATCCTGCAAAATCTGCATCTGAGTAACCAATTAGCTTAAAGTATGATTCCCTAGGATACCACAATCCTAGATCAGATGTACCCTTAAGGTACTTGAAAATTCTTTTCATAGCTAATAAGTGAGGTTCTCTTGGATCAGCCTGAAATCTTGCACAAAGACAGGTAGCATACATGATATCAGGTCTACTTGCAGTTAGATAGAGTAATGAGCCAATCATACCTCTGTAGTTAGTATATCTACTGATTTACCAGTATTCTTATTTAACTTGGTTGTAGTGGCCATGGGAGTGGATGTAGTTGAACAATCTTGCATTCCAAATTTCTTCAGTAAATTTCTGGTATACTTGAATTGACAGATAAAAGTGCCTTCTTCAGTTTGCTTGACTTGAAGGCCTAGAAAATAGTTGAGTTCTCTCATCATACTCATTTGATATCTTGACTGCATTAGCTTTGTAAACTTCTCACACAGTTTGGAATTAGTAGAACCAAATATGATATCATCAACATATATCTGTACCAAAAGTAAGTCCTTTCCATGGTTGAGGTAGAATAAAGTCTTGTTAATTGTGCCTCTGTGAAATCCACTTTCCAGAAGGAATTGAGCTAAAGTCTCATACCATGCCCTTGGAGCTTGCTTAACGCCATAAAGTGCTTTGTCAAGCCTGTAGACATGATTTGGAAATTTGGGATCTACAAAGCCTGGAGATTGTTCAACATATACTTTTTCTTCCAATTCTCCATTGAGAAAAGCACTTTTCACATCCATTTGAAAGACTTTAAACTTCTTGTGAGCAACATAAGCCAAAAAGATCCTTATGGCTTCTAATCTAGCAACTGGTGCAAATGTTTCATCATAATCAATACCCTCTTGTTGAGAGTAGCCCTTAGCAACCAGTCTTACTTTATTCCTTGTAATTATGGTATCACTATCAGTTTTGTTTCTGAAGACCCATTTTGTACCTACAACTGATCTGTTCTTTGGTCTTGGCACTAGGGTCCAGAATTTATTTCTTTCAAATTCATTAAACTTTTCCTGTATTGCTTGCACCCAATCAGCATCTTGAAGAGCTTCTTCCACTTTCTTTGGTTCAGTCTGAGATAGAAAAGAATGATAGAGACATTCATTTGAAGTTGCATTTCTAGTTCTGACACCTGCTTCAGGATCTCCAATGATTAAATCAGGTGTATGTGCTTTAGTCCACTTCCTTGCAGATGGAAGTTGATCTCTAGAACTGGATCCTCCCCCATGATCCATGTTGTCTCCATCAGTATCTTCTGATGCTCCCCCTGTAGTTATGCTCTCTGAGACTTCAGAATTTGAATTTGATTTTTCAGGAGTTGAAGAATCAGAGCTTCCAGAATTATCAAAGTTTGGCTCATCAGAATTAGATGAATCAAAACTTGAAGAGCCAGTGACAGGTTCTGATGCTTCTCGAGAGTCTTGAGATGTGGTAGGATCTTCAGCTTGCTCCCCCTGGATAGGTGCATTTTCCTTTGGAGTTGTTACCACAGTTTCAATGACATCAGAACTTAATCCATCAGAACTTACAGGATCGGAATTTTCAGGATCAGAATTTAAATCTTCATTCTCAAATCTCAGTTGATCATGATCATCAAAATCTTTAAGTCCAGTAATCTTTTTATCATCAAAAGAGACATTGATATATTCCATGATAACTCTTATTTTTAAATTGTAGACTCTGAAGGCTTTTGTGGAAAGTGGATATCCAACAAAAATTCCTTCATCAACTTTTAGATCGAATTTTGACAGCTGCTCAGGATGAGTCTTAAGAACAAAACACTTACAACCAAATATATGAAAGTATTTCAGATTTGGCTTCTTCTTTACCATCTCATATGGTGTTTTTCCATGCTTGTTTATAAGTGTAGCATTTTGTGTAAAACAAGCAGTCTACACATCTTTAGCCCAAAAATAGGTTGGTAGCTTTGCTTCATCAAGCATTGTTTGTGCAGCTTCAATGAGAGTTATGTTCTTTCTTTCTACAACTCCATTTTGCTGTGAAGTTCCAGGTGCAGAAAATTCCTGTTTGATTCCATAATCTTTGCAGAACTCTTCCATGATTGAATTCTTGAACTCAGTGCCATTATCACTCCTTATGATTTTAACAGAATATTTGATCAATTTATCCAGCTGTCTGACATGATCAGTTAGGGTAGATGCAGTTTCAGTCTTCTTGTGCAAGAAGTACACCCATGTGTACCTTGTGAACTCATCCACTATAACCATAACATATTTCTTCTTTGCAATAGACATGACATTGACTGGACCAAATAGATCAACATGTACTAGGTGATAAGGCTCAAGAATTGATGACTCAGTTTTGCTCTTGAAATAAGATTTTCTTTGTTTTGCCTTCTGACATGAATCACAAAGGCCATCAGGAGCAAATACTAATTTTGGTAGTCGTCTCACAAGATCTTTCTTTACAAGCTCATTTATATTGTTGAAATTTAAATGAGAGAGTTTCTTGTGCCAATTCCAGCTTTCTTCAATTGATGCTCTACTCAATAGACAGATTTCAGAACCATCAGTACTTGTTGAAAGTCTGGCTTCATAAATGTTACCATGCTTGTATCCTTTCAAACCCATTTTTCCTGTTGAATTACTTATTACTACACAGTGTTCTTCAAAGAAATCCACATGATAACCTCTGTCAAAAATTTGACTTATACTCAACAGATTGTGTTTAAGTCCTGGGACAAGAGCTACTGATTCAATGATGACATTCCCAAGTTTGATCTTGCCATATCCCAGAGTTTTCCCAATGTTGCCATCTCCATAAGAAACTTATGGGCCAGTTTTCTCCACAAAGTCTGATAACAGGGCTTTATTTCCAGTCATATGTTCTGAACATCCACTGTCCAGAACTAGGATGTTCTTCCTGTTGCCCTGCAATCACAAAGATCACTAAATGTTAGTTTTAAGGACCCGCACTTGCTTGGATCCTTTGGCCTTTTTAAGTTTGTTAACATTTGCAGCGGATTTAACATCAGAGTTTATGCTAACATTTTTCTTGTAATATCCGGGATTTGTCGTGTAATTATTTTTGCTAATAAATAATTAATATATGTGTTCAGTATCTATTCTGTGAATTAATTGTTAAGTGTTAAATGTGTTTGGATATTTAAAAATATTATTAATTGAGTATTTTAATTTTTATATGTCCAAAATAAAATATAGATAATTGTCATCTCTTCCTAATTATTTTTATGTTGATTTATGAATTTATAAGAATCATATAAAATTTATAAAATCTTTTTCCGAGTATTTAAAATCTGTTTTATAAAGACGGGAACCAACCGACGTCATCCGTTGTTACGTTTTTCGAACCCGAAACTCTTCCGAGAACTCCTTCCTAACCTAATTGTAATATTCCGAGCATATTCCATGTTTCGACTTTTTCGATCTGGTGTACGATTTGTCCTGCACGGGTCCCGGCGCAACATTTTCCATACAATATTCGTTTCGGTAAATCAATAAAACTCGTATTTTTGATAAACAGGAGCTTTTTATTAAACTATCCCAATTATCACCTCGTAATACGTGTAACCAGGTGTTGAGACCAAGACCGCAGTACAAATTGTACTGATCTGGATAACTGTCCCGAAAACCGATACCGTTTGGATCAGTTTTTACAAATAAACGTACCGTTTTATATCCGGAATGATCCAACGGGATACTAATTTTCCGTAATTATAAATAGCTTTTACCGTATTTTATTTCGTATCAAAAATCATTTGCAGTCAGTAATTATATAAATTTCCAGATAAAATTCATATATTCAAAAAACCTTTCTGAGAATCAAACCAACAATCGGAGGTGTTACCGGAGTCCGTTTGAAAAGCTCGAGTACTCAATCCAAAGGTTTTGAGGTGTTCTATCAGATTCTGTGTTCCAAATCACTGAAGAAATCAAGGTTTATTTTCTGAAAATTATTTATTTTCGAAATAATTTTATTAAAAATATGAATTTTTGTTCGGATGATTGTTTGTATGATTTGATGCTTGCATGTTGTAGAGCTTGTTTTCCTGATGATTTTCATATATCATACGTCTGATTTGGAGCTCAATAACATGCTCAAAAGTGGGTTTAATTCTCGAATTTTAAAATTAGGGTTTATAACCCGTATGAATGTTTTCAATTGAAATTTGGGGCTTTTTGATTTAAGGGTTATTAGCTGTTGATTTATAGTGGATTATATTTCTTATGAAATTTGCAATCGATTGGTATATAGCTCGTTAACAGAGGATGTCTGAATCGAAGGGAGTTATGTTTTGAAAATTTTCGAAGTTCGCCAGAAACCGGCGATGTTCTTGGCCAATTTCCGGCCAAGTCTGGGGTTATTTGAATGATTTGATTGCATGAATAAGTTCCTGGTTGTCTGTAGATGTGATCTGGAGCTTGTGGTGAGGTGAGGGTGCCGGAATCGTGTTCTCCGGCCACCCCTCTATTTTCCGGCGACAGTGGTTGTAAAATTGCAGTTTGGTACCTTATCTTTTGGGGAAGAAACAGCTAGGTCCCTGAGGTTTCCAGAACTTGCAAATTTTGGATTCATGTTTTAAAAATATTCAAAAATCATATTTCCTATTTATTTTAATTATAAAAATTCAATTTTAATTTCAGAAAATTCCAAAAATTATTATTTTAATTCCGAAAATTATTTTTAATTCAAAAATAAATCTGAATTAATTAGTTAATTAATTTCACTTAAATTTTAATTGATTAATTGGTCAATTAATTCAAAAATTGATTGATTAATTGATTTAATTAATTATTAATTGATTTTAATTAATTATTTAATTAAATTTAATTATTTAAAAATGATTTAAAAATTCCGAAAACTAGTTTCGAGCTTTAAAATTAATTTAAATTATTTTTAAGGCTAGATAATTATTATGAAATTTTTTTGAAGCCAGAATTGGCCAACCGAACTCTATTTACCACTTCGAAATTGATTCAACGATCTGTTTTAATTCCGAAAAATGTTTTAAAAATCATTTTAAATATTCGAAAGCCTAGTTATGACCCGAGACTTCTTTATAAATGATATATCATTGATTATGTGACGTGTTATGTGTTATATGTGACTTGTTGGTTAACTTTCGGTCTATATATTCGATGTTTACTTGTTTATTTCATAACTTTCAATCCGTTAATCGGATTTTGGTGAAACGAAGGGTAGATAGAAGTATGTGTCGAATAGAATCGTATGAGTTAAATATTGATAAATGCTTATGATATGTGAGCAGAAGAGGCAAGGCATAGGAAAGGGAAATAGATAGTCAAGGAGTAAGACAATGGTGATTAAGAGCAAGTGCAGTGTAGTAAGTTAATACCATGCAAGTGTTCTGAACTTTCTCGAGATATTGTAGTGATTGATATTCCTGTTTTATATTGCAAGTGCTTTGAAGCACTGAACCCTAAACCCTGATTCCAGTTATTGATCTTGAGCTGTAAACCTGATTCTTTCTAAACCATTGATTGTTGTATACCCAAATACGAACTTCGAATGTACGATACTACTCCACAAATACATACAAACTAATTATCAAATACTGAACCAGATTGCTTACACACTCAAACCATTGTTTCTTATGCTTTGAAAAGACCAAATCCTTGAAACCCTGAAACACTGATTCTTTTGTTATCCAATTCTTTCACTACCTAACAGCCAAGCTTTGGAAATGCCATATTGATCTTTATGCAGATTGAAATCATTTTCATTATTGAACGTCCAATGTTATTAATGATCCTGTTTATTGTTTATTACTGCTTATTCTGTTATTATGGTAGAATTGGATTGTTTTTATAAATTGTGGACCAGATTCATGGTCAGACCATATAATGGTCAAGTTAGGCCAATGTGTGCCTTCGATCCAGTAGTTAGAGTAGTGCTGTGTGCTTTGCTCGGGGTTAGTGCGTGACTGATCAGCAGCTTAACCTTGGTTTTTAAAATGAAAATATAATATCCAATTCTAAATCATAATCCATTGTTCACTTGTTATCATAACCATATTTACCTGATGATCATTATTCTCAATTTTGTCATTGTGACTTACTGAGCTAGTTAGCTCATTTGTGCGATGTTGTTTATGTTCTTTTCCAGTTAAGAAGGAACCGGTTGGTACCGAGGATCCCCAGTCCAACGCGAGAGCTAGGGGTTCAGGTTGATCGAGTTGAGCTAGTAGGCTTCTTTTGGGAGTAATTTAAGTTTGTAGGAGTTTATAATAATGTTTAATACTCAGTTCTGAGTTGGATAGTTGGGATTTGAACGGTTTATAATATAAGTAAGTGTGGTTGGCTTGTGTGCATACTTTAACCTATTGGGGTCTGTGGTAGTTGGTAAGTAGGGTCACTGCATATTATTATTATTATCTTTATTATTGTTATAAGCAGGTTATAAATAAGGTATGTGTGTGTGGACTCCAAACTTCTGACCCAGGTTTGGAGGGCGCCACAGGTTTGGTATCAGAGCTACAGGTTATAAGTCACTGACACAAGCCTAGTATTAACGGAAATGGGTAGAGGGTTAGGATTATAAGTAAGGAATAGAAAGATAGAACGTCGAGAGGTTGAGTGCTATGGTATAACAGGTATTAGTATAATTCTCGTCTTGGTTCGAGATTCTTATATTGCGATATGATTTCACATAGCAGCGATGGCCGACTCTTTTATCCCCGTATCAGCTGATCACTCAGAGCCTTCAGTTGGAGTACCGTCTTCGGATCCACGTCCTATTGTTCCACCAGTGTTGGCTATACTACCTCCACCTGTGTTGCAGCCCGTACCATTACAGGTTATTCCACCTCCAGGCATGAGGCCACCTATCAGAGGACCCCCACCTGCTGATTCAGGCTTTACTAGTTACTCAGTTACATGAGTACCTTTCCAGTTCTCTTCCTATCCTGTCCCATATCATCAGTTTGAGGCTTGCCTTATGGAGCAACGATTCCTACAGGGTCAGATTCAGGAGTTACTACATATTATGCGTACCAGATAGGTTGGGAGTGGTGAGAGGCGACTCAGAGAGAGGCTCCAGGCATTTTGTAGAGCAGCTGCAGTGAGGATTGCTGAGGCTACACATGAGGACATCAACCCTGATTTCCTAGTGGAGTGTGCTAAGTGGGTTCTAGAGGAGCTTGAGGAGATTGGAGGTCCAGACTTGCCATGAGTTAGAGATCCAGAGATGATGAGCAGTATTGTGATGGTTATGTAGTATGTACAGTAGTGTGTAGTGTGTATCAGTAGACTTTTGGGTTGTATTTATAGACTAGCTATGCTGACTAGTGAGTAGGTTGTTGTACCCTTTTGCTTTTACTTTTGAAGCGTCTTTACGCTTATACTACCCAAAAATTTTGATCTATATATATCAGTACCTTTTTCCTTCCCAGTATTGTCATTCAATTTACTGCACCTGTTTTACTTTACCTTATTTATTGCACCAGTTATACCCCTGTGATACCATGTACCCTGTTTTTCATAACTGTTTATATTCTGTAAAGAAGCATGCAATTTACTTAGTTACAACTGTTTTCAAAAAGAGATATTTATGTTTTACAAAACTTTTCTTTTATGCAAAGAATTTGATTTAAAAGCTAAATAAGTTGTTTGATTCTTTACAGAAAATGCCTCCCAGAAGAAATACCCACACCAACACCCAGAACGAAGAAACCAACAACAACAATAATAACAACCAAGATGATACAAACCCAAATGTGAACCCAGGACCTATAGACCCAGCAATAGCCCAGATTCTTCAAATCTTGGCCCAACAAACAGTTCACCTGGCACAACAACAACAAAGACAGACCAATCCCCAAATAACTTTTAAAACTTTTCAGGCAGTAAACCCACCAGAATTCAAGGGTTCATTAGATCTGATTGAAGCAAATGTTTGGTTAAAGGAGATAGAGAAGGCATTTGCCTTATTAAAAGTAAAGGACGAACAGAAGGTTGAGTTTGCAAGTTACTATTTGAAGAATGAAGCCACCTATTGGTGGGAGATGGTGAAGACATTGGAAGGTACAGATGTTATTACTTGGGAAAGGTTTAAGGAATTATTTTTAGAAAAGTATTTTCCTCAGTTTGTCTAGGATCAGATGGAGTTGAAGTTTTTAGAACTAAAGCAAGGAAACATGTCGGTGATAGATTATGAGAGTAAGTTTGAGGAATTGTCAAGGTATGTGTCGTCGTATGTGGATACTGACAGGAAGAAGGCTAAAAGATTCCAGCAAGGTTTGAAACCATGGATCAGAGGGAAGGTAGCCATTTTTGAATTGGATACTTATGCAGGAGTTGTACAGAAGGCTATGATCGCAGAGGCAGAGTGAGATGTCACAGAAGGAGAAAGAAAGCAAGAAAAGGAAATTTGAAGGGAATGAAGGTCAGTCACAACCAGGAAACTTTCCAAATTTTAACAAGGGCAAGTTTCAGCCAGGGAGGAATTTTAATTTCAGGAGATAAAATGCAAGTGACGGAAGCCAGGGCAACCGTCCAGTTAATGTGAATCAGCCGAATCAGTTGAGATTAACTTTTCAAGATTGTCAAGTATGCGGAAAGAAACATGGAGAAGTTTGTAATAAGTTAAATGTGGTGTGTTTCAAGTGTAACCATAAAGGGCACTATTCAAGGGAGTGCCGAAATCAGCCAGCAAGAGAGCCAGCAAATAAGGATCAGCCTATCCGGAATCCAGCAGTGAAGGTTCCAGCCATTGGATTTACGTGCTTTAAATATGGGAAACCAGGACATATAGCCAGGGATTGCAAGACACCAGCCCCAGTCAGTAATGCATTGAGGATTATGGGATCTACCCTAGTAGTAAATGAGACTCCAAGGGCTAGAGTTTTTGACATGTCTGTGAAGGATGCTATCCAGGATACGGATGTCGTGGCAGGTACGCTTAATGTGAATTCTTAATGTGCCAAAGTGTTAATAGATTCGGGAGCAACTCGATCGTTTGTTTCACAAGATTTTGTTAGTAAGTTAAATTGCCCAGTTGAATATTTAAATGAAATAATGACTGTGGAATTAGCAAATCAAGAACGAGTATCTGTTAATCAAGTTTGTGGGAATTGTAAGATTGAGATTTCTGGTAGTAAGTTTTGTGTAGATTTGATACCATTTAAGTTAGAAGAATTTGACATTATCTTAGGAATGGATTGGTTATCTAAGCATGATGCCCAGATAGATTGTCGAAATAAGAAGGTAATGGTGAAGACGCCAGACGAAAGAATAGTAACGTTCAAGGGCCAGAAACAAGTAAAGAAGTTCTTAACGATGATTCAAGCCAAGAAGTTACTATGACAAGGATGCGAGCATTTCATGGCATATGTGATTGGTAGGAGTCAGGAGCCAGCGAAACTTGAAGATATTCCAGTAGTGAATGAATTTCCAGACATATTTCCCGACGAGTTACCAGGACTTCCTCCAGATAGAGAAATTGAGTTTGCAATCGACTTAGCACCTGGAACGGAACAGGTATCCAAGGCCCCGTATAGAATGGCGCCCGTTGAGATGAAAGAGCTAGCGAAGCAATTGCAAGAGCTGTTAGAGAAAGGAGTAATCAGACCCAGTGTGTCCCCATAAGGAGCCCCGGTATTATTTGTCAAGAAGAAAGGTGGAAGCATGAGACTGTGCATTGACTATAGGGAGCTCAACAAGCTTACAATCAAGAACAAGTATCCGTTACCCAGAATTGACGATCTGTTTGATCAACTGAAGGGAGCCAAGTACTTCTCCAAGATTGATTTAAGATCGGGATATCATCAACTGAAGATCAAGCCAGAAGATATACCAAAGACAGCTTTCAGAACAAAGTATGGACATTACGAATTTTTAGTGATGTCTTTTGGATTGACCAACACCCCGACAGCGTTTATGGACCTGATGAACAGAATTTTCAAGGAATACTTGGACAAGTTCGTTATTGTGTTTATAGACGATATTTTGATTTATTCAAAGGCAGAAGGGGATCATGCGGAATATCTGAGAACATCTTTGGAGATTTTAAGGAAAAAGAAGTTATATGCTAAATTCTCGAAGTGTGAATTTTGGCTACAGGAAGTTCAGTTCTTAGGACACATAGTCAGTAATGAAGGGATGAAAGTGGACCTAGCAAAGATCGAGGCAATTACAAATTGGGAAAGACCGAGAACACCCACCGAGGTAAGAAGTTTCTTGGGATTAGCGGGATATTATTGTCGATTTGTTCAAAAAATTTCAAGGATTGCAATACCATTGACAAAGCTTACATGAAAGAATGAAAAGTTTTTATGGAACGACAAGTGCGAAGAAAGTTTTCAGAAATTGAAGCAACGATTTATCACAGCACCTGTTTTGTCACTTCCAGACGATCAAGGAAATTTTGTAATTTATAGCGATGCTTCTCAGAAAGGATTAGGATGTGTTCTAATGCAGCACAATAAGGTGATTGCGTATGCATCAAGGCAATTGAAACCACACGAACAGAAATATCCTACTCATGATTTGGAGCTAGCAGCTATAGTTTTTGCTTTGAAAATTTGGAGACATTATCTTTATGGAGAAAAGTGCAAGATTTTCACGGATCATAAAAGCTTAAAGTACATATTCACTAAGAAGGAACTTAATATGAGGCAAAAGAGATGGTTAGAATTGATCAAGGATTACGACTGCTCGATTAATTATCATCCCGATAAAGCGAACATTGTAGCAGCGCGTTAAGTCGGAAGGAAAGGTTAAATGTGTTATAAGTACCTGAAGAGATATATAAGGAATTTCAGAAACTGGAGTTGGAAATTAAAGTTTGCAGGCCTAATGAAGCAAAAGTGTACAGTATGACTTTTCAGCCGGAGTTGCTAGAGAAAATAAAGAAGTGTCAGGAAGATGTAATGGATCAAGATATAAATCGTTTGGTAGGTGAGGAATTGTGCACGCAGAAGGATGATCAAGGTATTCTTAGGTTTTCTTCAAGAATTTGGATTCCACCGGTGACAGAGCTGAAGAATGAAATTTTACAGGAAGCACATAATTCAAGATATTCCATCCATCCAGGGAGTACCAAAATGTACAGAGATTTAAAGGAAAGTTATTGGTGGCCAGATATGAAGAGGGAAATTACGAAATGGGTTAGCAGATGTTATACATGTCAAAGAGTTAAAGCCGAACATCAAAGACCAAGTGGATTGCTACAGCCATTGAAGATTCCAGAGTGGAAGTGGGAACATATTTCCATGGATTTCATAGTTGGATTAACAAGGACAAGGGCTAATCATGATGCCATTTGGGTTATAGTGGATAGACTTACCAAGGCAGCTCATTTTCTGCCTATAAATGAAAGATTTTCACTCGACAAGTTGGTCCATATGTACCTGAAGGAAATTGTAGTTCGTCATGGAGTTCCTGTGTCTATCGTATCTGATCGAGATCCAAGATTTAATTCAAGATTTTGGAAAAGTTTTCAAGAATATTTGGGAACAAGACTGAATATGAGTACAGCTTACCACCCACAGACGGATGACCAAAGTGAAAGAACGATTCAGAAATCGAGGACATGTTACGTGTTTGTGCTATTGATTTCAAAGGAAGTTGGGACGAGCATTTACCTCTCGTAGAGTTTGCTTATAACAACAGTTATCATGCCAGTATTGGGATGCCACCCTATGAAGCCCTTTAAGGATGCAAATACAGATCTCCAGTGCATTGGGATGAAGTAGGAGAACGCAAAATACTTGGACCGGAACTAGTACAGCAGATAAAAGAAGTGGTTGAAATTATCCAAAAGAGATTGATAGACGCACAGAACCATCAAAGAAATATGCAGACCAGTCCAAGAAAGACATGAAATTCGAAGAAGGAAGCTTGGTATTACTGAAAGTATCACCGTGGAAGGGACTAACGAGGTTTGGAAAGAAAGAAAAGCTGAGCCCAAGATATGTCGAACCTTTTGAGATTCGAAAGCGCGTTGGCAAAGTAGCTTACGAATTGGCGTTACCTCCGCACATGGAGCACATTCACAATGTTTTTCACGTATCAATGCTTAAGAAATATAATCCAGACTCCAGGCATGTAATAGAATATGAGCCAATAGAGCTTCAGGCAGATTTGTCATATGTAGAGAGTCCGATAGAGATTCTAGAGAAAAGAGAGAAGGTATTGAGGAATAAAGTGGTAAAGCTAGTAAGAGTGTTATGGAGAAACCCAAAGGTTGAAGAGTCAAACTGGGAGTTAAAAAGTGATATGAGAGAAAAGTACCCTCATTTGTTTTCTTAGGAGATTCTGAGGACAGAATCCTTTTAAGGGGGAAGGATGTAATATTCGGGATATATCGTGTAATTATTTTTGCTAATAAATAATTAATATATGTGTTCAGTATCTATTATGTGAATTAATTGTTAAGTGTTAAATGTGTTTAGATATTTAAAAATATTATTATTTGAGTATTTTAATTTTTATATGTCCAAAATAAAATATAGATAATTGTCATCTCTTCCTAATTATTTTTATGTTGATTTATGAATTTATAAGAATCATATGAAATTTATAAAATCTTTTTCCGAGTATTTAAAATCTATTTTATAAAGACGGGAACCAACTAACGTCATCCGCTGTTACGTTTTTCGAAACCAAAACTCTTCCGAGAACTCCTTCCTAACCTAATTGTAATATTCCGAGCATATTCCATGTTTCGACTCTTTCGATCCGGTGTACGGTTTGTCCTGCGCGGGTCCCGGCGTAACATTTTCGATACAATATTCGTTTCGGTAAATCAATAAAACTCGTATTTTTGATAAACGGGAGCTTTTTATTAAACTATCCCAATTATCACCTCGTAATACATGTAACCAGGCGCTGAGACCAAGACCGTAGTACAGATTGTACTGATCTAGATAACTGTCCCGAAAACCGATACTATTTGGATCAGTTTTTATAAATAAACGTACCGTTTTATATCCGGAATGATCCAACGGGATACTAATTTTCCGTAATTATAAATAGCCTTTACCGTATTTTATTTCGTATCAAAAATCGTTTGCAGTCAGTAATTATATAAATTTCCAGAGAAAATTCATATATTTAAAAAACCTTTCTGAGAATCAAACCAACAATCGGAGGTGTTACTGGAGTCCGTTTGAAAAGCTCGAGTACTCAATCCAAAGGTTTTGAGGTGTTCTATCAGATTCTGTGTTCCAAATCACTGCAGAAATCAAGGTTTATTTTCTGAAAAATTATTTATTTTCGAATTAATTTTATTAAAAATATGAATTTTTGTTCGGATAATTGTTTGTATGATTTGATGCTTGCATGTTGTAGAGCTTGTTTTCCTGATGATTTTCATATGTCATACGTCTGATTTGGAGTTCAATAACATGCTCAAAAGTAGGTTTAATTCTTGAATTTTAAAATTACGGTTTATAACACGTATGAATGTTTTCAATTGAAATTTGGGGCTTTTTGATTTAGGGGTTATTAGCTGTTGATTTATAGTGGATTATGTTCCTTATGAAATTTGCAATCGATTGGTATATAGCTCGTTAACAGAAGATGTCTGAATCGAAGGGAGTTGTGTTTTGAAAATTTCCGAAGTTCGCCGGAAATCGGCGATGTTCTTGGCCAATTTCCGGCCAAGTCTGGGGTTATTTGAATAATTTGATTGCATGAATAAGTTCCTGGTTGTCTGTAGATGTGATCTGGAGCTTGTGGTGAGGTGAGGGTGCCGGAATCGTGTTCTCTGGCCACCTCCTGTATTTTCCGGTGACGGGGGTTGTAAAATTGCAGTTTGGTACCTTATCTTTTGGGGAAGAAACAGTTAGGTCCCTGAGGTTTCCAGAACTTGCAAATTTTGGAATCTTGTTTTAAAAATATTCAAAAATCATATTTCCTATTTATTTTAATTATAAAAATTCAATTTTAATTTCTGAAAATTCCAAAAATTAGTATTTTAATTCCGAAAATTATTTTTAATTCAAAAATAAATCTGAATTAATTAGTTAATTAATTTCAGTTAATTTTTAATTGATTAATTGGTCAATTAATTCGAAAATTGATTGATTAATTGATTTAATTAATTATTAATTGATTATAATTAATTATTTAATTAGATTTAATTATTTAAAAATGATTTAAAAATTCCAAAAAATAGTTTCGAGCTTTAAAATATTCATTTAAATTGTTTTTAAGGCTCGATAATTATTATGAAATTTTTTTCAAGCCAGAATTGGCCAACCGAACCCTATTTACCACTTCGAAATTGATTCAGCGATCTGTTTTAATTCCAAAAAATGTTTTAAAAATCATTTTAAATATCCGAAAGCCTATTTATGACCCGAGACTTCTTTATAAATGATATATCATTGATTATGTGACGTGTTATGTGTTATACGTGACTTGTTGGTTAACTGTCGATCTATATATTCGATGTTTACTTGTTTATTGCATAACTTTCAATTTGTTAATCGAATTTGGGTGAAACGAAGGGTAGATAGAAGTATGTGTCGAATATAATCATATGAGTTAAATATTGATAAATGCTTATGATATGTGAGCAGAAGAGGCAAGGCGTAGGAAAGGGAAACAGATAGTCAAGGAGTAAGATAGTGGTGATTGAGAGCAAGTGCAGTGTAGTAAGCTAGTACCAGGCAAGTGTTCAGAACTTTCTCGAGATATTATAGTGATTGATATTCCTGTTTTATATTGCAAGTGCTTTGAAGCACTGAACCCTAAATCCTGATTCCAGTTATTGATCTTGAGCTGTAAACCTGATTCTTTTTAAACCATTGATTGTTGTATACCAAAATACGAACCTCAAATGTACGGTACTACTCCACAAATACATACAAACTAATTATCAAACACTGAACCAGATTGCTTACACACTCAAACCATTGTTTCTTATGCTTTGAAAGACCAAATCCTTGAAACCCCGAAACTCTGATTCTTTTGTTATCCAATTCTTTCACTACCTTACAGCCAAGCTTTGGAAATGCCATATTGATCTTTATGCAGATTGAAACCATTTTCATTATTGAACGTCCAATGTTATTAATGATCCTATTTATTGTTTATTACTTCTTATTCTGTTATTATGGTAGAATTGGATTTTTTTTATAAATTGTGGACCAGATTCATGGTCAGACCATATAATGGTCAAGTTAGGCCAATGTGTGCCTACGATCCAGTAGTTGGAGCAGTACTGTGTGCTTTGCTCGGGGTTAGTGCGTGACTGATCAGCAGCCTAACCTTGGTTTTTAAAATGAAAATATAATATCCAATTATAAATCATAATCCATTGTTCACTTGTTATCGTAACCATATTTACCTGATGATCATTATTCTCAGTTTTGTCATTATGACTTGCTGAGCTAGTTAGCTCATTTGTGCCATATTGTTTATGTTCTTTTCCAGTTAAGAAGGAACCGGTTGGTACCGAGGATCCCCAGTCTAGCGCGAGAGCTAGGGGTTCAGGTTGATCGAGTTGAGCTAGTAGGCTTCTTTTGAGAGTAATTTAAGTTTGTAAAAGTTTGTAATAATGTTTAATACTCAGTTCTGAGTTGGATAGTTGGGATTTGAACGATTTGTAATATAAGTAAGTGTGGTTGGCTTATGTGCATACTTTAACCTGTTGGGGTCTGTGGTAGTTGGTAAGTAGGGTCACTGCATATTATTATTATTATCTTTATTATTGTTATAAGCAGGTTATAAACAAGGTATGTGTGTGTGGACTCCAAACTTCTGACCCGGGTTTGGAGGGTGCCACATTTCTTATCAGTATTGACAGTATCAGACTTTGCATCATACTTTACACTAGAAGAAATTAAGGTAACTTTCTTCAAAGAAGGTTTTATCTGATAATAATCATATTACAAACTATGATATTCCTTACAAGTATAAATGGAATACCGTATACTACCATAATGAAAATAAGGGTTTTGTGGCTTAAACCTAACATACTGACTCTTAACTCCTGACTTAGAAGGTAAGAAGTTTATATTCTTATTCTTCCTACAAAAAGAAGCCAGATGTTTAGAGTTTCCACAGTTATAGCAATTCTTTTCTTGGAGCATTAGGAACAGGCATATAATTGTTGCTTTTATTCACACCTTCCATTCCATTCCTATTTTTCCTAGCTTCCTTTACCTTGTTTACACTGGTAATCTCTTTTAGCTTATGTTTAAGCTGCTTCTTTGTCATTAAGCCTATGTTAACTTCAGTTGGTTAATCCTGTTCTAATTTTTCAGAAGTTGACTCTGCTATCAATTTTGTCTCAATATCTTTCATCTTTTCAGAATCAGACTTTACAGTTTTATCTACAAATTTAACAGGATTTACCTTTGGCTTAGTAGTCTATTTAACAATAATTGGCTTAACTTGTTCAGTTCCTTTTTCACTTTTCTCATCTCCATAACCTAAGCCCTCTTTCCAGTTTCCACTACTTAGTATATCCTGAGTTGCTCTGCTAGAGTTATTCCAAGTCCTGATAATCTCTCTCTCCTTTTCTAACTCGGTTTTTAGAGATTTATTCATTTTTAGCACTTCATCTCTTACATAGAAAGCATCATCTCTATCCTTCCGAGTTTGATGGAACATAACTAACTCTTTTTCTAAATAATCATTCCTCTTTTTAAAAGTAAGATTTTCAGAAGTTAATCTTTCACATGTTAAAGTTTGATCTCTATAGCTAATAAACATGGTTTTAAGATATAATCTCAACTCAGTAATATCATCAGTATGAAAGGCATAAGTTGTTTGAGGTACCTTTAACTCAGCAGCATCAGAACTGTTATCAACATTTGCCATTAGGGCATAGTTCTCCTCATCTTCAGAATCTGAGGTGTCTGTCCAGCTTTTCTTCTTTGTGACAAGTGCCTTGCCTTTGTCACTCTTTCCTTTCTTGCATTCAGGAGATATGTGGCCTTTTTCACCACAGTTGTAGCATTTGAAATTTGAGTAATCTCCTATGTCATACTTTCCTCCTTTGCCTTCAGATTTTCTGAAGCCCTTCTTATCAGAACTTCTACCTTTCCTGGAAAAATTCTTTCCTCTTCTGAATTTCCTATATGCTATCTTTATGATACCCTTCACCATAAGAGCACATAGCTTCATCATCTCTTCATCAGCATCTACTTCAGGTAGACTTTCAGTTTCTGAATCATCATCATCAGAACTTAATGATTCTGAATTAGACTTTATGATGAGAGCCTTTCCTTTTCCTTTCTTTTGAGAAAGACACTTTGGGGGATTCATCCTCAGCGTTAAGAGCAACTATTCTTGACTTTCTCCCATGTCTCTTGCTTCTTTGATCCATCTCATGTTCATAAGTCTTGAGCATTCCATAAATTTCATCAAAAGTAGTTTCATCAAGAGCATAGTTATCTCTTATAATAGTAGCTTTCAAATCCCAACTTTCAGGAGAGCTAAAAGGAATTTTAGATTTGAATCTTCAATGTCATATTCCTTGTCCACCGGTGACAGATCATTCAAGAGTTTGACAAACCTGTCATATAAGTCAGTTAATGACTCATCACTTTTTTGAGTCAAACTGCTCATACTCTTGAGTGAGTATAGTCCTCCTGTTTTTCTTGATTGCATCAGTTCCCTGACACCTTGTCTCCAAAGCATCCCATATCTCCTTTGCAGTATTGCAGTGAATTACCCTATTTGACATGACATTATCAATGTCACTATGCAGCAAATGCCTTACATTTGCATACTTGGCAATAGATGAGATATCTTCAGCTGTGTATTCACTTTTCTCCTTTGGTATGGTCTTTATTGGCTGATCTGCAACTACAACAGAAAGCTTGGTTGGCTTATGCGGTCCTTCATTAATTATGTCAAGGTATTCTGGATTTGTAGCTTCCAGAAATATAGCCATCTTCACTTTCCATATGGGATATTCAGACGGTCTCAGCATGGGAACCCTGATAGTCTCATATCGACTATGGGTTTGAGTCTTTGGAGTTTCTTCAGTTTTAACGGGCTTGGTTGGATTTTCTGCTTCTTCAGACATGATTGTTAACAGATAGGCTATGATACCACTTGTTAGGTCACACAACACTGTAGAAGGGGGTTGAATACAGTGTAGAATACAATCAAATCGATTTAAAGCACAAGTAACAAAAAACATATGTATTCGATATAACAAACTCTGTTACAATGGAACTGTTCTCTCTCAGTGATGAACAAATATCACGAGAGCTGCTAGGTTACAATATATGATCTTCTCGATGATCGTTACTCTTATAGAGTAAACCTATGTTTGTGTTTATATAGACACACAGTTACAAGATAACTTCTAGTTGATATGGAATATAATTCTGTCTCCTAAAATATATCAACCAGATATCTTATAATTCCTCTAGTCCTCGAACTCTTTCCTTGCATATCTTCTTCTTGTATTAGTCTCTATCTTCTTTCCTGTAAATCAACTTCCTTCCTTAACTATAAGTCCTTCAGTACTTAAGTTCTGATATCCATCTTCTGATATTATCTTCTAATAATCTAAGTTCTGATATCCTTAAGTTCTGACTTCCAGTAAGTCCTGATTCCAATAAGAACAGATATTTCCTGTTTATTAAGATCTGAGAACTAAACATGAAATATATTAGACATGACATCTCAAATATATTCAACAGATGATGTCTGGCTTAGTGTGTGTTGATAGTTTGTAATAAAGTTTACTTCTGTTGTAAGATAAATAAACTGGGAATTTGGTACGTTTGTAATATAAATAAGGTTACGGCTTGTGGGCATACTTTAAACTGCTTTGATCCGTGGATAATGGTAAGTAGGGTCATTGCATATATATTATTATATTCATAAACAGGTTTAAATATGTGTATGTGTGTGTTGTGGACCCCAAACATCTAACCCGGGTTTGGAGGGCGTTACAGGTTTGGCATCAGAGCTAAGGTTTAAAGTCACTGCCACAAGCCTAGATTATCGAGAATGGGTAGAGGGTTAAGGTTAGTATTAGGAAATAAAGAAATATAACGTGGAAAGGTTGAGTATGATTAAATAGTAGGTTTTAGTATGATTCGTGATAAGATTTGAGATTCTTATCTAGTAGTGTGATTTTCAGATAGCAGTGATGGCAGATTCCTTTATCTTGATATCATCTGATCATTCAGAGCCTTTAGTTGGAAGACCGTCATCTGATCCACGTCCTACTCTTTCGCCGGTGTTAGCTACAATACCTGTTGCGACGATTGCACCATTGCAAGCTATTCCACTTCCTGGTATAAGACCACATATTCGAGGACCTCCACCTGTTGATTCTGATTCTATCGTACATTCGGTTACAGGTGCGTCTTTCCAATTTACTTCACACCCTGTTGCATACTATAAGTATGAGGCTCTTCTTTTGGCATGAGAAGCCCTGTTGGCACAAATCCGGGAGCTACAACATATTATAAGGACTATAGATGTTGACAAGAGTCTGAAGGAACTTCAGAATAAAATTCAGGTGACCCGGAGAGTACTTGAGGCTAGAATTCATGGAGCTACTTGCGAGTATGTAACCCCAGATGCTCTTATGGGATGGGCCAGAGAGGTATTGGAGGATTTGGAGAGGCTTGATGGACCAGAGTTTCCCTGAAGCTAGACGACGGAGATGATGTGACAACTGATATATGTATAATAATGTGTGATATGTATGATCAGACTTTTGGTGGGTATATAAATAAACAAGACTTGCTGGATAATGGATAAGCCTGTTGTACCTTTGCCTTTATTAAAACGTTTCGCGCTTGTACCACCAAACTTGGATATATATCAGTACCTTTCTATTTCCAGCATTATTATCATTACTTTACTATACCTGTTTTATTTTATTGCACCAATTATAAACTCTTGCGATAAATATTGGGTGGCATTTATGACACTTTATTACGCTCCGTAAAGCTTTGAATTGGTGCATTTAAACTCAAGTTATTGGTGTTTAAATGTGTTTTCTAGTGTTTTTGCATTTTCAGGCATTATCCAGGTAATCAGGTGAATTAGCATTGTTTTGGTGCTAATTTGGTGTTAGGGAGGTGTTGGAATAAAAGCTCTTGGAAAACATACTCAAATCAGCAAGGAAAATGAAGAAGTCAGAAGTTGATCCAGGGAGTTAGCGCGCCCGCGCTGTGATAACGCGCGCCCGCGCCCAAAGTCCAGAAACTCAGCATGCCCGCGCTGGTCAAGCGCGTGACCGCGCCAAGTCGAGAAAAGAAATCCTGATTCTATTGGGCTTTTGATCTAGAAGACTTCTACTTTGCATGGGGCTGCTATATATACATAAATAAACTCGTTTTTTATAGAGAGACATACGAGAGCACAAGAAGAAGGCGTAAGAAGACCGTTTTAGCACAATTCAACTAAGGCAAAGAAGATCTAGTTTTAACTTGTGATTCTTTGTTTAAGTTATAATGTTGGATGCTAGTTTTCTTATTCTTGAACCTATACTCTTATTTTGTACTTGGTTTTTTATTCGTTTATAAAGACTACGTTTATTATACCATGCTTTCGTCGGAACCCACGTTGATGATGAGTCCGATATGGGCTAATCGTTATCGTGTGGTTATAACGGATTTATTTATGGATTTCTTTAGTTGATTTGTTTTGATGCCTTAGTGTGTGGTGATTGTATGATAACCTAGTATTGGTTGTGTGTATTCGTCTTATGAGCGTCGCGAACTTATAAGATAGTGTGTTAATTCTTAATGAAGCGAAAGTAAATTTAAGGGTTTAGAACTTGCCATGCTAGCATAGGTTCGTGTGTTATTGTTATGCATGATTCATAGGTAATTTTAACCATCTTACTTGCCCTATGTAATCACGATAGATAACTTGTGCATTAAACCATTATATTGTCAAATTCTATAGACGTATATGGTCTTAAAATAATTGGTGTATATTCAGCTTCTATCTATTTTGTGGATGTCTGGTAGTATGGTATTCGTGCAATGAAAGTTGGCGTTTATCAGTTTCGTGTTATCTGATTAGTGTCATCACCATTTATTGCATGCTAAGGTTAAGAACAAAAAGGCTATTGAATGAAGTATGTAATGAAGTTAGAATCCCATGTTTGTCATATATATTAATTCAACCATTCTTATTCTCTTAGTTATAATTGTTAGGTTAAGTTCAGTTAAAAGCAATTTCAAATTATTTATCGTTTTAGCATTGAATAATAACCATACATTGTTGCATAGGTGCATAAATTGAATATTAGCCTAAACCAGTCTCTGTGGGAATGAATCTGATTTATATCTTATACTACTTGCGAACGCGTATACTTGCGTGAATTTTAGCGCGTATTTAGAGACTAACAAGTTTTTGGCGCCGCTGCCGGGGATCGGTGTTAATATTTAGTTTATGTGTTTGTCATCAGTGGTCGTTAAAATGTATTGACTCAGACATTGTTACTCATCTGTTTCCTTGTCTTATTTCAGGTACTTTAGCAAACGTGTATACATACGCGTTCGCGGGCTCGTAAGAGAACTCTGGATCAAACCGAGGAAGAAGTTGTAGTGATTTGGAGGGAGTTTTTGAGGATGAAAAGAAGGAAGAAGAAGAAGAAGAGAAAGTTGAGGAACCAACTTTAGTAGTAATGGGAGATCAAGCAGAAATTCCTAAGGCTTTGATGGACTATTCTCAGCCTAAGATCAATGATATTCAGTCAAGCATCATCAGGCCAACCATCTCGGCTAACACTTTTGAGATCAACTCAAGCACGATTCAGATGATACAAAACTCAGTTCAGTTCGGAGGTTCTCCTACAGAAGACCCCAATATTCATATCAGGGATTTTGTCAAGATCTGTGACACTTTCAAGTTCAACTGTGTGACTGAAGATGCTATTTAACTGCGACTCTTCCCATTCTCTCTGAGGGATAAAGCTAAGTGCTGGTTACATTCTTTATCACCAGGGTCTATCACTACTTGGGAAGATCTTGCTCAAAAGTTTCTCACTAAATTCTTCTCTATGGCGAAGACTGCTGCAATCAGGAATGCTCTTACTCAGTTTGCTCAGCAAACTGGAGAATCTCTGTGTGAGGCTTGGGATCGATATAAGTAGATGTTAAGGAAGTGCCCAAACCATGGCATGCCTGATTGGATGATTATAAACTGTTTCTACAATGGATTGGGTGCTACTTCTAGACCCATGCTAGATGGAGCATCAGGAATGCTCGTAAGAGCATCAGGGTGCTACTTCGAGCTAACGACATAAAACAAGCTCTTCTTGGGAGGAAACCCAAGTTTGTTGTTGTTAATCGCTAAAAACGCGCTAATAATACACGCAAGTATACGCGTTCGCAAGTAATATAGAATCTTTTCTAGTTCGTTCGCATAGAGACTAGCTTGGTTAACTAATTAATTTATGCACTTAAGCAACAATGTATGGTTATTATTCAATGCTAAGATGATAACAAATTGAGGTTGTTTATAACTAAAAATTAAACTATCAATTATAACTAAGAGAGTAAAGATGATTGAATTAATATATATGACAAACATGGGATTCTAACTTCATTAAATACTTCATTTAATAGCATTATTGTTCTTAACCTTAGCATGTAATGGTGATGACACTAATCAGATAACACGAAACTGATAAATGCCAATTTTCGTTGCACGAATACCATACTAGCAGACATCCACAAAAGAGATGGAAGCTGAATAGACACCAATTATATTGAGACCCTATATGTCTATAGAATTTGACAACATAATGGTTTAAGAACGAGTTAACTATCTTGATTACATAGGGCAAGTAAGATGGTTAAAATTATATAGGAATCATGCATATAAATACATGAATCTATGCTACCTTGACAAGTTCTAAATCCTTAAATTCACTATCGCTTCATTAAAGATTAACACACTATCTTTTAAGTTCGCGACGCTCATAAAATGAATACGCACAACCAATACTAGGTTATCATACAGTCACCACACACTAAGGCATCAAAATAAATTGACTAGAGAAATCCATAAATAAATCCGTTAGAACCCCACGATAACGATTAGCCCATAATCGGACTCATCATCAACGTGGGTTCCGTTGAAAGCATGGTATAACAAACATATACTTTATAACGAATAAACAAAACCAAGTTAACACAAGAGTATGGGTTCAACAAAACAAGAAACGAGCATCCAAGATTACAACTCAAAATAAAGATTCACAAAAATAAACTAGATCGTCTTCGCCTTTGTTGAATTGTGTTATAGGTCTCTTGTCGTCTTCTCCTTGCATTCTGATATGTCTCGGACTTGATTCTATATGAAAAATGACCTAAAGTTGTTTATATAGCAGCCCCATGCAATCCAGAAGTCCTCAAATTGCAATTATAATAGAGTTAGGATTCTCTGATTTTGTACCGGCGCGGCCGCGCGCTATCACAGGGCGGGGGCGCTACCTTTCTGACATCCTGGTGCGGCCGCGCGCTTGACCAGCATGGGCGCGCCGTACTTCTGGAAAAACTTCAGCTTTTCTTCTTTTCCTTACTGCTTCGAGCCGGCTTTCCACGAGCTTTTATTCCAACACCACCTTGATACCGAATTAGCACCAAAACATGCTAATTCACCTGATTACCTAGATAATGCCTGAAATGCAAAAACACTAGAAAACACGTTAAAACACTTAATAACTTGAGTACAACCGCATCAATTCAAAGCTTATTAGAGCATTATAAAGTGTCATAAATGCCACTCAACATACCCCGAAACTTGAATCGATGCTTGTCCTCAAGCATAAACAGACTCAAAGAAGAAGAAACAAAAATGCATGAATGCAACTAATATGAATGCAATGATCCCAATAGAATAACTAAACCAATTAACGAGCAACATCTCAACAAATGCAGTTACTTGCATAAAGATCAATCAAATTATACAAATCAACTTACAAACTAGATATGTGCGTGTGTATAAATGCTTACAGATATACTATCATAACTAGATCAATAATCATGACTCAATGCTGAACAAGGCAATCACAAGGTTATCAATAAAATAAAAAGCTAGACTCAAAATAAATTATAACACTTCAATTCTTATATTGGAGTTTTATACGGATTCATGCTTTTATTCAAACAAAACAAAACACATATGGTTATTTGATCGTGCAATGAGTGAGGTCCACAAAAGACTTGTACAATAGTACCCATGTAGCGAGCGTTAGATTAGCAGATCCCAGACTATAAAAGCCTTAGGTCACTAGGAATAAAGTCCCCTAAGAACTTAATAACTCGAGTACTAAAGAGCCCACCCGTGATCAATTACACATAACACTTATTCATTTTTTCTTTTTCTTCTTTTTTTTTCAATTTTTTTCTTTTTTTTATAACAAATTTCTGAACGAGTACATTTGGCTCCATCTCGCTCAACCCTAGACTACTCATATAAATATGAGTCGGCTACTAGCCATTTGACACCTAGCCACACAACTAGCAATGTAATCCAATTTTTCTCTAATTTCTAAAAATTTATGTTATTTTATTATTAAGAGAATATCCTAAATTTTAAATATAAACAAGCGATTAAACCTTGATAAACAAACAAACCATGATCATGATCTAGCACTCTAGCAACCTATAAGACTTAGTGAAATACAATTGCCTCTACCATACAAACTAATTCGATAAGACTTAACATCACTAAATACGATATCACTACACTAGCATCAATATCACAAGTCAACTGGAAATATCATCTAAGGGATCATGTTATAATGCAAATGCATGAACTATATGAACAAACTAACATAAAAACTACCAAAAATAAAAAAAACTATATGACAAAATATGCAACTATATGAACTAAACTATCATGAATATGCAAACTACATGCGACTCACACAAAACATATTCCTTCAACTACTACCCCAAACTTAAAATATTCACTGTCCTCAGTGAAGGTAATAGTAAGGAATTTAGGCATACCTAATCAGAAGCAGGCTCCTCACCATCAACGGGTGGAGTGTCAGGTGTGTCCGGAGGTGGATACATGGAATCCTCACCAAAAATTGGCCACTGGATGTCAATACCGGTGGCTCTAAAAGCCGTCTCCAATGCCTTGGTGAGATCACGTTCAAACCTGTTGTGGATGTCATGCATCGTATCCATCCTTCTAGCTAGACGCCTATACTTCGTCATGCTCATGCCAGCTCCCATATCAGCTCCTTCCTCCTCCACATGTGTTTGCTGTAATGGCCCTGCCTCATCTCCTAGCTGAGATCTCTATGCAGTCCTACTCGCCTGAGTAGCCCCAACAGCTGGCCTTCCACCAGGTAGGTGGTCAAAATTATAAGCAAGCCCAATCAGATCGGGCTTGCCTCCATCCCATTCTTGTATCGTAGCCAAAGTAGTGCTGTCTATAAGAGCACTTGGGATCTGCAACTGCTCATGTGCAGGCCAATAAACACCAACTGCCATGCACAGCTTCGTCACAACGGACGCATACGGAATAGACCCTGTGGTACTCCCCCTCAAGAACTTCAAGATACCCTGATAAATCACCATCCCTAAATTCACATAATCATCCTGAAGAATGCCCTATAACAGCCGTGTATGCTCCATAGTAATCTCATGCACATGCGAAGATGCATGATGTTAGCACAAATAAATGCATTCCATGCACTGGAAAACCTGTTCATGCTGGAAGCCGGGAATGTAGAATACTCGGTCGTACCCCTCTTGATCTTCCAGTGAGTGTCGGGCTGGCACAACGTAGTAATAATAAGATCCAGATCAAAGTCGTTTGGAGTCTTATCGTTCCACGTGTCTTGCCCGACCTTCCTCGCAGGTTGCTCAATCACCGTCCTGATAGCCTTTGTACTGTACTCCACAGTCCTCCCTCGAACCACCGTGAAGCCATTCTTCTCAGCCTTCGCATTAGCATAGAACTCGTGAATAAAACTTGTAGGCACATCGGCGAGAGCATCATAAAAAGGAACCCATCCCATCTCTAAAATCATCTCCAATAGCTCACCATCCTTCCCTGATGGCAGAATACCACGCTCCTTGATGATCGGCTTCGAGAGAAGCCTCATATAATCCACTTCAACCTCGGGAGTACAGAACCTTGGCCTTACACCACCCACACTTGAAGAATTAGTGGTGCTACTGCTTACTTGTGTTCTTTATCTCTTAGGTGCCATTGGAATTGAGTAGAGAGAATAAGAGTTGTGTTTGAGAGAGAATTTGTGTTTGAGAATTTATGAAGTGGTGAAGAAGTTTGTGTATAAGGTGTATGTATATATAGGTGGTGAAAAGAGAATTATATATGAAACAGAAGTGGGATTTGATTATGGGAATAATGGGAGTAATGGGTTTGATTTGGAGAGGGAAATTTGGGATGTGGGGGAGTAAAATTCGATTGGGAATTGATTTTGTAGCAAAATTCCCGATTTTCCCCCAGAAAACTGCCTTTATTTTTTTGAGTCGGGACCACGGCGCGGCCGCGCGCTAGGACAGCGAGGGTGCACACTACTTCTGCCAAACCGGCGCGACCGCACGCTAGAACAACGCGGGCGCACCATGTTTCTGTGTTTCTAGCGCGGCCACGCGCTAGGACAGCGCGGGCGCACCAGGCTTCTGTAGTCAGTCCTGGATTTTTTTCTTCATCTGAATTTTTTTTGTGTTTTTATCCTTTCTTCTTGCTTCCTCTACCTACTATTATACAACAAACTTGGGTTGCCTCCGAAGAAGCGCTTTTTTTATGTCGCTAGCTCGACGTAGAACCTTGAGCTCAAATGGACAATAGAACGATACTAACCACCTCACGGTTTGTCATGTCACCATAGTAATACTTCAACCTCTAACCATTTACCTTGAATGCTTGTCCCAGATCATTCTCAAAAATTTCCACCGCTCCATGTGAAAACACAATTTTGACAATAAAGGACCCTGGCCATCCTGACTTTAACTTTCCAGGAAAAAGACGGAGATGAGAGTTGAACAAAAGAACTTGTTGCCCCAGAACAAATGATTTGAGCACTATACCCCGATCGTGCCACCTCTTGACTTTCTCCATGTACATTTTGTTGTTCTCATAAGCTTGAAGTTAAAATTCGTCGAGCTTATTCAATTGAAGCATCCTCTTCTTTCCAGCTACATCTAAATCCAAATTCAATTTCTTCAAACCCAATACGCTTTATGCTCCAGCTCTACCGGCACATGACACCCCTTACCATTAACCAACTGATACTGTGACATCTGATAAGTGGATTTTATATCCACTTGGAACACTTCATTATAAGTTTAAATTGGTGTTTTGGACTCAAGTTGTTGATATTTTGATGTGTTTTTGTGTTATTACATTTCAGCTGTCAGTTAAATGAAGAAATGAGCTTTTAAAGGAAATATGATAAGAAGTGATCAGATTTGGAATCCAAGGCTATTGTCAAGTTGTAAAGAATCTCGTTAGCTTCGTGTGGGCAGTTGAATCGCCTAATTCTGATGAGTAGAACTCAAGTTATGGCCAAAACAAGATTCATCAGAATTTTTTCTAGACAGGCTCCAGGCGCCCGCCCGGGATGTGGGGCGGCCGCTTGGGAGCTGAGGCGCCCGCCCGGAGAGCTGAGGCGGCCACCTGAGGCGCGGTTGGTCGCTGATTTCACTGAAAAAGCCTTTTTTGAGTGGAATTTGACGATTTTAAGGGTCCAGGTCCATTAGGGGCGTATATATACTTAAAAAAAGGGTTTTCATCATCCGGGAAGATTGGGATACCAAGGAGAAGACCTAGAAACACAGAACAACTTCGAAAAAGAAGATCTTGTTTTCAACTTGTGATTCTTTGAATTAGTTGTAACTTTGGATGCTCGTTTCCGTTCTTGTTGAGCCTAGATCTTGTTTATTCGTACTTTGATTATTATTCAGTTTATTAAGACCTTGTTTATACCATGCTTTAATTGGAACCCATGGTGACGAAGATTTCGATTATGGGCTTATCGTTATCATGGGATTCTAGCGAATTTACTTATGAATTTATATAGTTAATTTATTTCGATATCTTGGTGTGTGGTGATTGATTGATATCCTAGTATTGGTTGTGCTTATTCGTCTTATGTGCGTAGCTAACATATAAGATAGCGTGTTAATCTCTATTGAAGTGACAGTGAATTCAAAGATTCAGAACTTGCCATGCTAGCATAGGTTCATGTATGTGTATGCATGATTCGTAGGTAACTCTAACCGTTTTACTTGCCCTACGTAATCAAGATAGATAAATTGTGCTTAAACTGTTATGTTGTCAAATTCTATAGACATATAGGGTCTCAATATAATTGGTGCATATTCAGCTTCTATCACTTTTGTGGATGTCTGGTAGAATGGTACTCGTGCAACGAAAGTTGGCGTTTATCAGTTTCGTGTTATCTGATTAGTGTCATCACCATCACATGCTAAGGTTAAGAACAATAAGGCTATTGAATAAAGTATTTAATGAAGTTAGAATCCCATGTTTGTCATTTGTAGTACTTCAACCTCAATTCTCTTAGTTATAATTGTTAGTTTAATCTCTTAGTTTAATCAAAACCCAATTTGTTATTTTTCTTAGCATTGAGCGATAACCATACATTGTTGCATAGGTGCATAAATTGAACTTAACCTAAACCAGTCTTTGTGGGAATGAATCTGATTTATATCTTATACTACTTGCGAACGCGTATACTTGCGTGAATATTAACGCATGTTTTCGCCCTAACAAGTTTTTGGCGCCGCTGCCGGGGACTCGGTGTTAATTTTTAATTTATGTGCTTCTCATCAGTGGTCGTTAAAGTTCAGTGACTCGGATTCTTTTACTTTCACGGTTTATTTTTTTGTGTTTCAGGTTCTCATTACAATGGGAGATCCAGCAGCACGAACGAAAGCCTTGATGGATTTTTCTCAACCCAAGATCAATGACATTCAATCTAGCATTGTCTGACCAGCTATCACAGCTAATACCTTTGAGATCAAGCCTGGGATAATTCAATGGGTGCAGAATTCAATCCAGTTTGGGGGTTCTCCAACTGAAGATCCCAATATGCACATTAGGGATTTCATTGAGATCTGCGACACCTTCAAGTTCAACGGTGTTTCTGAAGATGGTGTGAAGCTGAGACTGTTCCCATTCTCTTTGAGGGACAAGGCTAAGAGCTGGTTACACTCTCTACCAACTGGCTCGATTACTACTTGGGAAGATCTTGCTCAGAAGTTTCTTACTAAATTCTTCCCAATGGCGAAGAAAGCTGCACTCATGAATGCTATTACTTAATTTGTGCAACAAATGGGAGAATCGCTATGTGAAGCTTATGAGCGCTACAAGGAGATGCTTAGGAAGTGTCCTCATCATGAAATTCCCTATTGGATGATCATCACTTATTTTTACAATGGGTGGGGAGCAAAGTCCAGACCCATGCTTGATGCAGCATCAGGTGGAGCATTATGGGCAAAAAGCTATGAGGAAGCTTATGATCTAATTGAACTGATGGCTGCTAATGAATATCAGTATCCAGCCCAGAGATTGCCACAGGGCAAGGTAGCAGGAGTTCTTGAAGTGGATATAACTACGACTATCACTGTTCAACTAAAGGCATTATCTATGAAGATCGATTCTCTGGCTAACTATGGTGTTAAGCAGATAATTAATGTTTGTGAGTTGTGTGCAGGTTCGCATGTGACGGAGCAATGCGCTATATCTAGTGACTCAGCTCAGTTTGTGAGCAACTTTCAGAGATCGCAGCAACCAGTTCTAGACACTTATCATCCTCACAACTGGAATCATCCTAACTTCGGCTGGAGCAACAATCAGAATGCGTTGCAACAGCCGTTCCAGCAGTTTGGAAATAAGCTATTCAACCCTCCTGGTTTTCAGAAACAAATTACACCAAAACAACAAACTCATGGTGCATGTCTATCTTCGAATGAAAAATCTGAATTGGAGGAGTTGCGGCTTATGTGCAAAAACCAGGCTCTTATATGCCAAAGCCAGGCTGTTTCTATCCAGAATATGGAGAACCAAATAGGGTAAATTGCTAACGCCTTATTGAATCGACCACCAGGAACGCTTCCTAGTGCTACAGAAGCCAATCCAGGAAAGAGGGAAGTTGAAGAACAGGTGAACGCCATCACCTTGAGGTTTGGAAAAGTCGCAAGCCCCCAAATTCAGCAAGACGAAGAGCCTGAAGAATCTCAAGTTTTAGAAAATGCAGTTGTGGCTGAAGAAGAAGTGCAGAAGGAAGCAGAGGTGGAACCAAAGAAGACTACTGTGGAACACACTCCTCCTGAGGGTAATACAGGGGAGAAACAGATCTATCCTCCACCTCCTTTTCCTTAGAGGCTGCAGAAGAAAAAGCTGGATAAGCAGTTTGAGAAGTTTTTGGAGGTGTTCAAGAAACTTCATATTAACATACCTTTAGTTGAATCTCTTGAACAGATGCCTAGCTATGCGAGGTTTATGAAAGGTATTCTCTCTCAGAAAGTAAAGCTCGATGATTTAGAGACCATTTCTCTAATGGAGGAATGCAGTGTTGTGCTGCAACAGAAGTTGCCTCCGAAGATTAAAGATCCTGGGAGCTTCACTATTCCTTGCACCATCAGAAACTTATCGCTCGACAAATGTTTATCTGATTTAGGAGCTAGCATCAATCTGATGCCCTTATCTATCTTCAAGAAGCTTGGTCTGCCTGATCCAAAACCAACATACATGTCATTGCAACTAGCTGACCGTTCCATTGCTTATCCACGAGGTATAGTGGAGGATGTCTTGGTCAAGGTGAATAAACTCTTCTTCCCTGCTAACTTTGTAATTCTTGATTTTGAGGAAGATAAGAAGATTCCCATTATCTTGGGAAGACCATTCTTGGCTACAAGCCAAACTATGTTCGATGTGCAAAAAGGAGAGCTTTCGATGAAGGTTTACGATCAAAAGGTCACTTTTAATGTGTTCAAGGAAATAAAGTTACCCACAGCTAAAGAGGAGTGCTTTAAAGTAGATAAAATGCAGGTTTTGAATGCACCTTCGTGGAAGAGGAAGTTGGATTTGCCATTCGATTCTCTTAGGTTAGCAGAGCTGAAAATTTCTCAGGAGCGTTTTGAACCATTTATTCAAGAAGCTCCCACACTTGAGCTCAACCGAATGCTAGATCACTTGAGTTATTCATTCTTAGGTGCACCACATGATAAGGGCTTGGGATATATTTTTGATGATGAAGAGAGTGGCTAGACGAATATTCCGATGCCTACAGAGGGTTCTTCTCATGTGCAACAGATAGTTGATAGGTTTGGTCTTGGTGATGAGCAGTATAGGCGAGTGACTAGGCGTATGGAGGCCATGCACGAAATTCACCATCATTTTGCTGAAGATGTGACACATGCTTTCGATACTGTTATCTGAGACACTGGTGGCGAGGTTGATTGGCCACCTAATCCTCCACCCGACGAGGGTGACTCTCCCGCTAATTAGGTATGCCTGAAATCCTTATTATTACCTTCAATGAGGACATTGAAAATTTTAAGTTTGGGGGTGATAATGTAAGGATTAATAGTGTGTGTGACCATATAGATTAATATAGATTCATATTACATGTTTAGTTATAGTTCATTCATATTTTTGCATGATTGTTCATTTAGGACATATTTGTTTGTTTTTATGTGATTTCATATAGTTGCATTTGCATGCATATTTATCATGATCCCTTAAGATGAACTATGATATTTGATAAGTTGATGTTGATTTGAGTGTGGTGATGACGAATAGAGGGATGTTTAAGTCCTAATAAATTGATTTGCATGCCAGAAACAAATATTTTCACAAAGTCTTATAGGGTTGCTTTTGATCTAGATCATGATCATACTTGTTTGTTGTTGAGATTTAATCACTTGGTTATATTTAGAATTTGTGATATTCTCGTAGTGATGTAAAAACACTGATTTTTTTTATCTGGAGAAAAACTTGGATTTCATTGCTAGTTGTTGTAAGTAATCCAGGGTTGAATGAGATGGAGCAAAACGCACTCATTCAAAAAAGAAAAAAAAGGAAAAAAAAAAAGAAAAAAGAAATAAAAAGAAAACAAAACTATGTGTTTATGCATAATTGATCAAGAGTGAGCTCTTTAATACTCGAGTTATTAAGTTCTAGGGGACTTTGTGCCTAGTGACCTAAGACTTTTATAGTCTGGGATCCGCTAACCTAACGCTCGCTACATGGGTATTATTGCATAAGTCTTTTGGGACCTCATTCATTGCATGATCCAATAAGCATCTTTATTATGTGTTCAAAAATAGTGTGAATCCTTGTATAACTCTAGTAGAAAGGAGGTGTTGTGAGTCATAATACGTTTATTGTCTATTCTGTTTATAAACTTTTGATTGTTTCGATGATAGATAAGTTATGGTTATTGATCTAGTATCAAGAGATATCTGTTAAGCATTCCACACATGCACGTTTCTAGTTTGTGAGTTGGTTTGTGGGATTTATTCGAACTCTGTTTTAAGTCATTGCATTCTTAGAAGTATTGGCTTATTCATTTGGTTATTGTTATTCTGAGGGGATCGATTGCATTATCATTTAGTTGCATTCACGTAGTTGTATTCATGCATTAGGTTTGTTTTGTAGTTTTGAGTCTGTTTATGCTTGAGGACAAGCATCGATTCAAGTTTGGGGGTGTGATAAGTGGATTTTATATCCACTTGGAATGCTTCATTACAAGCTTAAATTGGTGTTTTAGACTCAAGTTATTGGTATTTTGATATGTTTTTGTGTTATTGCATTTCAGGTATCAGTTAAATGAAGAAATGAGCTTTTAAAGGAAATGTAATAAAAAGTAATCAGATTTGGAAGCCAAGACTATTGTCAATTTGTATAGAATCTTGTTAGCTTCGTGTGGGCAGTTGAATCGCCTAATTCTGATGAGTAGAACTCAAGTTATGGCCAAAACAAGATTCATCAGAATTTTTTTCAAACAGGCTCCAGGCGCCCGCCTGGGATGTGGGGCGGACGCTTGGGAGCTGAGGCGCCCGCCCGGAGAGCTGAGGCGCCCGCCCGGAGAGCTGAGGCGGCCGCCTGAAGCGCGGCTGGTCGCTGATTTCGCTGAAAAAGCCTTTTTTGAGTGGAATTTGACGATTTTAAGGGTCCAGGTCCACTAGGGGCGTATATATACTTAAAAAAGGGTTTTCATCATCCGGGAAGATTGGGATACCAAGGAGAAGACCTAGAAACACAGAACAACTCCGAAAAAGATCTTGTTTTCAACTTGTGATTCTTTGAATTAGTTGTAACTTTGGATGCTCGTTTCCGTTCTTGTTAAGCCTAGATCTTGTTTATTCGTACTTTGATTATTATTCAGTTTATTAAGACCTTGTTTATACCATGCTTTAATTGGAACCCATGGTGACGAAGATTTCGATTATGGGCTTATCGTTATCATGAGATTCTAGCGGATTTACTTATGAATTTCTATAGTTAATTTATTTTGATATCTTGGTGTGTGGTGGTTGATTGATATCCTAGTATTGGTTGTGCTTATTCGTCTTATGTGCGTAGCTAACATATAAGATAGCGTGTTAATCTCTATTGAAGCGATAATGAATTCAGAGATTCAGAACTTGCCATGCTAGCATAGGTTCATGTATGTGTATGCATGATTCGTAGGTAACTCTAACCGTTTTACTTGCCCTACGTAATCAAGATAGATAACTTGTGCTTAAACCGTTATGTTGTCAAATTCTATAGACATATAGGGTCTCAATATAATTGGTACCTATTCAGCTTCTATCTCTTTTGTGGATGTCTGGTAGAATGGTACTCGTGCAACGAAAGTTGGGATTCATCAGTTTCGTGTTATCTGATTAGTGTCATCACCATCACATGCTAAGGTTAAGAACAATAAGTCTATTGAATAAAGTATTTAATGAAGTTAGAATCCCATGTTTGTCATATATAGTATTTCAACCTCAATTCTCTTAGTTATAATTGTTAATTTAATCTCTTAGTTTAATCAAAACTTAATTTGTTATTTTTCTTAGCATTGAGCGATAACCATACATTGTTGCATAGGTGCATAAATTGAACTTAACATAAACCAGTCTATGTGGGACCGAATCTGATTTATATCTTATGCTACTTGCGAACGCATATACTTGCGTGAATATTAGCGCGTGTTTTCGCCCTAACAACATCCCTAGCGGAATCTTGTATGCTGTCCGATACGCCCAAATAGCTTCATCAAGCTTCAAAGACCAATCCTTCCTCGATGGACACACAACTTTCTCTAAAATGCGCTTGATCTCCCTATTAGATACCTCGGCTTGACCATTTTTCTGAGGATGATAAGCCGTGGTAATGCATTGATTCACATTATACTTTTTCATCATAGAAGTGAACTTGCGATTGCGAAAATGCGACCCATCATCACTGATTATGATTCTTGGAGTTCCAAATCTTGTGAATATCTGCTTGTGAAGAAAATTAAGCACCACTTTTGCATCGTTCGTTGGCAACGCCTTTACTTCAACCCATTTTGACACATAATCAACCGCCAACAAGATATACTGATTGTTACAGGATGAGATAAATGGCCCCATGAAGTCAATTCCCCAAACATCGAAGACCTCAACCTCGAGAAACATATTAAGAGGCATCTCATCCCTCTTAGACATATTACCCACACGTTGACATCGATCACATTTCAAAACAAACTGGTGAGCATCTTTAAACAAGGTTGGCCAAAAAAAAACCTGCTTGCAGAATACGAGCTGCTATCTTTTCTCCACCATAATGTCCTCCATAAGCCGTTGAGTGGCAATATCGCAAGATGCCCCCCATTTCGCTGTAAGGAATACATCTCCTGATGATTTGGTCAGCTTCTTATCCAAAAAGAAATGGCTCATCCCACATATACCACTTCATTTCATGTAGAAACTTCTTCCTTTGAGCATAAGATAAGTCGAGAGGCATGATATTACTCACAAGGTAGTTCAAAATGTCTGCAAACCACGGTTCTTCTTCTTGCACTCCAAACAGCTGCTCGTTGGGAAAAGACTCATTTATCAATGTCTTATCCAATGAAGTAGCATTAGGATTCTCTAAACGCGAGAGATGATCAGCGACTTGATTTTCAGTCCCCTTTCTGTCCTTGATCTCTAGTTCAAATTCTTGAAGCAAAAGAACCCATCTCATAAATCTAGGCTACGAGTCCTTCTTTGAGACGAGATAATGAATTGCAGCGTGATCAGTGAAAACTGTCACCTTAGTCCCAAGTAGATAAGATCGAAATTTCTGAAAACCATTGACAATAGCCAAAAGTTCTTTCTCCGTAGTAGTGTAATTCAGTTGAGCACCATTTAGGGTCTTGCTAGTGTAGTAGACCAAATGAAACATGTTGTTCTTCCTCTGCCCAAGAACTGCTCCAATTGCATAATCACTTGCATCGCACATCATCTCAAAAGGTTCATTCCAATCAGGTGCAGTTATGACAGGTGCCGTGATTAAACTCTTCTTCACTGTTTCAAAAGATGCAAGGCACTCGTCATCAAACTTGAAAGGGAAATCTTTCTCTTGCAAACTATACAATGGCTTCGAAATCTTAGAGAAGTCTTTGATGAAACGCCTATAGAAACCCGCATGACCAAGAAAACTGTGAAGTCCCTTAACAAAAATAGGTGGAGGAAGATTTTCAATGACCCCCACCTTGGCTTTGTCCACCTCAAGACCCTTACTAGAAACTTTGTGCCCAAGAATAATGCCCTGTCGCACCACAAAGTGACATTTCTCCCAATTGAGAACCAAATTGGTCTCAACACACCTCTTGAGAATGTGTCCAAGATTTTGCAAGCATTCATCAAAAGAATTGCCAAATACAGAGAAGTTGTCCATGAACACCTCCACATTCTGCCCAATCATATCAAAAAAATGGCCATGATACATCTCTGAAATGTGGCTGGTGCACTACACAGACCAAACAAAACTCGTCTGAAGGCGAAAGTACCAAATGGACAAGTGAAGGTAGTCTTCTCCTGATCTTCTGGAGCGATACAAATCTGATTGTAACCCGAATAGCCATCAAGAAGATAGTAGTACTCATGCCCAACCAATCTGTCAAGCATCTGGTCAATGAAGGATAAGGGGAAGTGATATGTCCTAGTGTCCTTCTTCAGCTTCCTGTAGTCCATGCAAACTGTCCACCCCGTGACTGTTCTTGTAAGAATAAGCCCATTCTTCTCATTTGCTACCACAGTATTTCCACCTTTCTTTAGCACACATTGAACCGGGCTTACCCATGAACTGTCAGAAATAGGATAGATGATCCATTCATCTAGCAACTTAAGAATTTCTTTCTTCACTACTTCCTTCATGATCGGATTAAGTCTTCTTTATGGCTCGACTATAGGCTTGCTACCTTCCTCTAGAAGAATTTTATGCATGCAATAAGAAGGGCTGATTCCCTTGATATCTTCTATACTCCAACCAATTGCCGATTTGAACTCTTTTAGAAGCCTCAGGAGCTTTTCCTCGTCACTACCTAAAAGGTTAGATGCAATAATAACAGGAAAAGTAGATGCATCACCTAAAAATGCATACCTCAAATGCTCAGGTAAAGGCTTAAGCTCAAAAGTGGGAGCTTCCTCAATAGATGGCTTAAGGCGTTTAGGAGCTTTATTCAATTCATCCATTCCAAGAGATTCAAAAGGCATATCAATCTTCCTCTTCCAGGGAGAAGCATTCAAATATTTTAATTGTTCTTCACCTTCGTCATCTTCACTATTTGAATTTCCCAATAAGGCTTTTTCTAAGGCATCAGACCTTAGCAATTGATCAAGTTCTGAAGTAACCACAGAATCAACCAACTCCACCTTTAAGCACTCCTCATTTTCCGTAGGAAATTTCATAGCATTGAACACATTAAAGTTACATCTTGATCCAGCACTCGCATTGTGAGCTCACCTTTCTGCACATCTATCAAGGTTCGGCCAGTCGCCAAGAAAGGTCTTCCCAAGATTATGGAAATCTTCTTATCCTCCTCGAAATCAAGAATGACGAAATTAGCAGGGAAGATGAGTTTATAAACCTTGACCAAGACATCCTCCACAATACCTCGTGGATATGTAATAGAACGGTCGGCCAACTGCAAGGTCATATAAGTCAGTTTTGGATCAGGTAAGTCTAACTGCTTGAAGATTGACAAAGGCATCAGATTGATGCTAGCTCCAAAGTCATATAAGCATCTGTCAAAAGACACTTTTCCAATAGTAGACTTAATAGTGAAGCTTCCTGGATCTTTAAGCTTCGGAGGTAACTTCCGTTGTAGCACAACACTGCATTCCTCCGTGAGAACGACAGTCTCTAAATCATCTAGCTTCACTTTCCGAGAAAGAATACCTTTCATAAACTTTGTGTAACTAGGCATTTGCTCAAGAGCATCAGGGAAAGGTATGTTGATATGAAGTTTCTTGAACACCTCCAAAAATTTCTCAAATTGCTTGTCCAGCTTTTTCTTCTGCATCCGCTTAGGAAAAGGTGGTGGAGGATATATATGTTTCTCCCATGTATTATCCTCAGGAGGAGTGTGCTCAACAGTAGTCTTCCTTGGTTCCACTTCTACTTCCTGCTGCTCTACTTCTTTCTCATCCTCAGCTTCTTCAGTCAGCGCTTGAGTTTGTTCGGGATTCGCAACCTTTCCAGACCTCAAAGTGATTGCCTTTACCTGCTCCTTAGCTTCCTTCCTTCCTGGCACTTTAGTGTCACTAGGTAGAGTACCAGGTTGACGATTTAGCAAGGCATTGGCAATTTGCCCAATTTTATTCTCCAAGGTCTTGATAGAAACAACTTAACTCTTGCACATTAGCTTCAACTCCTCTAATTCAGATTTTTCATTAGCTTGTTGCAGCTGAAGTTGCTGTCTCGGTGTATATTGCAGTTGATGAAAACCAGGGGGTTGTACTGCTTAGCTAGATACTGCTGATAAGGCTGTTGAACCGCATTTTGAGCGTTGCTCCAACTGAAATTAGGATGATTGCGGTTGTTGGGATGATAAGTGGCTGGCACAGGTTGCTGCAAACGCTGAAAGTTGTCACGAACTGAGCTGATTCACTAGAAATTGCGCACTGATGAGTCTCATGGGCACCAGTACAAAGCTCATAGACACTAGCGATTTGATTAACCCCATGATTAGCCAAAGTGTCCACCTTCATTGTTAAAGCCTTAAGTTGGGCAGTTATAGCAATCGCTGCATCCAACTCCTGCAATTTTTCCCTGAGTCAGTCTCTGGGAAGGATTTTGGTACTCATTAACAGCCATCAATTCAATAAATTCATAAGCTTTATCGTAGCTTTTAGCCCACAAGGCTCCTCCTGATACTGCATCGAGCATGGGTCTAGAAGTAGCACCCAATCCATTGTAGAAACATTTAATAATCATCCAATCAGGCATGCCATGGTGTGAGCACTTCCTTAGCATCTCCTTATATCGATCCCAAGCCTCATACAGAGATTCTCTAGTTTGATGAGCAAATTAAGTAAGAGCATTCCTGATTGCAGCAGTCTTCGCCATAGGGAAGAATTTAGTGAGAAATTTTTGAGCAAGATCTTCCCAAGTGGTGATAGACCCTGCTGGTAGAGAATGTAACCAGTACTTAGCTTTCTCCCTCAGAGAGAATGGGAAGAGTCGCAACTTGATAGCATCTTCAGTCACATCATTGAACTTGAACGTGTCGCAGATCTCGATGAAATCCCTGATGTTTATGTTAGGGTCTTCAATAAGAGAACCCCCAAACTGAACTGAGTTTTGTATCATCTGAATTGCGCTTGACTTGATCTCAAAAGTATTAGCCCTGATGGCTAGCCTGATGATGCTTGACTGAATGTCATTGATCTTAGGCTGAGAATAGTCCATCAAAGCCTTAGGATTTTCTGCTTGATCACCCATCTCTACTAAAACTGGTTCCTCGACTTTCTCTTCTTCTTCTACCTTCTTTTCTTCTTCAAAAACTTCCTTTCGAACCACCACAACTTCTTCCTCGGCTTTATCCAGTGTTCTCTTACGAGTACGCAAACTCGTATGCATGCACCCTCGCTAGAGTACCTGAAATAAGACAAGGAAACAAATAAGTAACAATGTCCGAGTTAATGAACTTTAGCGACCACTGATGGAAAATACATAAACTAAAAATTAACACTGCAGTCCACGGCAGCGGCGCCAAGAAATTGTTAGTTGCTAAACACACGCTAATAATACATGCAAGTATACGCGTTCGCAAGTAATATAGAATCTTTTCTAGTTCGTTCCCACAGAGACTGGCTTGGTTAACTAATTAATTTATGCACTTAAGCAACAATGTATGGTTATTATTCAATGCTAAGATGATAACAAATTGAGGTTGTTTATAACTAAAATTAAACTTTCAATTATAACTAAGAGAGTAAAGATGATTGAATTAATATATATGATAAATATGGGATTCTAACTTCATTATATACTTCTTTTAATAGCATTATTATTCTTAACCTTAGCATGTAATGTTGATGACACTAATCAGTTAACATAAAACTGATAAACGCCAACTTTTGTTACACGAATACCATACTACCAGACATCTACAAAAGAGATAGAAGCTGAATAGACACCAATTATATTGAGACCCTATATGTCTATAGAATTTGACAACATAACGGTTTAAGCACAAGTTATCTATCTTGATTACATAGGGCAAGTAAGATGGTTAAAATTACCTACGAATCATGCATATAAATACATGAACCTATGCTAGCATGGCAAGTTCTAAATCCTTAAATTTACTATCGCTTCATTAAAAATTAACACACTGTCTTATAAGTTTGTGACGCTCAGAAGATGAATACGCACAACCAATACTAGGTTATCATACAATCACCACACACTAAGGCATCGAAACAAATTAACTAAAGAAATCCATAAATAAATTTGTTAGAACCCCACGATAACGATTAGCCCATAATCGGACTCATTATTAATGTGGGTTCCGATGAAAACATGGTATAACAAACGAAGTCTTTATAACAAATAAACAACAAGTTAAGAAATGAGTATAGGTTCAACAAAACAAGAAACGAGCATCCAAGATTACAACTCAAAATAAAGATTCACAAGAATAAACTTGATCGTCTTCGCCTTTGTTGAATTATGTTATAGGTCTCTTGTCGTCTTCTCCTTGCGTTCTGATATGTCTCAGACTTGATTCTATATGAAAAATGACCTAAAGTTGTTTATATAGCAGCCCCATGCAATCCAGAAATCCTCCAATTATAATTATAATAAAATCAAGATTCTCTGATTTCACACCGGCGCGGGTGCGCTCTATCACAGTGCGGGCGTGCTGCCTTTCTCATATCCTGGCGCGGCCGCGCGCTTGACCAGTGCGGGTGCGCCATACTTCTAGAAAAACTCCAGCTTTTCTTCTTTTCCTTACTCCTTCGAGCCGGCTTTTCACGAGCTTTTATTCCAACACCACCTTGACACCAAATTAGCACTAAAATAATGCTAATTCACCTGATTACCTAGATAATGCCTGAAATGCAAAATACTAGAAAACACGTTAAAACACTTAACAACTTGAGTACAACCGCATCAATTCAAAGCTTATTAGAGTATTATAAAGTGTCATAAATGCCACTCAACAGTTGTACATTAGTAGGTAGAGGAAGCAAGATGAAAAGACAAAAACACAAAAAATTAGAAAAAAAAATTCAGGGCCAACTTCAGAAGCTGAGTGCGCCCGTGCTGATCTAACACGCGGCCGTCCTATTTTTCCAGAAACCCAGCGCGCGGCCGCGCCGATTTGGCAGAAGGTGAGCGCGCCCGTGCTGGTCAAGCGCGCAGCCGCACCGAGGTCCCGACTCAGAAAAAATAAAAACAGCAGTTTGTGAAGAGAAAATCAGTATTTTTACTAAAAATTCAATTTCTACCCGAATTTTACTCTTCTACATCCCAAATTTCCCTCTCCAAATCAAACTCATTACTCCCACGATTCCCATAATCAATTCCCACTTCTATTCCATATCTAATTCTCTTTTCACCACCTATATATACATACACTTATACACAAACTTCGCCACCACTTTACAAATTCTCAAACACAAATCTCTCTCAAACACTTATCTTTTATTCTCTCTTATTCAATCCCAATGGAACCTAAGAGACAAAGAACTCAAGTAAGCAGCAGCAGCACCGATTCTTCATCTGCGGATGGTGTGAGGCCGAGGTTTTCGACTCCAGAGGCTGAAGAGGCGTACACGAGGCTTCTCTCGAAGCCTATAGCAAAGGAGCGAGGTTTTCTGCCATGAGGGAAGGATGGTAAGTTGTTAAAGATGATTCTGGAGATGGATTGAGTTCCTTTTTGTGAGGCTCCCGCTGCTGTGCCCATGAGTGTTGTGCGAGAGTTCTATGCTAATGCGAAGGCGGAGAAGAATGGTTTCATGGTGGTTAGGGGGATGACTGTGGAGTATAGTGCTGATGTAATAAGGAGGGTGATTGAGTAGCCCGCGAGGAAGCCCAGTCAGGACACTTGGAATGATAAGACTCCGGAGGACTTCAACTTGGATCTGATCATTACTACTCTATGTGTGCCTGAGACTCACTGGAAGTTCAAGAGGGGCACAACTGATTACTCCAAGTTCCCTGCGTCGTGCATGAATAGGTTTGCACGTGCATGTAATTCATTTATATGTGCTAACATCATGTCATCTTCTCATGTGCATGAGATTACGGTGGAGCGTGCTCGTCTATTGTGGGGTATTCTTCAGGGCAATTATATTGATTTGGGGATGGTTATTTACAAGGGGATTTTGAGGTTCTTGAGAGGAGGTAGTACGGGTTCTATACCCTATGCATCTGTTATGACGAAGCTATGCTTGGCAGTTGGTGTTCATTGGCCCGCACATGAGCAGCTGCAGCTTTTCAGTGCTCTTATCGACAGTTAGACGCTGTTGAACATGACTGAGTGGTATGGTGGAAACCCTGATCCTAAGGGGCTTGGTTATTCATATGGTCATCTGCCATGTGGTAGGCCAGCGGATCAGACTTTTGTCGGTGGAACGCAGCAGGCTAGGAAAGCAGCTTGGAGAGCTCAGTTGGGATAGGAGGCTGGTTCGTCATAGCAGGAGCAGGAAGAAGCAGGAGCTGATGTTGGAGCTGGTTTGAGTACGACGCAGTATAGGCGTCTAGCGAGGAGGATGGATGCGATGCATGACATCCATAGTCGGTTTGCACGTGATCTCACCCAAGCACTTAGGACTGCATTCAGAGCCACCGGTGTTGACATCCAGTGGCCAGTATTTGGTAAGGACTCCGTGTATCCACCTCCAGACACACCTGATACTCCACCCGTTGAGGGTGATGATCCTGATTCGGAGTAGGTATGCCTGACTCCTTACTATTACCTTCACTGAGGACAATGAATATTTTAAGTTTGGGGGTAATTGTTGAAGGAATATGTTTTGTGTGAGTCGCATATTGTTTGTATATTCATGTTAGTTTAGTGCATATAGTTGCATATTTTTCCATGTAGTAGTTTTTTTTATTTTTGGTAATTTTTATAATAGTTTGTTAATGTAGTTTCATGCATTTGCATAATAACATGATCCCTTAGATGATTTTACCGATTGATTTTTGATGTTGATGCTAGTGTAGTGATATCGTATTTAGTGATGTTACGCCTTATTGAATTGATTTGCATGCTAGAGGCAATTGTATTTCACTAAGTCTTATAGGTTGCTTGAGTGCTAGATCATGGTCATGGTTTATTTATTTGTCGAGGTTTAATCGCTTATTTATATTTAGAATTTAGGATATTCTCTTAATAATAAATTAACATGGATATTTAAAAATTGGAAAAAATTGGATTTCATTGTTTTTTTGTGGCTAGGTGTCAAATGGCTAGTAGCCGGCTCATATTTATAAGAGTAGTTTAAGGTTGAGCGAGATGGAGCGAAACACACTCGTTCAGAAATTCGTGAAAAAAAAAGAACAAAAAGTATTTAAGTGTTATGTAAAATTGATCATGAGTGGGCTCTTTAGTACTCGAGTTATTAAGTTCTTAGTGGACTTTGTGCCTAGTGACCTAAGGCTTTTATAATCTGGGATGTGCTAACCTAACGCTCACTACATGGGTACTATTGTATAAGTCTTTTGTGGACCTCACTCATTGCACAGTCAAATAAGCATAGTTGTGTTGTTTTATTATGAATAAAGGCGTGAATCCATGTAAACTACGATATAAGAATTGAAGTGTTATAAGTTATTTTGAGTTTAACTTTTATTCTATTTACAGCCTTGCGATTCCTTAGATGAGTAGAGAGTCATGATTATTGATCTAGTTGCGCTAGTATATCTATAAGAAATTGCACACACGCACGTCTCTAGTTTGTAGATTGATTTATGAGGTTTGATTGATCTTTATGCGAATAACTGCATTTGTTGAGATGTTGTTGTTGATTGGTTAGTTATTCTATGGGGATCGTTGTATTTATTTAGTTGCATTCATGCATTTTTTATTTCTTCTTCTTTGAGTCTGTTTATGCTTGAGGACAAGCATCGATTCAAGTTTGGGGGTATGTTGAGTGGCATTTATGACACTTTATTATGCTCCGTAAAGCATTAAATTGATGCATTTGTACTCAAGTTGTTGGTGTTTTAATGTGTTTTATAGTGTTTTTGCATTTTCAGGCATTACCCAGGTAATCAGGTGAATTAGCATTGTTTAGGTGCTAATTTGGTGTTAGGGAGGTGTTGGAATAAAAGCTCTTGAAAAACTGGCTCAACTCAGCAAGGAAAATGAAGAAGTCAGAAGTTGATCCAGGGAGTCAGCGTGCCCACTCTGTGATAGCGCGCGGCCGCGCCCAAAGTCCAGAAACACAGCGCGCCCGCGCTGGTCAAGCACGCGCCCGCGCCAGATCGAGAAAAGAAATCATGATTCTATTGGGCTTTTGATCCAGAAGACTTATACTCTGCATGGGGCTGCTATATATTCATAAATAAGCTCATTTTTTATAAAGAGACATATGAGAGAACAAGAAGAAGGTGTAAGAAGACCGTTTTAGCACAATTCAACCAAGGTGAAGAAGATCTAGTTTTAACTTATCATTCTTTGTTTAAGTTGTAACGTTGGATGCTAGTTTTCTTATTCTTGAACCTATACTCTTATTTTGTACTTGGTATTTTATTCATTTATAAAGACTACGTTTATTATACCATGCTTTCATCGGAACCCACGTTGATGATAAGTCTGATCATAGGTTAATTGTTATCATGGGGTTCTAATAGGTTTATTTATAGATTTCTTTAGTTGATTTGTTTTGATGCCTTAGTGTGTGGTGATTGTATGATAACCTAGTATTGGTTGTGCGTATTTGTCTTATGAGCGTCGTGAACTTATAAGACAGTGTGTTAATTCTTAATAAAGTGAAAGTGAATTTAAGGGTTTAGAACTTGCCATGCTAGCATAGGTTCATGTGTTATTGTTATGCATGATTCGTAGTTAATTTTAACCATCTTACTTGCCCTATGTAATCAGGATAAATAACTTGTGCATTAAACCGTTATGTTGTCAAATTCTATAGACATATAGGGTCTCAATATAATTGGTGTCTATTCAGCTTCTATCTCTTTTGTGGATGTCTGGTAGTATGGTATTCGTGCAACGAAAGTTGGCATTTATCAGTTTCGTGTTATCTAATTAGTGTCATCACCATTGCATGATAAGGTTAAGAACAAAAAGGGTATTGAATGAAGTATCTAATGAAGTTAGAATCCCATGTTTGTCATATATATTAATTCAACCATTCTTATCCTCTTAGTTATAATTGTTAGCTTAAGTTTAGTTAAAAGCAATCTCAAATTGTTAATCGTCTTAGTATTGAATAATAACCATACATTCTTGCATAGGTGCATAAATTGAACATTAACCTAAACTAGTCTCTGTGGGAACGAATATGATTTATATCTTGTACTACTTGCGAACGCACATACTCGCGTGAGTTTTAGCGCGTGTTTAGCGACTAATAATAACATGTACCATATTTCCCCTAACTGTTTACATTTTTAAAGAAACATGAAATTTACTTAGTTCAACAATTGAAAATGTTTTCCAAAAAGAGATATTTTTGTTTTACAAAAGCTTTTCATAAAAAGGGTTTTGATTTAAAGGCTAAATAAGTTGTTTGATTCTTTACAGAAAATGCCTCTTAGAAGAAACATCCGTTCCACCAACCAGAATGAAGAAACCAATAACAACAACACCAAGATAACAATAATCAGAATGTGAATCTAGGTCCCATAGACCCAACTGTAGCCCAGATTCTTCATATTTTGGCCCAACAGACAGTCCACCTGACTCAATAAAAGTAGAGACAGACTAATCCTCAGGTAACCTTTAAGACCTTTCAGGCGGTGAACCCACCGGAGTTTAAAGGTTCCGTAGATCCTATTGAGGCAATGGTCTGGTTGAAGGAGATTGAGAAGGCATTTGCCTTAGTCAAGGTAAGAAAGGAACAGAAGACTGAGTTTACAAGTTACTATCTGAAGAATGAAGCCACCTATTGGTGGGAAACTTTTAAAGTGTTAATAGGTACAGATGATGTTACCTGGAAGATATTCAAGGAGTTGTTTTTAGAGAATTATCTCCCTCAGTTTGTTCAGGACCAAATGGAATTGAAATTTCTGGAGTTAAAGCAGGGGAATATGTCAGTGGCGGATTACGAAAGTAAGTTTGAGGAGTTGTCTAGGTTTGTGCCATCCTATGTGGACACTGATAGGAAGAAGGCTAAGAGGTTTCAATAGGAACTCAAGCTATGGATCTGAGGGAAGGTGGCCATATTTGAATTGGACACGTATGCGGGAGTTATGGAGAAAGCCATGATTGCGGAGACAGAAAGTGAAATGTCTCAGAAGGAAAATGAGAGTAAGAAGAGGAAGTTTGAAGGAAATGAAGGACAGTGTCAAGCATGAAAGTTCCCAAATTTCAATCAAAAAAAGGGAAAGTTCCAGCCCAGAAGGAATTTCAATAGGCAGAATACAGGAAACGGAGGCCAAGGTAACCGTCCAGCCACTGAGAATCATCCAACCCAGCAGAGGCCAGCTATACCAGATTGCCAAGTCTACGGGAAGAAACATGGTAGAGTTTGCAACAAGTTGAATGTGGTCTGCTATAGATGCAACCAGATGGGGCTCTATTCAAGGGAGTGCCGTAATCAGCCAACCAGGGAGCCAGTAAACAAGGATCAGCCTACCAGGAATCAGGCAGGTAAAGTTCCAGCAATTGGGTATACCTGTTTCAAGTGCGGAAAGCCAGGGCACATAGCCAGGGATTGCAAGGCACGAATTCCAGTTAATAATACACTTTGAATCATGGGAGCCCCTCCAACAGTGAATGAACCACCCAGAGCTAGAGTTTATGCCATGTATGTAAAGGATGCTATCATGGACACTGATGTTGTGTCAGGTACGCTTACTGTGAATTCTTTATGTGCTAAAGTTCTAGTAGATTCGGGAGCAACTCGATCATTTATTTCTCAAGATTTTGTTGATAAGTTGAATTATCCAGTTGAATTGCTAAGTGAAATTATGATGGTAGAATTTGCAAATCAGGAATGTGTATCGGTTAATCAAGTGTGTAAGAGCTGTAAGATTGAGATTTCTGGCAATAAGTTTGCCATTGACTTGATACCATTTAAGTTAGGAGAGTTTGACGTTATTTTAGGGATGAACTGGCTATCTAAGCACGATTCTCAGATAGACTGTCGTAACAAGAAGGTAATCCTGAAGATGCTAGACGACAAAGTGGTGACATTTAAAGGCCAAAAGCAAGCAAAGAAGTTCCTGACGATAATTCAATCCAAAAAGTTATTGCAACAAGGATGCGAGCACTTCATTGCGTATATGATAGATAGAAGTCAGGAGCTAGCAAAACTGGAAGACATTCCGGTGGTAAATGAATTTCCAGATGAATTACCGGGACTTCCTCCAGATAGAGAAATTGAGTTTGCGATCGACTTAACACCTGGAACGGAACCAGTATCTAGAGCCCCATACAGAATGGCGCCTGTTGAAATGAAGGAACTAGCAAAGCAATTGCAGGAGCGGTTAGAGAAATGAGTGATTCGACCCAGTGTATCCTCATGGGGTGCACCGCTACTATTTGTTAAGATTAAAGCCGGAAGTATGAGGTTGTGCATCGACTATCGAGAACTCAATAAGCTTACAATCAAGAACAAGTATCCATTACCGCGAATCGATGATTTGTTTGATCAGCTGAAAAGAGCTAAGTATTTCTCTAAGATAGATTTGAGATCCGTATATCACCAATTAAAGATCAAGCCTGAAGACATACCAAAGACAGCTTTCAAAACAAGATATGGACATTATGAATTCTTAGTGATGTCTTTGAATTGACCAATGCCCCAGCTGCATTTATGGACTTGATGAACATAATTGTTAAGGAATATTTGGACAAATTTGTAATTATGTTTATCGATGATATTTTGATCTACTCCAAGTCAAAGGAAGATCACGCGGAGCATCTAAGGATATCTTTGGAAATTTTAAAGAAAGAAGCTGTATGCCAAGTTTTCAAAGTGTGAGTTTTGGTTGCAAGAGGTTCAATTCTTAGGGCACGTCGTAAGTAATGAAGGAATCAAAGTGGATCTAGAAAAGATTGAAGCCGTTATGAACTGGGAAAGGCCAAAAACACCAATAGAAGTGAGAAGTTTCTTGGGATTAGGGGGAAATTATCAACGATTTGTTCAATATTTCTCGAAGATTACGACGCCTTTGAGGAAGCTTACCAGGAAAAATGAGAAGTTTATAAAGAATGAAAAGTGCGAGGAAAGTTTTCAAGAATTAAAGAAGAGATTGATCATGGCACCTGTTTTATCACTTCCAGATGATCAAGGGAATTTTGTAATCTATAGTGATGCTTCTTATTAGGGGTTATATTTTGATGTAGCATTATAAAGTTATTGCATATGCGTCTAGACAACTGAAACCTCATGAGAAAAAGTATCCTACTCATGACTTGGAACTAGCAGCAATAGTATTCGCCTTGAAGATTTGGAGACATTATCTATATGGAGAAAAGTGCGAAATCTATATGGACCATAAAAGTTTAAAGTATATATTCACGCAAAAGGAACTCAACATGAGATAAAGCAGATGGTTGGAGATTATCAAATACTATGATTGCACAATTAACTACCAGCCAGGAAAAGCAAATGTGGTGGCAGATGTGTTAAGCAGAAAAGAAAGACTGAACCTGTTGACGGTACCTGGAGAGTTATACAAGGAATTTCAGAAATTGGAATTGGAAGTCAGAATTTGCAAACCTGATGAAGTAAAGATGTATAGTATGAGTTTTCAACCAGAATTTCTAGAAAAGATTAGAAAATGCCAAGAGGAAATAATGAATCAGGATATCAATCATTTGGTTGGATAAGAGTTATGCACTCAGACGGACAATCAGGGTATTCTCAGATTTTCATCCAAAATTTGGATTCCACCATTGGCAGAATTGAAGAATGAAATTCTACAAGAAGCTCATAATTCAAGGTATTCCATCCATCCAGGAAGTACCAAGATGTACAGAGATTTAAAAGAGAATTATTGGTGGCCAGACATGAAAAGAGAAATTACGGAATGGGTGAACAAATGTTATACATGTCAAAAGGTCAAGGCAGAGCACCAGAGACCAAGTGGATTATTACAACCACTAGATATTCCAGAGTGGAAGTGGGAGCAGATTGCTATGGATTTTATTGTCGGATTACCAAGAAGGATAGTGAACTACGGTGTTATTTGGGTTATAGTAGACCAACTAACCAAATCCGCTCATTTTTTGCCTATCAATGGAAGATTTTCACTGGATAAATTGGTTCACATGAATTTGAAGGAAATAGTAGTGCGTCATGGAGTCCCTGTATCTATTGTATCCGATCAAGATCCACGATTCAATTTAAGATTTTGGAGAAGTTTTCAAGAATGCTTGGGAACTAAGTTGAATATGAGTACGGCTTATCATCCGCAGACTGACGACCAAAGAGAAAGAACAATCCAAACAATTGAAGACATGTTACGTGTATGTGCCATTGATTTTAAAGGAAATTGGGATGAGCATTTGCCCTTAGTAGAGTTTGCTTACAATAAAAATTATCATGCTAGTATTGAAATGCCACCCTATGAAGCTCTTTATGGACGCAAATGTCGATCACCGGTATATTGGGACGAAGTCGGAGAACGTAAAATACTTGGACCCGAATTGGTGCAGCAGACAAAAAAAGTTATGGAAGTCATCCAGAAAAGGTTAATCGTAGCACAGGATCGTCAAAGGAGATATGCAGACCAATCCAGAAAGGACATGGAATTCAAAGAAGGAGATCTAGTATTACTGAAAGTGTCACCGTGGAAAGGATTATCGAGATTCGGAAAGAAAGGGAAGCTGAGTTCTAGATATGTCGGACTTTTTAAAATTTAGAAACATGTCAGCAAGGTAGCATACGAATTGGCGTTACCCCCGCACGTGGAGTACATCCATAATGTCTTTCACGTATCGATGCTTAATAAGTATAATCTAGATTCTAAGCATATAATCGAGTATGAGCCGATAGAACTTCAGGCAGATTTATCATATGTAGAAAATCCAATAGAGATTCTAGAAAAGAGAGAAAAGATATTGAGAAATAAAGTTGTAAATTTAGTAAGAGTACTGTGGAGAAACCCAAAGGTTGAAGAGTCAACCTGGGAATTAGAAAGTGATATACGAGAAAAGTACCCTCACTTGTTTACTTAGGAGATTCTGAGGACAGAATCCTTTTGAGGGGGGAAGGATGTAACATCCGGGATATCGCGTGTAATTATTTTATCAATAAATGATTATTATGTGATTATTATGTGATTTTTGGTGAATTATCTGATGATTGATATTGATATTTAGCTGTTTATACATGATAAGATATGAGTATGTTAATTTTATTATGTCCAGAATAAAATATTGATGTTAGTCACACACACTGTAGAAGGGGGTTGAATACAGTTTATAGCACAATCAAATCGAATTCAAATAACACAAGTAACAGAAAACAGACTTTATTCAATGCAATAAACTCTGTTACAATATGGAACTGTCCTCTCTCAGTGATGAACAAATATCACGAGAGCTGCTAGGGTTACAATGAATAATATTCTCAATAATGATAACACTTATAGTGTAAACCCTATGTCTGTGTTTATATATCACACAGTTACAAGATAATTGCTAATTGATATGGAATATAATTTTGCTTCCTAAAATATATCAATCAGTTATCTTTTCGTCCAAGTATTCCATTCTTCATAGAATTCCTTCTTCATGCATATTCTTCTTACGTTTGTCTTGATCTTCTTTCCTTTCAATCAGCCGCCTTCCTTATCTAAAAGTTTCCTTTAAGTCCTGATATTATCTTCTAATAAATATCTCCTGAACCTTAAGTACTGATAACTTAAGTTCTGACTTCAGTATAAGTATTGATTTCAGTTAAGTACTGGTTTTTCATGTTCAAGTAAGATCTGAAAACTAAACATAAATCATATTAGACATGACATTATCAAATATATCTAACAATCTCCCCCAACTTGTAAATTAGCATAATATACAAGTTTAGCAGATATTTGATGATGTCAAAAACATTAAGTACAAATGCATGAGAAATGGACTAGATAACTATAACTTACAGTCCTTAAAACTTTACCAATTTTAACTTCTGATAACAACTTCAGTCTGTATATATATCAGAATTTGAGCAGTTGTAGATCTTGACCTGGCTTCACTTTCTGATCTCTCTGATGACTGAAGTTGTTATGAGATAGTTCTTTAACAAACATCTCTCAACATATCTGAGTTCATCAATCATCCTCCTTTTAGCATCTTTGAATTCTGTAGTACCTTCACCAGTTTGGAAGATAGCATATCTGAGATCATTAATTTTCGCTTTTCTCAACTCCTGATCTAGTCTTATGACATAGGCTTTGTCAGACTCTAGATTGAATTCAAGTCCCTTAATACCAATATATGTTCTGATCTGTGCAGTATTAGGATTCATATCAACAATATCACCCTTGTAATTTCTGTACTTGGGACAATATGTGTTGGCAGACTTTACAGAATAAAGCCTTTTCTGTCTCTGAATTTGAGTCTTCAAATAGTTTGCAGCACTTTCTGTTATTCTGTCATTCACTTGAAGTAAGAATAAAACATGTTCCAGTTCCTCAAAATACTTCAGTAGAATAGCATTTTCCCTTATATGGTAAACCCTACCATCTATCATGAAATATAACAAGATGTGTTCTTTCAAGTAGGTATGGTAGACCATCTGTACAGATTCTAGTTAATTCAATCTTTCAGGAGTTGCTCCAACACCTGGTTCACTTAAGGAAGTTGAATCATTGGTTGTGTTCTATACTCTTCTTTCATCAGCACTACCCAATCCAGATTTATCTCTAGCTTCCTTTCCAGTAACCACTCTTGCTTCAAAAGCACTTGCTGCAGTCTTTAAAGGTTGAGTCTGTTTGGCTTTAGTGAAACCTGGTAGGAGTAACCTTAAGGATTTAACATGAGCAATGTCAGAGGTTTCCTTTGACTAATCTTCTGATATCAAGTCAACTTGAACTATGTCAGAGGTTGCTTGCTTCAAGGTTATATCAGAACTAACTATATCTTGACTCTGAACAACTTGAGCCATGTCAGAGGTTGTCTTAGAAATCTTCCTTGAAGTCAGAGTAAGATTAGCATCTTCAACAGAAATTTCTTCATCCACAGGAGGCACATAAACCTTTACAGGTTCACCAACTTTTTCTTTGCCCTTGGACCTTGGATCTATCTGCAATTGTGATATGGCCTTGATTGCCACAGGATTTGTCCTTTCTTTTATCACAATGCCTTTAGCCGTAGGAAGTTTCTTTTTACCAACAGAAGCTTCAGATTTAGAGTTGACTTTTTTTAACTTAAGTCTAGCTTATTCTTCCATTAGACTCTCAAAGTCCATTCCTGGATTTTCTTTCAGAAATAACTGTCTTGAAATTTCTTCATCAAGATCCAAAAGTTCATCAGAACTTATCCTTTTACCAGTATCAGAAATTATTCTTCTCCCAGTATCAGAACTTGTTCTATGACTTGTAGTTCCAGCTCTTCTTGATGAGAGACCTCTACCTTGACCATGACCTCCACTCATTCCAGAGTTTCCCTGGTCATCTTTTTCATCATCCTTCCCCTTCAGTGTCTTAACAGTTTTGCATTTGGACTTAATTACTTTCTCCCCCTTTTTGGCATCAGCAGGTAAAAGAAGAGAGACAAGCAATTCCACTGAGGATTGGATTTCATCGAGTTGAGATTGTTGAGAAGCTTGATTTTTCAAAATTTCATCAATCTGAGATTGTTGCTTCTCTTGGGTTTTCTCAATGTAAGCAACTCTGTCAAAGGTAGGTTGGAAAAAACTTTTCTTTTCAAGTTTCATAGTCATTTCTTGCTTGAGTAATGCTTCTTGAATTTTATGCACCTCGGCATGAGTTGTTGAGTGTTGACCTTGAAGATGTCTAGTACTCAATGCAGTAACTCGTAGCTGTGTCTTGAAATCATCATTAATTAGCATCTCATCAGCTTTTTCCAAGTGCTCAGCAAGAATTTTTTCATATGGAACAAAGGTGACTGTGTTCCACTCCTTAGTCCACTCCTGTCCTCTAGGAGTTTCACTCCAAGGTACTGGTGCATCTCCTCTAACAAACTTTTTAACTAGTACAACTTTTGAAGGAGCTTGTAGAGGTGCATGTCCAGAAGGACCAGCTTCATCAGCATCTGCTTTTGTAGCAGCCTCACCAGTATCATCAGCATTTGCAGCATCAGAACTTACAGAGTCAACATGCTCTGATAAAAGAACAGTATGAGAGGCTATTGCGGTTTCAACATCATCCTCTAAGTGCTGATCCGCTTCCAAGTTCTGATCAACAGCCATATTCTGATGCTCACCTACAGTCTGATCTTCAATGTCTAGATGCAGAGAAGGTGTTGTAGACAATTCTGGAGTTGCATTAGCATCAGGAATTGGTGTTGTTGATGGATTGATTGGAGCAGGTGGAGCTTCTAAGTAGAGAACCTCAGGCACAATTAGGTTGTGAATATCAATCTCAGCACTTGTGCCTGGGTCTGCAGTAGATACTGGTTCATTTACAGGAAACACAGGTGGTGTAGATACTTTATCTTGAGCAGCTTCCTGAGTTGGTGACAATGGAGGTGGAGATGCAGTAGCTTCAGCAAATTCCGGCTCTTTTGAGATCAGAGATTCCTGATCTCCTTCCTTAGCTGTTGCTTCCTCATCCTCTGAAACTGACTCAGCCTTGTACCTTTGTGCTCTCTATTTCTTGTATCTCTTTGAAGGTGGAGATTCCTTGGGAGTTTCATCAGAATACATCCTTCTAAGCCTTTTGAGAAGCTTAGATCCCCCAATTCCAGTATCCTTCTGAGAAAAGACCTTCTCATCTTCTTTGACAATAGGTTCTGACACAGGAACCTGTTCCTCACTGTCTGATTTATCTCTCAGAATAATCCTCCTTCTCTTATGTGGTGTCTGAAGTACAGTCTTTGTCCTCTTGGTCTTTGAAGATGAAGGCCTCACAGTATGTGCTGATGATGAAAGTTGAGATATCTGTGAAGGTTTGAGATATGTTTAGATAGAGGGTTGAGTAGGTTGAGGTGTATATGTGGTATGTTCTGATAGTTGTTGTGGTTTCTGGGATGTGTTGGTGGGTTGAACATCAGGGTAAAAGATCTGTAGGTTTGAGGATCAGCATTTACCAGGATCTCTTTTACAGACTGAGGTATCTGTAAGGGTCTAACCACCTTTTTCTTAAGGTCAGCATTTACCATGTCATTAAAAGCCCGTTTTGCAAGCTTAAAGGGTGAAATTAAGTCAGTGGTAGATTGGGTTCATCAGCACAACAGAAGTTATGTATATGTTCACAGAATCTAGCAAAGTACACTACATTCCTATCTTCTGTCATCCTATCCCCTATAAAACCTAGCACAGCTCTTGCAAAATCAAAATGAGTTTGGTTCAAGATTGCAGCATAGTTGTTGGGTACAAACTTGGCTCCATCTATAATCAAATCTTTAGGTGCCATGAGAAAAATTAAGAAGTTAGGTTGCCTGAAAGGTGTTTGATAAAATATCTGTATGAAAAAGAATGTCAGGAAATGAGAGAGAATAGAAGTAAAGAAAGAGAGATAAAGTGTGAAAGTAAATAAAAGATTTTACAATCTTCTCTCTCTTACTTATACACGGTAGAAAAAGTAACCTTTGGACACCTGTCAGACATGCAGCAGTAAAGGATAATTAATGGGCACGGGAATACAGTAATCATTACTTATCACATGCAGTTTTCAAGGAAAAACTGTTCCACTTACCAAGTAATCCCATTAATTAAGGTAGTTCAGTTTTAGTTTAAAAATTAAAATTGTTCCCACTTAATAAATTATTTCCACTGCGAGACCAATATTCTGTAAAAATATGACCAATGATAAAATGACCATAAAGAAACCAAGTAACAAATATTGACACGTCAGAATCAGAACTTGATTTGTATTAGAGTTAAAACGGTCATCAGAATATGGGTAAATCAGGATTTAAAAATGCATCAGAATATCGAACGACTCAGAGACAAAATCTTGCAGAAATATAAAATTTCATTAATATATTGAGCAAATACATTCCATGAAATTTAAAGTACATCAGAAAAGTACAAGATTGTCCTAAGCTACAAATCCTAACATCAACAGCTTTTGTCCTAAACTTTAGAATCCAGACAAAGCTGACAGTGAAGAGAAACAGGGAGCAGAAACTATTTCTTCTTCCTACTCTCAACAAAAAGAACAACGAGATGAATGATTCGCTCCTGTTGTCGGAGATGACGGAGATGTAGATCTCTTCGAACTGTCAACAAATCACGTTTAATGATCTCTGGAAATTGAATCCAGAGATTGTGAGGGATGTTGTTGATATGGTATGGAGTTGGAATTCCATTGAGAAAAACATGTACTGTCTCAGTACCATAATTGTAAAACCAGCCAAACGCAGCCATTTGGGTGATAAAAATAAGACGAGAGTGAGTTTGTGAGAAAATGAGAGATGTGTTGGCTGGAATGAAGTGTTGGTTTATATAGCCAATGGAATGTCAGGAGACGCAGGGAAAATTTAATGAATATAGGTAGAAATAATTCTACCTCGTCTCCCTAGATTGATGAGACTAAAAGCAGCCATTGAAAGTGTAAAACATGATTTAATGCGCACATGAAACAAGTAAGAATTACTGTGCATGGACGTGTACCACTAACCCTAATTATATTGACTGTTAATATCTTACACAAACATATTCTGATTTTAAATAAGACTTTTTTTTTATTTTAACCACAAATAAGTCAAGTAAAGAATCAAAGTGTAATATCAGAACTTAGACTTATATCAGAACTTAACATCCATCAGAACATGATTTCTTAACTCGAAAAGTAAATGCCTATTTCTGCAATTCTTCACACAAATTCTGATTTCATTTCTTCAAAACTTAATCATCAGAACTTCCATCATAACTTGTCCTCGCAATTTATGCAATCTGACACATAAACTGTTCATCTAAAACATCATTTATCACCACAGTAATTTTTATCATTCATATGGAGTATATGTGTGTGCAGTAAGCTAAATATCAGATAAAGATTAAAGTCTGATTCACTTCAATATATCTTAAAAATAAGGCATAACTAAGAACTTTGCTCAAGACCTGTCATGATTCTGAAGTCTACTTTAGAATGAGTTCATGCATGAGTCTACCTCAACTGTTTTGTGCTCATTTTATGCATCTTTTGAAATTCCATTTTAAAGTGGCTTCTCAGTGTAAGTGAGTCACGACTGCTTATCAGAATTTATGCTGTTATCAGAGTATTTCTCCAGTAATCATAGAGTGTAAAAAGTCACCAAGAAAAATATTTATTTTTGCTTTTCTGATGCATATTACTTAATACCAGCAATGCATTTGGGTCTTCCCTTCCACAGTTTTTACTCTAGATCTTAAAGGAGTACCTGATATTTATTCTTTTTCTTTTCCTTTTCTTTTGATAAGTGAGGCTTATCAGCACTTAGTACATTCACCAGATTTACTAACATCAGAACTTAACAGATGAAAAGCATTATTCTAGTTGTTGACTTAGTAATAAGATAGATAAAGTAAACTTAACCAAGCTCAATATCAGAATTTTCTTGTGTCGATAGATTTCCATATAAATAATTACTTCTAACATGGGATTTGTTAGTACATGAAAGACTACTAGGTCAGCATCTAGCATATTTATCCTCATTGGATTGAATAATCACAGAAACATGCATATCACTATCAGAATTTAGAGATTCACATCAGACAACAATCAGTACTTAAGCAATTTTCAATTAGGCACAGAATACACAAAGATAGTAATATCTGTAAATACTGATCATAAAGTCTGATGCATCAGAACAAAAGCTAAGCAGATTTATAGAAAGAACCTGAAACCATTCCAAGTTCATTTACCAATCTTGTAAAAGTGGCTTCACACAGTGGTTTGGTGAAGATATCTGCTAGTTGTTGATCTGTTAGAACAAAATGCAATTCCACTGTACCTTCATCCACATGTTCCCTTATGAAGTGGTACCTAATGCTGATGTGCTTTGTCATTGAGTGTTGAACTGGATTACCTGTCATAGCAATAACACTTTGATTATCACAATAAATAGGGATTTTAAAATATGTTAACCCATAATCCAGTAACTGATTCTTCATCCAATGAATCTGTGCACAACAGCTTCCTGCAGCAATGTATTCTACTTCTGCAGTTGATGTGGAAATTGACTTTTGTTTCTTGCTAAACCAAGAAACCAATCTGCCTCCAAGAAATTGGCAGCTTCCACTTGTGCTTTTCCTGTCAATTTTGCAACCTGCAAAATCTGCATCTGAGTAACCTATTAGTTTAAAGTCTGATTCTCTGGGATACCACAATCCCAGATCAGCTGTTCCCTTAAGATACTTGAAAATTCTTTTCACAACTGTTAAGTGAGGTTCTCTTGGATCTGCTTGAAATCTTGCACAAAGACATGTAGCATACATGATATCAGGTCTACTAGCAGTTAGATAGAGTAGAGAGCCAATCATACCTCTGTAATCGGTAATATCTACTGATTTACCAGTATCCTTATCCAGTTTTGTTGCAGTGGCCATGGGAGTGGATGCACTTGAACAATCTTGCATTCCAAATTTCTTCAGCAAATTTCTGGTGTACTTGGTTTGACAAATAAAAGTGCCTTCTTCATTCTGCTTGACTTGAAGGCCCGGAAAATAGCTAAGTTCCCCCATCATACTCATTTGATATCTTGACTGCATCAGTTTGGCAAACTTCTTGCAAAGTCTGTCATTTGTAGAACCATAGATGATATCATCAACATATATCTGAACCAAAAGTAAGTCCTTTCCATGGTTGAGGTAGAACAGTGTTTTGTCAATAGTTCCTCTGTTAAATCCACTTTCCAGAAGAAACTGAGCTAAAGTCTCATACCATGCTCTTGGAGCTTGCTTAAGGCCATAAAGTGCTTTATCTAGCCTGTAGACATGATTTGGAAATTTGGGATCTACAAAGCCTGGAGGTTGTTCAACATATACTTCCTCTTCCAATTCTCCATTGAGAAAAGCACTTTTCACATCCATTTGAAAGACAGTAAACTTTTTGTGAGTAGCATAAGCCAAAAATATCCTTATGGCTTCCAATCTAGCAACTGGTGCAAATGTTTCATCATAATCAATTCCCTCCTGTTGAGAATATCCTTTTGCAACCAACCTTGCTTTATTCCTTGTAATTATGCCATCACTATCAGTTTTGTTTCTGAACACCCACTTTGTACCAACAACGGATCTGTTCTTTGGTCTTGGCACTAGGGTCCAGACTTTGTTTCTTTCAAATTCATTTAACTCTTCCTGTATTGCTTGCACCCAATCAGCACCTTGAAGAGCTTCTTCCACTTTCTTTGGTTCAGTCTGAGAAAGAAAAGAATTATAAAGATATTAACTTGAAGTAGTTGTTCTAGTTCTGACACCTGCATCACAATTTCCAATTATTAGGTCGGGTGTATGTGATTTAGTCCACTTCCTTGCAGATGAAAGGTTTTCTCTAGAACTGGATGCTCCCCCATGATCCATGCCATTTTCATCAACATTTTCTGATGCTCCCCCTGAAACTATGCTCTCTGAGTTGGATCCTTCATAATTTAAGTTTTCAGAACTATCAGAACTTGGCTTATCAGAACTTGATGAATAAGAACTTGAAGAGCCAGTTGTATGTTCAGATCCTTCTTGAGACATGGTTGTATCTTCAGTATGCTCCCCCTGTACAGGTGCATCTTCCTTTGGCGTAGTCACCATAGTTTCAATAACATCTGAGTTTAATCCATCAGAGTTTGCAGTATCAGGATTTAGACTATCAGGATTTTCAATATCAGAATTTAAGTCTTCATTGTCAAATCTCAGCTGATCATTGAAATCTTCAAGTCCATTAATCTTCTTATCATCAAAGGAGACATTGATAGATTCCATGATAACCCTTGTTCTTAAATTGTAGACTCTGAAGGCTTTTATGGAAAGTGGATATCCAACAAAAATTCCTTCATCAACTTTTAAATCAAATTTGGATAGCTGTTCAGGATGAGTCTTAAGAACAAAACACTTGCATCCAAATACATGAAAATACTTCAGATTTGGCTTCTTTTTCTTCACCATCTCATATGGTATCTTTCCATGCTTGTTAATGAGTGTTGCATTCTGAGTAAAATAAGCAGTCTGCACAGCTTCAACCCAAAAATAGGTTGGTAGCTTTGCTTCATCAAGCATAGTTCATGCAGCTTCAATAAGAGTTCTATTCTTTCTTTCAACAACTCCATTTTGCTGTGGAGTTCCAGGAGCAGAAAATTCCTGCTTAATTCCCTGGTCTTTGCAGAACTCTTCCATTGTCAAATTCTTAAACTCAGTGCCATTATCACTTCTTATTATCTTCACAGAATCTTTGACCAATTTATCCAGTTGCTTGACATGATCAATCAAGATAGATACAGTTTCACTTTTTGTGTGCAAGAAATACACCCATGTATATCTGGTGAACTCATCCACTATGACCATAGCATATTTCTTCTTTGCAATAGACATGACATTCACTGGACCAAATAGATCAACATGTAGTAGGTGATAAGGTTCAAGAATTGATGATTCAGTCTTGCTCTTGAATGAGGATTTTCTTTGTTTAGCCTTCTGACATGAATCACAAAGGCCATCAGGAGCAAATACTGATTTTGGCAGTCCTCTCACAAGAACTTTCTTGACCAGTTCATTTATATTGTTGAAATTTAAATGAGAGAGTTTCTTGTGCCAATTCCAGCTTTTTTTAATTGATGCTCTACTCATCAGACAGATTGCAGAACCATCAGTATTTGTTGAAAGCTTGGCTTCATAAATTTTACCATGCCTGTATCCTTTCAGAACAACTTTGCCTATAGATTTACTTACAACTTTACAGTGTTCTTCAAAGAAATCCACATGATAACCTCTGTCACAGATTTGACTAATACTCAGCAGATTGTGTTTAAGTCCTGAGACCAGAGCTACTTCTTTAATGATGACATTCCCAAGATTGATATTGCCATATCCCAATGTTTTTCCAATGTTGCCATCTCCATAAGAAACACTTGGGCCAGCTTTCTCCACAAAGTGTGATAGCAGGGCTTTATTTCCAATCATATGTCCTGAACATCCACTGTCCAGAACTAAGATGTTTTTCCTGTTGCCCTGTAATCACAAAGACCACTAATGATTAGTTTTAAGGACCCAGACTTGCTTGGATCCCGTTGCCTTATTAAGTTTGTTAACATTTGTAGCGGATTTTGCATCAGAGTTTATGTTAACATTTTTCTTATCAGCATTTACACTATCAGACTTTGTATCAGAACTTACACTAGAAGGAACAATGATAACTTTATTTAAAGAAGGTTTTATTTGATAATAATCATAGTACAAACTATGATATTCCTTACAAGTATAAATGGAATGCCATAAACTACCACAATGAAAACAAGGATTTTATGGCTTATATTTAACAGACTGACTCTTAACTCCTGACTTTGAAGGTAAGGAGTTTATGTTCTTATTCTTCCTGCATAAAGAAGCCAGATGATTAGAACTTCCACAGTTATGAAATGTTTTTCTAGGAGCATTAGGAACAGGCTTATAATCATTGCTTTTATTCACACCTTCCTTTCCATTCCTATTTTTCCTAGGTGACTGTACCTTGTTTACATTCTTAACATCTTTCAGCTTACGTTTAAGCTGCTTCTTTGTCATTAAGCCTACATTAACTTCAGTTTTCTTTTCCTATTTTAGTTTGTCAAAAGTTAATTCCTCTTTAACTTCTGATTTCTCAGTATCAGATTTTACAGCTACAAACTTAACAGGTTTTAACTTTGGCTTTTGTTTAACAACTATAGGCTTAATTTCTACAGTTCCTTTATCATTCTTATCATCTCCATAACCTAAGCCCTCTTTCCAGTTTCCACTACTTAACAAATTCTGAGTTGTTCAGCCAGAGTTAGTCCAAGTCCTGATAATCTCTCTTTCCTTTTCTAACTCAGTTTTTAGAGATTCATTCATTTTAAGTACTTCATCCCTAACATAGAAAGCATCATCTCTATCTTTCTGAGTTTGATGGAACATGACTAACTCTTTTTCTAAATAATCATTCCTCCTTTTACAAGCAAGATTTTCAGAAGTTAATCTTTCACATGTTAAAGTTTGATCTCTATAACTAATAAACATAGCTTTAAGATATCTTCTCAACTCATTAATATCATCAGTATGAAAGGCATAAGTAGTTTGAGGTACCTTTAAATCAGCAGCATCAGAACTGCTATCAGCATTTGCCATATCAGCATTTGCCATCAAGGCATAGTTCTCCTCACTTTTAGAATCTGAAGTGTCTGTCCAGCTTTTCTTCTTTGTGACAAGAGCCTTGCCTTTGTCACTCTTCATTTTCTTGCAATCAGGAGATATGTGGCCTTTCTCACCACAGTTGTAGCATTTGACATTTGTGTAATCTCCTCTGTCAGACTTTCCTCCTTTGCCTTCAGACTTTCTGAAATTCTTCTTATCAGAACTTGCACCTTTCCTGGAAAACTTCTTTCCCTTCCTGAATTTTCTGTATGCAATCCTTGTGATTCCTTTCACCATAAGAGCACACAGCTTCATCATCTCTTCATCAGCATCCATCTCAGGCAAGCTTTCAGTTTCTGAGTCATCATCACTATCAGAATTTGATGACTCAGTATCAGACTTTGTGATGAGCGCTTTTCCCTTTCCTTTCCTTGAGATAGCTGCCTTGGGGGATTCTTCTTCAGCCTTAAGAGCAACTGTCCTTGACTTTCCTCCTTTCCTCTTGCTTCTTTGTTCCATCTCAAGTTCATGAGTCTTGAGCATCCCATAAATTTCATCAAGAGTTGTTTCTTCAAGATTATAGTTGTCTCTTATAATTGTTGCCTTCAAATCCCAACTTTCAGGAAGGGCTAACAGAAATTTAAGGTTTGAATCTTCAAGATCATACTCCTTATCAACCAGTGACAAATCATTCAAGTGTTTGACAAATCTGTCATATAGATCAGTCAATGACTCATTAGAGTTTGAGTCAAAGTGTTTATACTCTTGAGTGAGTATTGTCTTCCTGTTCTTCTTAATCGAATCAGTACCCTGACACCTTGTCTCTAACGCATCCCATATCTCTTTTGCAGTCTTGCAGTTAATTACCCTGCTTGACATTACATTATCAATGGCACTATGCAGCAAGTGTCGTACCTTAGCATCCTTAGCAATTGATTTGATATCTTCAGCAGTGTAATCACTCTTCTCCTTTGGTACAGACTTTGCTGCTTCACCTGCAACTGCAACAACGAGTTTGGTTGGCTTGTGAGGTCCTTCATGGATTCTGTCAAGATATTCTGGATCAGTAGCTTCCAGAAACATAGTCATCCGCACCTTTCATATGGGATATTCAGATGGTTTCAGTATGGGAACTCTAATGGTCTCATATCGACTATGGATTTGAGTCTTTGGAGGTTCTTCAGTTTTGGTGGGCTTGGTTGGAGTTTCTGCTTCAGACATGATTGTTTTTGGATCTTAAACTGTTTGTGTGTTAACAGATCTGCTCTGATACCACTTGTTAGGTCACACACACTGTAGAAGGGGGTTGAATATAGTGTATAGCACAATCAAATCGAATTTAAATAACACAAGTAACAGAAAACATACTTTATTCAATACAATAAACTCTGTTACAATATGGAACTGTCCTCTCTCAGTGATGAATAAATATCATGAGAGCTGCTAGGGTTACAATGAATAATATTCTCGATAATGATAACACTTATAGTGTAAACCCTATGTCTGTGTTTATATATCCCACAATTACAAGATAATCGCTAATTGATATAGAATATAATTCTTCTTCCTAAAATATATCAATCAGTTAACTTTTCTTCCAAGTATTCCATTCTTTATAGAATTCCTTCTTCATGCATATTTCTTCTTACGTTTGTCTTGATCTTCTTCCTTTCAATCAGCCGCCTTCCTTATCTGAAAGTTTCCTTTAAATCCTGATATTATCTTCTCATAAATATCTCCTAAACCTTAAGTACTGATGACTTAAGTTCTGACTTCAGTATAAGTGTTGATTTCAGTTAAGTACTGATTTGTCCTGTTCAAGTAAGATCTGAAAACTAAACATAAATAATATTAGACATGACATTATCAAATATATCTAACAATAGATAATTGTGATATTTTTCTAGTAATTTTTGGATCGTTATATGATTTTATAATGATTTACAGATTTATTAATTATTTTCTGAATAATTACAAAACTATTTTATAAAATCGGGAATCGTCCAACCTCAATAGTTTTTACATTTTTACAACCCGAAAGTCTTCGGAAAACTCCTTCCTAACCTAATCTGGTAATTCTGGATATTTATCGTATTTTAACTTCTTCAATCCGGATTACGGTTTGACTCGTACGCGTCCCGACGTATAATTTTTGATACAATAATCATTTCTATATATCAACAAAACCCGTATTCTCGAAAGATGAGATATTATTACATTAATTTCGTATAAAGTATTTTCTAAGAAGTCCGGTTTGGATAATTATCCAATACGGGTATCAAAACGGATCATTTTTGTAGTTACTTAGCGGCTAAGTAACTAATTTATCGATCCAATACGATCCAAAATGAACCAATATTCCATAAATATATACATCCCTTTTATTATTTTATTTTATTCGTATAATCATAATCAGTCAGTAAAATCCAGTGAAATACAGAGAAAACCCTAATTAAACGTTACGTTCCTGAAAATCAAACGTGCGAACGAAGGCGTTATTGAACTCCGATTCAAGCATGCCATATATCAAATAGAAGCTCTCGAAAAGCTCTTTCTGAATCAATCAACTATTGTAGTGCAGAAATCAAGGTATTTTTTTATTTAATTGTTTTATTTCGAATTATTTAAAGATTAAATTATGAAAATTTGTTCTTGATGTTGTTGATATGATTTGATGCTAGGATCATGTAGATCTTTTCTTCCTTGTAATTATTTTGGTATATTATATGACTAATTTGGAGTTCAATAACATGTCTAAATTGATGTTTGATTCTCGGATTTTAAAATTAGGGTTTATAGCTTTGAATGTTCTTAATCGAAAATTGGGTATTTCTTTGTTTAGATTTATAAGTTAAAATTAATTATACCATGTTGTAGATCGTTTAAAAACAAATCGAATGACATATAGCTAGCTAACAAACGATTCACGAATTGTCCCAATCGAGCTTCGCCAGAAAATGGGCCCAGGGGCGTAATTTTTCGATGATTACTCCGTACAATTCGTTCAGTATTTGAATGTTGAAAGGAATATGTCCTAAGTCCAATCAGGTATTAGGATTTAGGAATAACTCTTTATGTAATCTGTTTTGATTTCATTGATATTAATAAAAGACTTGTTTTGTTTTTTATTACGGGCTCTATCTATTTAAGTGTTTAAATAAGATATACCATAGTTTAGAGTAAAGCTTTTTATGGATTATGATGAGATCATAATAGTGAGACCTAGAAAGATGATAACTCTAAACTTAAATAGTTCCTGGTCGTAGGATTACTAACTGGTAATTAATAATCCGCAAAGATCGGTACATACTATGCTTGCTTCATTATGAAGGATGTCTGTTCTCATGGACATTTGTGTGGTGACACTATAGCTAGTATGTAGGTGCTTATTATAGAATAAGTTCACTGAACATGACTCGCCCAGCTGAACAACTGATGGAGTTCACTCACGTGTCAGCAGTTGTTCGCTTAGTGATAGTTGTACAAGTATCCTTAGACTTGAGGTCATCATAGTCATCTTGTGTACACTGAACTATGCTTTGGTTTAGTTCTTAGTCTCCAGGGATAATTATTAGGGCTCTTCTGGGTATAGGAATTTGTACACGAAGATAGTGTATGATCAATAAAGGATCTACCCCTTCCAGTGAAGGAAGCGAATGTTCAAGGCTGATCCACTTATGCTAGTTCAGGAATCTCTGGCCAGAGTAAATGAAATTAGAAAGGAGTTTCTAATTTGCATAGAACTACGCATAGTAAATGGTAAGCAAGTGATTGAATTAGATAGGCTTGACACGAGATTAATGCCTTGTATTTAATCGGAACATTGTAGGGTAGAAGGAGTTTATTGTACGGTAACTATTCACTGACAGGTTCTTGGTATTCTAAGCAGTGAATTCATATTATCCGGATAGTCGCGATATGTTGAGAAGCATCACTCACGATGTAGAATAAATATGATTAATTAATTAATCATATTTAATAAATTAGAGAATTTATATAAATAATGATAAAATAGTTTTATTATTATTTATTTCTACTACCGGCTTAATATTGAACCTACAGGGTCACACCATAAAAAGAGAATAATTTATTGGTGGAGGAATTAATTAATAATGGCTAATAATTATTTATTTGTGAAATAAATAATTAATTGGCAAATTTAATAATTGATTAAATGAGATTTAATTGATTATAAATTAATTAAGAAAAGTTCTTAATATTATTAATTAAGGATTTAATTTTTGGAAATTAAATCAAGAGAGAGAATTATTTCTAAAGTGTTTAGAAAAAGGATTAATGATTAAAAGGTGTTTTAATTATTAATGAGAATAATAAATTGGATAATAATAATAATATTTATGGGAAAATTTCAGCTGAAAATTTTGCCTATAAATACACTATTATAGACCCTATTTTTATTCTAACCCCATTGGAACCCGAAAACCCAAAAAAGTTTGGAAAACCCAATTCTCTCCACCTCCTTCCTCCTCCTTAACTTCGTTTTCTTAATGGATACCGGTGGAGTGCTTCACACTTGAGGAGCAACTGCTAAGGATCTCTGATCGTTGTCTCCGAATTATTTTAAAAGGTAAGATTCGATCCCTCGAATTTTTATTCACGATTTATATGCTTTTATTTGGATTTTGTATGTGTAAAAGTGTTTTACCATGCCCCCGCTGCATTTAAAATCCAACATTGGTATCAGAGCATAGGTTGTATGCATATAGATATGTGGTAAAAATTTCAGAATTTTATGTGCTTGTATGAATTAATTATGATTTTTACAAGTTATATCATGGATTAATTTTGTCTGATGAGAAATCATTTCTCAGAATAATTTTGAATGTTGATCTGAGTTCTACAAGTGTTGTAGATCGTCTGGGTATTTTTTTCATAATTTTATGATGTATAGATTTTTTATTATAAATTTTTGAAGTTTTTACAATTAAATTCGTAATTAAATAAATCATATATATATATATAAATTGTTTGTAAGTATGTATATATATCTGTACTATGTCTGCTCTGCATAATCTGTAATACACGGAAGGAGAAGACACTGAATAGGTACAAGTTCTGTCAGGCGGCGCGGATTCCGAGATAAAGGGCGGCGGCTGCTGCGAAAACGAAAAAAAAAATAGGGGTGTAACGCATTCCGGGAATGCGTTACACACCTGTGGCGCATTCACGGAATGCGTTACACCCTTTAATGGCTTAAAAGGGGTGTAACGCATCACCAGAATGCGTTACAGGGCTTGTAACGCGTTCCTGTAATGCGTTACAACCCGTCTGTTGATATTAAAATTGATTTTCTGGGAGTTTCGTAACTCCGTTTTGGGCGTGCAATATACCGTTGGATTCATTTTTCCGAGACAGATCTAATGGAGTGATCAATTTTAGTTTATATAAAAGTTTTGAATTGTTTATATTTCCATGAAGTGTTTTAATGCTGTTTTTGATTGTTTTAATTGATTTTAAATGCTTCATGTGATACATAGAGATGTATAATGCTTAGACTAATGTGCTAGATGATGTAACATGCCTACCTTGATGTTTATTCATGTTGATATATGTGATATATGCTTAGTTTATCATGCGATGATAGATTTATGTGAACTTAAATAAACATAAGGCGTTTGTTAGACAAGCTAGTATAGTGAAATTGTTTCATAACCTTAATAATAATATTATGAATACAATCATGAGATTCTTGTGTTTATGAAACACGTAATTGAATATGAATTTTTGATATGAGAGAAAGGATGATTCTGTCAACAACAGATTTCTATCTGTAAGAAAGGGTTATTAAGTGACGCCTCTTGACAATGCTCCACCCGATCTGGGAATCATCTGATTATTGATTATTGATTTGAAATATTTAATTTAAAAGGAAGAATTTCTTTATAATATGATTATGATTGTAACGTAATATAATCCCTCTAAAATTAAATAATATCGAGTAGTAATTGGCCAATGATACAACGGGCTTGTGTCGGTCACAGCCTTCCAACATGGTAGAAAGTAGTTCTTATTTTTGAATCATTGTCGTTTCGTGCCACAGCCGAGGGCTTTGATTTCGAAATAAGAAATACTTGTCTATTACATAGAGATGTGTACATTGAATAAGAATCTAAAGGTCGGTACGTGCTACAACCGTGGGCCTTTGGGGACTGATTCAACTGTACGGAATGTTGGGTTAGACTTGACTTAGAATATTGAGTTTGTCGTGCTACAGCCGAGACTCAATTATTCAAGAGGCTAAAGTTTGATTAGGGAATAACATGAGATGTAATTGACAAGAGTTGTCTGCTTATTGAACATTACATGGCGGTTCGTGCTACAGCCGGGGTCGTGTAATGGAATGTAGGATCCCTATTCCCACTAGCATTATGAATGCTTAATTTTTCACGTAGGGGGTTGAATAAATTAGGAAAACTAGTGGGAGCCACTTATGAATAAAGACCCGATTCATATAGTGTTTTGAAATGAAATCGAATATTTGCTAAGTGTTGTTATGTGTTTATCATTTACAGATTTACAATATACATTATGTCTTCTGCACTATCACTCAGGAGCATACTGGATGCTCACAAATTGACTGGTCCTAATTATGCTGACTGGCTTCGAAACTTGAGAATTGTTCTCAAGATTGAGAAGCTGGAATACGTGATTGACTCACCTAAGCCTACTGAACCTGGTAGTAATACACATAATGATGAACATGTTGTGTATCGTAGGTGGATAGATGATGCAAATGTTGCTCAATGCATCATGCTAGCTTCCATGAACATTGAGCTACAGAAGCAACATGAGCATATGGATGCTCACACTATCCTCATGCATCTACAAGAGTTGTATGATGTGGCGAGGAGGACAGCTCGATATGAGATATCGAAGGAGTTGTTCGGTTGTAGGATGTCTGAGGGATCATCTGTGAATGACTATGTACTTAAGATGATCAATTTGATTGAACATCTTGGACAACTTGGTTTTGCCATGGATGGGGAGCTGAGCCAAGATTTGGTCTTACAATCGCTTCCGAGTTCGTTCTCGCAGTTTGTTGTGAACTTTCACATGAATAAGTTGGATGTCAGCCTGCCTGAACTCCACAACATGTTGCAGACTGCGGAATCGAATTTTTCCCCTAAGAAGAGTTCTGTTCTTCTAATTGGTGAAGGTTCCAATCCTAAGAAAAGGAAGAGGAACTCTTCCAAGAAGAAGAAAGTAGGTGAGAAAACGCCGGTTCCACCAAAAGCTGAAGACCCCAAGAGCAAAGTTGTTTGCTTTCACTGTAACAAGGTGGGGCACTGGAAGAGGAACTGCAAGGTTTACCTTGCAGAATTGAAGAAGAAGAAGGGTAGTGAGACTACCGCTTCTGATTCAGGTATGTTCATGATAGAAATGAATATGTCATTAAATCAAATTTCTACTTGGGTATTAGATACCGCCTGTGGTTCTCAAATCTGCAATTTGTTGCAGGGACCAAGGAGAAGTAGGACTCTTGAGGAAGAGGAGGTGATTCTACTGATGGAAATGGAGCAAGAGTTGTTGCTGAAGATGTAGAATCATTTCATTTACATATGCCTACGGGCAAGACTATTGTTTTAAATAATTGTTATTTTGCTCCCTCGATTGTGAGGAATATTATTCCCATGTTAGACTTGGCTGGATTTTTATTTATTATTGAGAATAATGAATGTTATATTCTTAGAGATAATATTCTTTATGGACGTGGTGCTTTAAATAATGGTCTGTATATATATGTGACATAATTTGCTTCAGATTGAACAAACTAATAAAAGAAAAGGGATGATGAAAATCTCACTTCATAGTGGCACTGCAGTCTCCATTTAGTGGACATGGAGAGAGGGCTGCAGATTTGCTATGAATGGTACACACAGATGTATGTGGACCAATGTCTACGCAAGCCATGGGTGGATTTTCATACTTCATTACATTCATAGATGATAGATCTGGATTCAGATATGTGTTTGATGAAACACAAGTCTGAGGCCTTTGAAAAGTTCAAAGAATATAAGTATGAAGTGGAGAAACAACCAAACATAGTATTATAACTCTTCGATTAGATCGAGGTGGTGAATACTTGAACGGAGAGTTTCTGGATTATCTCAAAGTAAATGGTATAGTCTCCCAGTGGACTCCTCCAGATTAGTATCTGAAAGGAGAAATCGAACTTTGTTAGACATAGTTCGGTCCATGATGAGCTATGCAAATCTTCCAGTATTCCTATGGGGTTATGCATTGGAAACCTCAGCATATTTACTAAATAAGGTGCCTTCCAAATCAGTTCCTCAAACTCCGTATGAGATATGGAAAGAAAGGAAACCGAGTCTTAAATACGTTAAGATTTGGGGATGTCCAGCTTATATCAAGTAAGTTGACCCAGATAAGCTGGAATATCGATCCGTAAAATGTAGTTTTGTGGGATATCCTAAAAAGACTTTAGGGTATTACTTTTACACCGATCATCGGGTGTTTGTCTCCAGACATGCTACCTTCTTGGAAAAGGAGTTTATCCTTGAAGGAAATAGTGGGAGCAAAATTGAACTTGGTGAAGTTCAAGAAGCACAAACTACTACGGATCAAATGGAAACACCTGTTCTGACTGAACAATCTTTTTTGGAACAGCCCATTCATAGGTCAGAGAGAGTGTCTCGCCAACCTGAGAGGGAATATGGCCTTGTCATTGAGAATGACAATGAGTTGTCAATCATTTGATGATGACGACCCTGTGACCTATAATGAGGCTATGAGTAGTGTTGACTCGGAGAAATGGCAAAGTGCCATGAAATCCGGAATGGAATCTATGTATACGGTATACGAAAGAATGATTAGAGCAGATGGCCAGGTGGAGACCTTTAAGGCCAGGCTTGTGGCAAAAGGATTCAAATAAAGGCAATGGATTGACTTTGATGAAACCTTTTACCTATAGCCCTGTTATAATCAGTTCGGATTTTGCTTGCGATTGCTGCTTACTACGACTATGAGATCTGGCAAATAGCCAGATGGTTTTCTTTCCAAGAGAAATGAAAACCTAGTGTGTAAGCTACTGCGAACCATATATAGTTTAAAGCAAGCTTCTCGAAAGATGGAACATTCGTTTTGATGAGACAATCAAAGAGTTTGATTTTATCAAAAACGTAGATGAACCATGCATCTACAAAAGGGTTAGTGGGAGCGCGATAACATTTCTTGTATTGTATTGAATTAGAGTTGACACACATAACAACATAGCAGACCCACTCACAAAGCTACTTTATGAAAGTCACTTTGATCGTCATAATGACAGGATGGGAATTAGATACCAGAGTGATTGGCTTTAGTACAAGTGGGAGATTGAAAGGAATATGTCCTAAGTCCAATCAGGTATTAGGATTTAGGAATAACTCTTTATGTAATCTGTTTTGATTTCATTGATATTAATAAAAGACTTGTTTTGTTTTTTATTACGGGCTCTATCTATTTAAGTGTTTAAATAAGATATACCATAGTTTAGAGTAAAGCTTTTTATGGATTATGATGAGATCATAATAGTGAGACCTAAAAAGATGATAACTCTAAACTTAAATAGTTCCTGGTCGTAGGATTACTAACTGGTAATTAATAATCCGCAAAGATCGGTACATACTATGCTTGCTTCATTATGAAGGATGTCTGTTCTCATAAACATTTGTGTGGTGACACTATAGCTAGTATGTAGGTGCTTATTATAGAATAAGTTCACTGAACATGACTCGCCCAGCTGAACAACTGATGGAGTTTACTCACGTGTCAGTAGTTGTTCGCTTAGTGATAGTTGTACAAGTATCCTTAGACTTGAGGTCATCATAGTCATCTTGTGTACACTGAACTATGTTTTGGTTCAGTTCTTAGTCTCCAGGGACAATTATTAGGGCTCTTCTGGGTATAGGAATTTGTACACGAAGATAGTGTATGATCAATAAAGGATCTACCCCTTCCAGTGAAGGAAGCGAATGTTCAAGGCTGATCCACTTATGCTAGTTCAGGAATCTCTGGCCAGAGTAAATGAAATTAGAAAGGAGTTTCTAATTTGCATAGAACTACGCATAGTAAATGGTGAGCAAGTGATTGAATTAGATAGGCTTGACACGAGATCCATGCCTTGTATTTAATCGGAACATTGTAGGGTAGAAGGAGTTTATTGTACGGTACATATTCACTGACAGGTTCTTGGTATTCTAAGCAGTTAATTAATATTATCCGGATAGTCGCGATATGTTGAGAAGCATCACTCACGATGTAGAATAAATGTGATTAATTAATTAATCATATTTAATAAATTAGAGAATTTATATAAATAATGATAAAATAGTTTTATTATTATTTATTTCTACTACCGGCTTAATATTGAACCTACAGGGTCACATCATAAAAAGAGAATGATTTATTGGTGGAGGAATTAATTAATAATGGCTAATAATTATTTATTTGTGAAATAAATAATTAATTGGCAAATTTAATAATTGATTAAATGATATTTAATTGATTATAAATTAATTAAGAAAAGTTCTTAATATTATTAATTAAGGATTTAATTTTTGGAAATTAAATCAAGAGAGAGAATTATTTCTAAAGTGTTTAGAAAAAGGATTAATGATTAAAAGGTGTTTTAATTATTAATGAGAATAATAAATGGGATAATAATAATAATATTTATGGGAAAATTTCAGCTGAAAATTTTGCCTATAAATACACTATTATAGACCCTATTTTTATTCTAACCCCATTGGAACCGTAAAACCCAAAAAAGTTTGGAAAACCCAATTCTCTCCACCTCCTTCCTCCTCCTTAACATCGTTTTCTTGGTGGATACCGGTGGAGTGCTTCACACTTGAGGAGCAAATGCTAAGGATCTCAGATCGTTGTCTCCGAATTATTTTAAAAGGTTAGATTCGATCCCTCAAATTTTTATTCACGATTTATATGCTTTTATTTGGATTTTGTATGTGTAAAAGTGTTTTACCATGCCCCCGCTGCGTTTAAAATCCAACAACTGTTCTGTTGCTGCAGAGGTGTTCCTGGAGAAAAGTACTTTAATCCCTTTCATTTTGAAGCAATTCTGGGCAGGTATCAGGTCGTCGGAAAAGCTCATGGCCGGCGACCATGGCTTCCCGGCGACCGGGGGGTGACTGTAAATTTACAGTCTGACCCCCGAAGTTTTGCATAGTTTGCATAATTAGTTTTTATGTTTTAAAAACTTGCAAAAATCAGATTGCTATTTTATTTATTTTCAAAAACAATATTATGTTATTTTAAAAAAATCAGAAAATATATATTTATTTATTTTAAATTTAGAAAATGTTTATTTAATTATTTTAAATTCGTAAAATTATTTAAATTATTTATTTATTTAAAAATAAATATAATTTATGTTATTAATTAAATTTAATTAGTTTTTAATTATTTTAATTAATCCATTAATTTAATATTAATTGATTAATATTTTAATTAATTATTAATTAATTTTTATTGATTTAATAATTAGATTTAATTATTTATTTTTGATTTAAAAATTCCGAAAAATATTTTCAAGCTTTAAAATATTATTTAAAATTATTTTCCAAGGTCGATAATTATTATAAAATTATTTTAAAGTCAGATTCGGGTGTTCGAACCCAATTATTTAATTATAAAATGATTCAGAGTCCCATTTAAATTCCAATTTTTTTTCAAAAATTCATATTAAATGCCTGAAAAATTATTTTAACCCCGAATCTTCTTCGAATAATTATTTTAATCGAATATGTTACATGCTATGTGTTATATGTGATCTGATTGATATATAATATGATTGTACGTGCATTTTTTGACTGTTTTTGTTGTAACTTTCAATCCGTACGTCGGATTTGGGTGAAACGAAGGGTAGATAGAAGCTTGTAACGAATAGAATGTGATGAGAAGTAGTATTAATAAATAAATGTGGTGTTTAACAGAGGAATCGAGGCATAGAAAGGAAAAGCAAGTGGTTAACGAATGAATATCAATTGACAAGTGTTAGTAAAGTAAAAGCAGATTGATAAGGCAAGTAACCCTGAACTTTCTTGTTATATTTCAAGTAGTTTCGAACTTTCTTTACTATGTTACAATCCTTTCAAATAGTTCTTATTCTATATTGCAAGTACTTTGAAGTACTTAACCCAAAATCCTGATTCTTATTGATCTTAAGCCGCAAGCCCAATTCTTTGTAAACCATTGATTGTTGAACTCTTGAATACGATCCACACATATATGAGACTAGTCTACAAATACATATCTACCACATACTGATTCTTGATATGAGATTGCTTCACATACCAACCCTTATGCCTTGTATAACAGAAGACCGATCCTTGTAACTCTTGAACCGTTGGGTCTTCTGCTTTTTGATTCTTTCCTTGGTTGAAAGCTAATCTTTTTGAATTCCTTGTTATACCTTCATGGTATTATGAATCACCCTATGCTTCGAGATAAATGTTGTTTATAATTCAGCTTATTGATTTACATTGTTTATCATAATATTATTCTAGAATTGGATTGTTTTTAAATATGGACCAGATTCATGGTCGGACCAGATTCGTGGTCATAATAGGCCAATGTGTGCCTTAGATCCAGTATATAGAGCAAATCTGGGAGCCTTGCTCGGGATTAGTGCGTGACTGATCAGCAGCCTAAACTTGGTTTTTAAAAATGGAAGTTAATATCCAATTCTAATCATTGCTTATTAGGAAACTTGATTTTTTATATCATTTCAATTGATTATTGTTAATCTCAGTGACTGTCATTATGACTTGCTGAGCTAGTTAGCTCACTCTTGTAAATCTGTTTATATTTTTTTCTAGTAAAAAAGGAAACTGGTGGTAGCGAGGATCCTCAGACAAGTGTGCGAGCTAGGTATCCAGGCTGAAATGGCATAAGCTAGCAGATGATGTTTGGCTTAATGTATGTTGATAGTTTGTAATAAAGTTTACTTCCGTTGTAAGATAAATAAACTGGGAATTTGGTACATTTATAATATAAATAAGGTTGTGGCTTGTGGGCATACTTTAAATTGCTTCGATCCATGGATAATGGTAAGTAAGGTCATTGCATATATATTATTATATTCATAAACAGGTTTAAATATGTGTGTGTGTGTGTTGTGGACCCCAACTTCTGACCTGGATTTGGAGGGCGTCACACTAGTGGACCTATCAATTAGTATCAGAGCTTGTTAATTAATATATAGATTAAGTCCTTTAGATTGACAAGTTTTATGTTAATTTTGGTTGTACGGAGACTGTGAGTGTTTTCGTTGGTGTAGATCTGATTTTGGGATTTTCAGTTTGACTTGATTAGATTTTGGTGTTGTTGATTAATTGAGTAGTTGTATTTTGAGACCCTATATTGCAAAATTTTCTCAAATCTAAAAATATGGGTGCTAAAAAACTTAGCAGTATTAAGGTTCCTCAGTTTCGATAAATCGCGGTATATTCTATAGAAAAATAAAGGATACTTTTGTATATTCAGGCTTCAAATCCAGAATATATGAACGTCTTACGGAATGGAAGACATGTGCCTATGAAAGAACATCCAACTGTTGATAGGACTCAAGTTTTATATCCTGAAGCTGAACTGGACTGTAAAGGATAAAGAATTAATTGGATTGGATGAAGGCGTACAACTTATTTTGGTGGATATCATGGATGATGATATGAGTCACCAATATATGGTTTGTGAGAGTGCTAAGCGTGTGTGGGAAACCATAGAACTGCTGATGGAAGGAACTGAAGATGTCAGGAAAAATCGACTTGATATATTGACTTCACAATATGAGGCATTTAAATCTCTACCAAAGAAAGTACAACCCAAGTTCTTAAAAGGATAAATAAATTATTAAATTAGCTGGGTATACATGGTAAGAATTATTGTCATAGAGAAGTCAACAAGAAGTTCATTTTAACCTTGCCTCACCATTTTAAGAATAAAGTTTTATCTGTTCAAGATCGTGCTGACCTTGAGACCATGATAATAGGGAAGCTGTAAGGTAAGATGAAAACACATGAGATGAAGTAAGAACAAAGGAAAATTATCTATGGTGCTGGTATAGTTGATAGAAAGAATTCTGAATTGCTCAAGACCACTGCACTTGTTGCAAGTGACTATAAAGGGAAAATGAGAGAGGTGCAGACATGGGTGTAGGGATATCAGATTTTCCATTAAAGACAAATGATTAACCTATATATAACTTCTACAAAGCCAAAGTCTAATGCTGAAATGCTTTTTGAAGCTGAGACGGATGATGGAAACCTCTATGGTAGTCCAAGTGACTATTATACTAATGAGGAGTTATAGAGTATGGATGATCCCATTATAGCCAACCTTGCAACCATGTTCAGTATCATCAAGTTTAGAAGGAAGCAAGGCCTTAGAGGTTCTGGAAGCAGCATTCATGGACAAAGGTCAAATTCATCTTCAAGGTCTGACTACAAGATATGGATGGTTGATGGAAGCAGGTTCAGATGCTATAATTGTAATGAGGTTAGGAACTTTGTCACTGAATGCAGAAAGTCATAACAAGTAAAGGAAAAAGGAAAGGTTTATCAGAAAAATAATTCTGGCAGCTTAAGAAGTATCCAGTAAAATCTAACATAGCTGAAGGAAAATGTTAGGATGGCATTAATGATGAAGAAGAGCAACTTGGAAATCTAGCACTGATGGCAGAATCTTCTTCACAGGTACAATTTCTAACTATTCGTGCTTTACCTACTGAAAATCAATATGGGAATGATCACTGTATTGCTTTTAGACATATCGTCTTAGTATATTCCAACACAGTTTCTTATTAAAATTTTAAGGTTCAGTACAAAATTAAGGAATGTGTTGAGCAATATAAAGCCTTAAGAGAAGTCTGTGGAAAATGATGTACTACACTAAGAAGTACTAGGGCTACTATAGTTGACTTAGAAGAAGAATTAAAGAAGCTTCAAATAGAAAATGATAAGTTAACTCTAGATCAAGTCACTAACTCACTATGGAAAATCATAAGAAAAATAATCATCATCTAGAACTTAAGATCAAGAAGCATAGTGAGGCCGACCTTGAACTTAATAGTGAGATTACAAAATTAGACACTAAATTGCATGCTTTTACTGATTCTGTTAATCTTGCTAAGATGCTCAAAGATGACCAAGTAGTCGGTAGAAAGGTTGGGATATGCTTGGACTATGATGTACTTATAAAGTTTTTTAAGAAATATGTAGTTGAACCTTAGCCTAGTGAAAAGGTTGTGAATCCCCCTAGTATACCTCACGTTCTTGAGAATGCTAAGAAGCCATTTTTTTTAAGAAAGCTAAGGTCGAACCTTATGATAAAGAATGTTAGGAGAAAATGCTCTAAGCAGAATCAGAATCTGTTGGGAATCAGGATTTTCCAATCGGTACTATTTGCATGGCGTCAGGATTTCACATCAGGATGAAGACAGTCATCAGGATATGACTAGTGTCAGGGTTACAGAATAAATCATAATGTACAAATTTATATAGTCCTAGTAATTGAGGAGTAGTTTAGTGTCAGTTCCTAATTTGTAGGAATGTAACTTTTAATAGAGATATGTTTAGAAACATGATAAATATCTTTTTGACATATCTTGTAATTGATTGAGCAGCTGTGTATTATATAAACACATAATAGGTTATCATTTTTGATAAGTTTAACACGAGCATTATTGTAGCCTAGCAGCTCTCAATTTCTTGAAAGAGTTTTGTAACAGTTTATATCAGAATTAATAAATTGTTATTGATCTTACATCTTGATTTCAATTTATTGATATAATCATATCCAACCCCCTAAAATAATTATAAGTATGAAAGCATGAAAATACCAATCTTGAAGAAGGCTGACTATTCAACATGGAAGGTAAAGATTATAATGTTTCTTGAGTATATTGATTTTGACTATCTAGACATAATCAATGATGGACCACCCTATCTAGAAAAGCTTGTTCCATTAACTCCGACTATTTCTGAACACTATATTAGGAAAGAAAGATCAGAATGGTCTATTGAAGATAAAGTTGCTATGTTAAAGGATGCTAAAGTGAGAAAACATTTCACATAATAGTTTAGACACTCTTATGTCAAACAGGGTGATTGCCTGCAAGACTGCAAAGGAAATATGGGAGGCACTTGAGACACGATGTCAAGGAACTCTATCTATCAAAAAGAATAGAAGAGCTGTTCTTATTCAAGAGTATGAACAGTTTAAAACAAAACCTGATGAATCTCTTAGTGACACTTATGACAGATTTCTTACACTACTGAATGATCCGTCGTTGGCTGGAAAGGAGTATGATAGAGAAGACTCTAACACCAAGTTTCTTAGAGCTCTTCTTGAGGAATGGAATACTCAGACTTCTATCATCAGGCATCAGTATGACTTAGATCAACACTCATTGGATGAAATCTATGGAATGTTGAAAACTCATGACTTAAAGATTTAACAGAGAAAGAAGAAGAAGGGAAACAGGATGAAGTTTGTTACATTGAATGTTGAAACTGACAGATCCAAAGAACTGATTGTGAAAATTCAAGGAGAAGAAATATTATTGAGATGTTAGACACTAATGAGTCATCAAATCTTGACACTGATACTGATGATGATTTTGAGATGGACTTGGATGATCCTCAAGTAATTTAGATGGCTGCAATGTTAGTGAAAGGGTTTAGGAGAATGAGGTTCAGTAAACCAGAAAGAAAAGGTGGTTTCAACAAGCAGTATTCTGGAAATGACAAAGGGAAGTTTAGAAAGAAGGAGAATTAGTATTCAAGGGAAGAAAGTTTGACAAGGCAAAAGTGACATGCTACAACTGCAATAAAAAGGGATATCTTTCTATTGAATGTCCAAAGGCAACTGGAAAGGCCCTTATTACTTCAAATAAAGACTGGATGGACTCATCAGGACCTGACAGTGATGATGAATGGTATGCTCTAATGGAAAATCATGAAGATGATATGTCTACTGCTGATAAGGTACCAATGACTGTTTTTCCTATAAGTACTAATAATATATCTAAGTTAAAAACCTTCTTGAAATCTCTGCATGTCAACTTCAAAAATAAATCCCATGAAAATGATAGGCTTATGTCTGAGAATAATGAACTAAAAAATTATCATTTAGAAGCTGAGTTAATCTATATGCATGAAACTAAAGCTGCTTGTGAAAAGGCTAAGAATAATGAAACTCATATAAATATCAAGTATTCCATGCTAGAAGAAGTTCTAGAAAAGGAGAGGCAGATTCTTAAAATATAGACTAGTTCAGGGAAAAAGGCTGTAACACCCCCAAATCCGGGGTTGGGGATTCGGGTTGTCACGAGTTCCATTTCCCTTATCAATACTTAATCTTAATAGTCAACCAACTACTGAGTACTGTGAACCCAATAATATATACACACACACACCACAAGTTATAGTCTCAGAGATGAATATCAAAAATAACACAAGTCATTTTATTCCATAATTATAAACCGTTACACCTTAAAAGGGTTTCTGAATAAATTTATATTTCTTTGCCATTATTACAATTCATATAGATACATAAGTCTGGTACATCAGATGTTGAAATCCTAGCCTATTGGTAATTTCTACCTCAGCTACAGCAGCATCAACGCTTCCAGAAAACTACGGAACGTTTCCTAACCGCTTGTGAATTGGAAGCTTGGTCATGTTCATCTTTTCTATCTGTTGTTGTGTGATGAAAGAAGAAAGCAAGGGTGAGCAACAAGCCCACCGAAATAATATGTATAATAATTAACAATATATGAGCATTCTCATAGTACTCATGAAAGTCTTGGTCAAGAAGAAATGAACCAAACTGATATCTTAACGCGACCAAGACGCAAAATATTCAGTATATATATATATATACTTTTCACAATCTTTGAAATCCTCTAACATGTATAATATACACAGAGTTCCAGTTTATAACTATATAAAAATATCGTTGCAAGGTCATCTCATATATCTAACCTTGTCTCAACGTTTTTCTGAAAATCTTTGACATGCACAAGATAATCATTTACTAGATATAAGTTTAAAAGATGAAGTTACAAGATACTCCAATATACTTATATCTTTTCTGAATACTACTTGAACTACCACCGTTCAAGGTATAATCCGTTTCAAAAGTTCATCACATAGATGAGACTACAAGATAAGATTTAAATAGATTCAATCCTTGAAATATCATTATAAATAATGAAGTTACGAGATACTTCATTAAGTCCCGATATATATATATACACCTATATATATACATTTCATACACTCCTTGAAAACCTCTGTTATGAAAATTATAAACAGAGTTGTAATATCCAATGAATTTGGAAAGGAGAAAACCTTGGCATAAACCTGATATCTTGCTGATCAGGCAAAGATACCAATAAGTAACCTTTTCTACTAGTAGATGGACGAATTCCCCACTGGTCATCACCCTGGCCGTAATAGGACCTTATGCTGGACTGCCACACAGCCACTTACGCATTTGATGGACTCTCACTGAGCCACTTACACTTTCATGGACGCCCACTGAGCCCATGTTGCTTATGCCGACTCAAATAGATGAACTTACTTCCCGAACGATGGGCAAGTAATCAAGATGTTTTCTCAAAATAGCAACCTCGTTGCGAATGTAAAATACACCACTGGGCCGGATCCCTCAGGTTTTGAGCGAGTATTTAAATCCCCTTCGAAAGGAAGATCTTAAATATAAAAATGAGTTTTGGGATCCGCTCTAACTTTTAAAAATCATTTTGAAGACTCGAAAACATTTTTAAGAATGTTTGGAGTAATGCTGATTTAATGAAATAAATCAGTCCCGATATATTAGAAAATATCTGAATATTATTATTTAAATAATATTCCCAAAAGGATAATCCTTATAAAAATAATTGAAGTAGAAGTTTTAAAACTTATACTTGAAATGAATAATAAATAACCAAAGATATACGATCTTTATTTAAATAATGAAAAATAAGTTGGATTATCGAAACATTATTCTTTAATAAAATAAAGAATATTATTTAATAAAATAAGCGGAGTCATAAGTCCTCGAATGAATATTCAAAATAATATTCATTAAATAAAATAAACGGAGTCATAAGTCCTCGAATGAATATTCAAACTAATATTCATTAATTAAAATAAAGTTATCGAATAAACCTTATTTGATTAATGGTTTTGAAAACTATTCATATATATATAAATATAAATATAAATATATATATATATATATTATACTCGAGAACATCGATTACCGGTTTAGAAAAATGTTCACCTTTGGGTCCCCTATAGTAAGAGTATACACAACTACTACTTATCTCTAGCATAGGTATTATGCAACTTATAAGCAATTGAATCAACAATTAGATATCAAGATTACGAAACAGACATGCATATATACCATATCAGCATGCTCCAATATATCGCAAAATTTGCTAATAACAATCATGCACTTATCACAAGATAATGCATATACATATATTTACATCACAACAACAGTATAACGGGTAGAAAACTTGCCTGAGCGACTGGGGGTGGTAAAAGGCCTGGGACGAGCCTGGTAACCTATAAACAACATATAAGTTGGAATTAAACCAAAGTCGCTTAAGAATCTACATTTTAAACAACTAGACTCTAACGCTCGCTTTTGCGCTTAACGATTCACTTAAGTCGCTCGAGTACCCTCGGCTCCACCATTTTTAATAAATTAACCATTACGAATTTTAAGGCGATTCTTTCGTGAGTACTTTACCAACTTCCTAATCCATATTAAATAATTGTTTCGTAATCCAATTAGTCTTTTAGGGGCCTTAACCAAGGTTTCAAAGTAAGGCGAGGGGTAATGGTCCGTTCGCGAAATGCCGTTACTTAAAACGGTCGTTTCTCCTAAACCGTACATCGGATTCAAGCGAACCACATATCAAAACGAAGCTCGTAACATGAACTATCTAATCATGGCAATGGTGAAAACCTAACAGTGAGTTCACGGGTCCTGATGTTAAGAATAAAAACAGTCTAAAGTAAATCGGGCATTACGACGGCTATGTTTACGCGATTACCAAGTTTTTACCCAATCAATTCAATATTAAACCACCACCAATCAACACCATTCCACCATCGTTCAACCACAAATCAACCATACAACCAAACTTCATCCAAATGCTATTAAATCAGTCCATTACTTTATGTTTTATCCATCTTATTCAATGACAACAAGAGCTACTAACTATACTTAAGGTACATCAACCAACAACCTAAATTTATAACCCAAAATCATTATAATTCCAACCAAACTCTAAACATACAAGAATCATGCTCTTATGAACTATAACAAACAAAACCAAACCTAATACTCAAAGTAACGTTAGGGTTTGGAGGGGTTATACCTTCCTTGGAGAGTGGAGAATCACTTAGGAAGCCTTAAATAACCACTAACTATCTCTACTAAGCTTGGATCTTGAAGAAAACATAAGAAAACACAAAGTTAGTTTCTTGAAAACACTATTCACCAAGAACTTTGATGAATTGATTATCTATGTTAAAACATGGAATCTTGAGCTTAAACTTATGGCTCATCTAAGTTATGAATTATGGAAGCTAAAGAAACAAACCTCTTGATTTTTGAAGGTGTGTAGCTTGAGTTTTGAAAATTTTCCTTTGCTTTTCATGGAAAATCCGAGAGCCAGAATGAGGGGGGAGAAGAAATGCTTCTTGTTTGGTTTCCTAGGTATTTGTGTGATGATTTGCTTGTTAATTAGGTTGTTACCATGGTAAAAATTGTGTGGCTCACAATCATCCAACAATTCTTTCCCTTCTGGTCATGCTTAGGTCATCATTCTTATGTCATCTTCCCATGCTTGTCCTCTTCTTATTGGTTTGATGATATAATCATCACTAACCTCTTTGATTAGCTCCTAATTACTTGGCTAATGACCGCTGATCTGCTATACGGTTCGCTTAACTTTCATTCTCGTTTATCGTTTGAGGGATCATACCCGGGATCTTATTACTTGGGTTTCCTTAACCTTTCTTAATACATTATATTCCTTTTTTTTATCCTCTCTTATAATCCTTGAATTTAAATCCTTCTTATCCTGTTACCTTATACTCAATTCTTTCGGTATCTGGTGGATTTTCGGGAAAAATCAAAGTGTTCGAATTTGGATTCTGACGATCTTTACATACACTTATATACCATATAGAGTACTAATAAGATCTCAGAATAACAATAGAAGAACTATTACATAGTGTGGCATGAAAAGTTTTCTTATTCAGCATAATCAGCAAAATCACTATTCATAAGGGTTATAAAAAGTTCAAAATTTTTGGGGTTATTACAAAGGCTCATAGCTTGATAACCGACAAGAATTAGAAAAAAGTTTTTAGGCTACAATGAAAATAGTGATGAAAATTCTAATAAAGATATCACTAACACCACTCCTGTTGAATTTGTTAGCACTACTGAAAATGAACCAAAGTTAGTTTTTGAAACAGGATCTACTTCTAGAATTCCTGACAAGAAGAAAGTTGAGATAAATGAAACCAAAAAGAAAGACAAAAATTTAGGAATTTAATCAAAGGAACGACTGAAAAAAATAAGTGAGGTTACTAGTAAACCTCAGAATCAGGGTCCTAAAAGAGGTAGAAATGGAAAATGTGGAATAAATAAATCAAATAATAATAAGTATATTCCTGATGCACCTAGAAGACATGCTTTAAATGTGGTAATGCTAATCATATTGCTATTGATTGCAAGAAGGGGAAAAATAAAGCTATTATCATTCTTGAGTCTGATGTTAGTGGTAGATCAGTATTTTATGAACCACATTGTGGAAGTGTTTGGCATTTAATCTATACTTGTAATGAGTATCATAGTCTGTATCACAACTATTATGATCATTTTCCCAAGTTTAATAAAATTGCAAATTTTTCTAGAACTGCCAACTTGAGTAAACATGCATCTTATAGAGGTAAAACTAACAAGACAAATCCTGATAGTCAAAATCCTGTCAGGAAGTTTTGTGCTGCACAAAAACATAAGATGTCAAAAAGAACCCAACAAGCGTGGGTTCTAAAAAATGCTAATTAATCTCCTCAAGTCTGATGGCAGGGAAATAAAAAGAATGTGCAAATACTGGATAGTGGTTATTCTACACGTATGATTGGAAATAAATTCATGTTATTAGAATTTGAGATGAGGGTTAGCCCAATGGTTTCCTATGGAGATGAAAATGTAGGAAAAATACTGGGATTTGGCAATATTATCATTGGAAATGTCATCATTAAAGATGTAGCCCTAGTAGATGGACTGAAGCACAATCTTCTAAACATCAGACAAATTACTAACAGAGGATACCATGTTATATTTTTTGATACTCACTCTGAAGTGGTTCATAAAATAAAAAAGAAAATTGTTTTGATTGGATACAGACATGGAAACATTTATAAACTCAAACTTCATGCAAATACTGATGGACCTGAGACTTGTCTGATAAGAAAAACATCGGTAGATGAAAATTGGAACTGGCACAAGAAGCTTTCTCATCTAAATTTTAATATCTCAATGAAATGGTCAAGAAAGACTTGGTAAGAGGACTACCAAATATATACTATTCTCCTGATGGTCCGTGTGATTCCTGTCAACAAGCAAAGCATAGAAGGACTTCTTTTATAAGCAAGTCAGAATCATCCATTAAAAAGCCATATCAAATGATACACCGGGATCTTTTTGGTCCTTTGAACATTATGTCAATCAACAAGAAAATGTAAACCCTAGTTGTTGATGAATTTACCAGATTTAAATGGGTATTTTTCTTGTACAAAAAAGATTAGACTTTAGATATTCTTATGGATCACATGAGGTTAATTAAAAATGGCTCAAAATACAAAGTACAAATACTCAGAAGTGATAATGGCACATAATTCAAAAATTTTAAGCTGGATGAACTATGCAGATATAAATGAATCTCTCAACAATTCTCAGCTCCAAGAACTCTTCAACAAAATGGAGTAGTGGAAAGGAAAAACAAAACATTAATTGAAGTAGGAAGAACAATGCTTGTCGAAGCAAATCTCCCAACTTTTTTTGGGCTGAAGCTATCAATACTACATGTTATACTCAAAATTTAACTCTCATTAACAGGCATGGGTTAACTCCTTATCAAATGATCAAGGAAAAGAAACCAAGCTTGAAGTATCTTCACATACTTGGATGTAAAAGTTTTGTACTTAGAACACATCTTGAGATGCTTGGAAAATTTGATAGAAAAGATGATGAGGGAATAAAGTTTTCAATATGAGAACAAGAACTATTGTTGAATCTATTCATGTCTCTTTTGATGACAAGAAGTTTCATGGCCTTGAAGAAGACTCACGTGAAGAATTGGTGTTTTCCAATCAAAAGGAAAAATCGGGAATTGACCCCAATCCTAATGATTCATCAATCCTGATGATATGTCAAATACTGACAATCATGATCTTGATCTACAACTAGTTCTTGAAAATACACATGTTGAGGGGGAGCAACATTAACACTCAGCAAGTCACATTTCTAGTGAATCAGATCCTGATAAAACATCAGGAGATTATGATGGATCAGGAAATACTGAATCTAATGGAAATTCTTCAAGTTATAAAAATTCAACAAATGATAATTTATCAAGAGGAGATCATTTAACTAAACATCATGATCAATTTGGTGAACAGTCCTCAAATGGAAGCTCTACACAGTCAGGAACTGAGAGTAATGACATAGGGGGAGCTCCACATGATAATGATTTCAATGTTGCATCCAATTCAGAGGTAGCATCAGGAAACATGACTAAACTTCCAAGAGAAATTAAATGGACAAAAAATCATACACTTGATCTTATAATTGGAGATCCTGATTATAACGACTCGTATATTTCTGTAATATTTAAATATGTAATTATTGCGTAGTTAATTAATAAAGAAGTTTATATCACTCATGGTCTCTGTGTTTATTTATTATCGTTTATATGCGATTGTTGGATTTTGTAGTGTGTTTTATAATTAGCTGGTACACAGCGTTATTTTGGTTTCATTTATTTTCTTTTAAAAGTGATTTTATGATAATTTTAATTTCGAAATTATTTGGGTTGTCTCCAAAATTGTTTTATGATTTTATAACCTTGCTAATTATTTTAGGGATCTTACAAAATTTACAAATCAACATTTTGTCATTTATTTATTCTTCAATGATTTTCTGAACTCATTTAAATGGTAAAATCCATATTTAATTCCAGGATTCTTCAAAAATCATGAAACTCATATTTTATTAAGTTCATAATATTCTGGGAATTTTAAAATTATTTTGGTAATTTTCGGGATTAATTTCACCTGCGCTTTGTTTCGTTTAATCGTTAAAACGCGGATATAAGTTTTGTACCAAAATTTATTTAATATTTACGAAAAATTCATTTTTAATAACTTCAAATTATTTGTGACATTTTAAAACTATTTCGATAAATTTCCAGGTTTATTTTACCCTCAAATCGGTTCGATAAATTGTGAATATTCAAAGTAACAGGATGGGACACATGTTATACAATTGAAGGCGGTAGCATTTTGTTTTGCACGTGTCCTGTGTACAATTTTTGCCTTTGGTTTCTTTCTCTCCTGGGTTCAATATCAATCTCTCTGTTTCTAGACTCTCTCTCTCCGTTCTCTCTTACCTCTCGTTTCTCTCGTTCGTGTTTCATCCACCTTCTTCCTCGTCTCTTCCCTGTGCCCATTTCTTGTTGGCCTCGTTCTCTTCCACCGCCGCCTAGTTTCGGTGAGGCTTGGAGGTTGATTAGTTCCGTTTGGTTATATATATATTGTGTGTGTATATGTGCTCGTGTAGGTGTGATACTGTGGTGTGTGTGCGTTTTGTGTGTGTATTACGTGTGTGGCCGGTGTTTCTGGCCACCGTTGGCTCTTTTTCCGGTTGTGGTTGTGGCTGTCCTGTTTCCTTTTCCCATTTCTGCGCGTGAGGCACGTGCTCAGTATCCTGTTGTTGCTGTTTGTTACTCGGTTCAGTTGTTTCTGAATTTTTTTATTATTATTACTTTTGCAGGAAATTATTTGACTGGATTTTGTGAGATAAAATAATTTTTGTGCGGGAAATTAATTAATCGGTGAAATTTATTAGGACACCCGGATATTTTCGGGCACCAATAAATTTTGTCGCCGCGTTCGATGAATTTTTATGAGCGCGCGGTAGACGGTGATGACCCTGTTAGAGTCCTAAATATTTTAATAAATAAAATTTGTATAAATTATGTTCAGGACTAAAATTTAGTTATGTGGCAATTCAAATTGATTTTGTTAAGATTTGACGTCGATTGATGTTTCGACGGGTAGACCTATAAACAAAGGAGTTGCTGTCCAATTTTTCTAAAAATTACCTTAAATTATAAATCGAGTTCATATACCTCGTTAATACAAATTAAACTCTGATTGCTATGTGCACCATTATTGAGTATATGTTATTGATATTAATATACTTACGAGTCGAATATTATAGCGATGGGTAATTAGTTAGTGAGGAAAAGTCAAGCATAATCGGTTGTCTAACCTAGGATGTTTCGATTTCGTAGGTTCGAGTCAAAGGACCCGGTAGTTCAAGTCGATTAGAGTTAAGCCAAAGTTAGTGCAAAGCTTCACAAGGCAAGTACCCCTGAACTAATCTTTTACAGTTCAATATATATTAATAGTTGTTTATTTAAAATATGTACTAGAACAGAACGTTTTAAGTTACATATTCCCCGTATTTAAATATGTTTTGTTAATTGAGGTTTTGGGGGAAAAGTAACTTCTGAAAATGCCTATCTCTAGATTGTGATTTAAAAATTAAAAAGGGATTTTTAGAATATGTGATGTAATGGTTTAAAAAGAGATAGGTGTAAATGGTTTTGGAAACTTGATAAACATAAATCATATATTGGATGGTCAGTTGGCGTAAAAGGTCCATTATTAGGTAACGGCCCAGCATGGTTGCGTAAGAGGCTAAGTCCGATGCTCGCACTGGTAGTCCGCTTAGTCCAGCATGACAGACACCTAGCTAGTCTCTGAGTTCCAGAACGAAATTTTTGGTGGGATAAACTGATCAGCTGTCCCTAGAATTCATCCTCTTTTATATATCTGATAAAGTTGGAATAGTTTATAGTCCCCGTAACGGGACCGGTGATTTATTGGTCCAGCAATGGACAGTGGTTTTGGAAAGGAAATAGCATGCTAAAATTCAACTCTGGTATTTTTACACAGCACACTACAGATGATGTTATTTTGCAAAGCATGCTAGTTTTGATATCCAGTTTATACCTGTTTTACAGATTTCTCGTATATCAGTTTAATATCTGTTCCTATATTGTTTTATACAACCTGTTACTGGTTATTCATATAGAGGTACTGTTGAGCAATAGATTGCTCACCCTTGCAGCTTGTTTTGTATTTATTTATTGCAGATGTCTAGAAGACCAAGTCAGCGTAGAGTGTCAGCCTCCGGTCCCGGCTCCTCCGAGGTAGTTTGTATCAGGCCCTGAGGTCTGATGAGTTGTTGTAATAAGTGAGAGTGTCTGGTTTTGAATAAGTTAGTGTGTGTTGTAACCTAAATAATACTTGAACATGTTTCAGCTCCTGGTTGGGGTCTTGTATTATAATAAAGTTTATTTAGCAGTTTTTGTTATAATTTATCATATTTTTGGTGACGTCAGCCCCTGACCCCGGGGTTGAGGCCGTCACAGTTGGTATCAGAGCCACAAGTTCAAGTCCCTAATTTAGGTTAAGAGATGAGTTAGTAAGGTGTAGGAAGTATGTCCTATAGTGTGAGTCAGCAACTCATATCGAGGAGCAACCTTAAGTGTAAGTCGAGGGTTCCGACGGCGTTACCCTGGCATCTATTAATATTTTAATAGACTTGCCCTAATCTTGTTCTGTCTTTCCTGTATATTGTTATGATTGACAGTGGCCTATAGTGATCTCCAGTTCTCCTTCTCGGGAAAACCAGTAAGACTCAGATGATTCAGATTCTGAGCGGACCTTGGATGTTGTAGCCGAGGAGACTTCCATGCCTCCTCCACCTATTCCTCTAGTTATACCAGGAGGTGTGTCAGGACCTAGTATCAGCCCTCGCTGGATATGAAGGTCAGTGTCGGCTGTTAGGGATTTCCCTCCAGGATGTGGTCCTAGTTCCTCCACCTCGAGACCACTTGTTCCTCCCTCTGTTCATTCAGGTGCATCCTCCCCGATCCCTTACCATGTTCACCGAGCGGTGAACCAGTCTTTGATCAGAGAGCAGAGCCCAGGGTTAGCAGCTCAGCTTGACCAGATTCCGGTCGGGCCTTTCCAGGGTATTCCTGCCCCTTCCACAGATGTGCAGGAGAGAGTTCGATCCTTGACTCAGGCTGCAGTAGAGAGAGCTCAGACCATTGACCATTTTATTAGCTTCGAGTTTGGAGCTGTTCAGTACCAGGATCTTGTGAACTGGTTGGTATTTGAGTTAGGATCCATTGGTGGCAGTGGCAGTGGCTAGATTAGACTTGCAGGAGTGAGATACAGAGCTCGGAGTTAGTTGCAGGAGTTTTGTAGATGTTTTTCTTATGTATGTTTTCTTTGTATTGTAGCTTGTATTAGGCGGGGCTGCTATGACAGCCAATTTTGTTGTGTACTTAGTATGCTATGAGTGTTGTACTGTAGTTGTTAGATGGATTTGTACTGTTGTTGTATTACTATTATCTGATGTTACGGTTGTGGGTTTTATTTTATTGCACTATTGTTATTACTGCTATTGTTAGTGTTGTAATTGTTGCTGGATAGTTAAATTTGGTTATGCATCATGGGTGGACCCAAATAAACAGGGAAGGGAATATTTAATTGTGACCGCATTCTCCTGATGCATAAAACTGTTGCTACCCGGGGGCACAATTTTCATATAAAACCTTTTTGTTGTGTTTCAGGAGAATGCCTCCCAAGAAAAATTTCCCGTCCAATTCCTCCAGTAGGAACTCTGAAGGGGGCCCAGTCATGGATGGATTACTAGATTTTCTGCACCAACAGTCTAATCAGATGGCTCAGCAGCAAGAACAATTCCAGCAGCAGCAACAGCAATTCCTACAACAGCAGCAATTTATACAACAACAACATCAACAAATCCAACAACAGTTACAGCTTCAACATCAACCCCAGCCAAGAGAACCAAACCAGACTGTTAGTTTCAAGTCTTTTCAGTCAGTTAAACCCCCAGAGTTTAAGGGCGAGGTAGACCCGATTGCTGCTAGAATTTGGCTTAAAGAAATGGAGAAAGCCTTCACCCTTACTCAGGTGAGTGATGATTCTCAGATTATGCTAGTTATTTTCTGAAAGGTGAAGCAAGTTTTTGGTGGGAATCTGCGTGTGCCTTAGAAGGAGAAGGCCCTGTTTCTTGGGCTAGATTCACGGAGTTGTTCCTAGAAAAGTATTTTCCAGATTATTTACAGAGTCAGTTGGAAAGTTGAGTTTTTGGAATTGAAGCAGGGAGAAAGGAGCGTGGCTGAGTATGAGGCCAAGTTTACAGAGTTGGCTCGACTAGCCCCTGGATATGTAAACACTGAGATTCAGAAAGCTAGGAGATTTCAGCAAGGACTAAAGCCGAAAATTCGTAGCGGAGTGGTGGCCTTGCAACTTAAGACGTATACCTCTATAGTTCAAGCCGCCCTGGTGATAGAGAGTGATCAGAAGTTGGCCTCCGAGAAAAGGGGTGATCGGAAAAGAAAGTTTGAAAGTGGTACAGCTAATGCAGACCAGGAAGAGTCCAGTCAGAAGTTCCTAAGGAAGTTTGGTCGGAATAAGAATTGGAGATTTAGAAGGCAAGGCATGGCTCAGACAAATTTAAATGTCACTTCAGTTGCCTCCGCCCCAGTCCAGTCAACCAGACCAGTTGTGGATTGTAAGTTATATGGTAAAAAGCATAGTGGTCTGTTTCGGAAGGATGTCCAGTGTTTTAAATGCGATAAAAAGATTCATTACGCGTTAGAATGTAACCCAAGAAATGTCAGAGTCACTTGCTTCAGGTGTGGTAAGGTTGGGCACATCTCCAGAAACTGCAAGACGGCTACTCAGGGTAATGTAGGAGGTTAATGAATCTCAAGGACCAGCAACTAGTACAGCGAGAGCCAGAACCTTTAAAATGACCAAGAAATCTAATACTGAAGATTCAGATGTGGTTGCAGTACGCTTTCTCTAAATTCAGTGCCTGTTAAGGTTTTATTTGATTCGGGAGCATCTAAGTCCTTTATATCTAAAGAATGTGTAAGTAAATTGAATTTGATGTTGGAAAATTTAGATGAGCCCTTATCGATAGAGGTAGCTAATCAGGATAAAGTCTTAGTAAACCAGTTTTGCCCTAGATGTCAAATAGAAATTTGCGGGCATTTCTTTTTGGTGGATCTAATACCTTTTCAGTTAGGAGAGTTTGATATAATTTTAGGAATGGATTGGTTGTCTCGACATAAGGAAAATATTGATTGTAAGAAAAAGAAAGTTTTGTTATACTCAGAAGACAATAAAATGATGGTTTATCAAGGACAAAAATAGGGCAAGCAATTTCTTTCTATCTTGGAAGCGAAGAAGTTATTGAGACAAGGTTGTGAAGCATACTTAGCCCATATTGTGGACACTGAGAAGAGAATACCCGAATTGGAGAAGATTTCGGTAGTTAATGAATTTCCAGATGTGTTTCCAGATGAGTTACCAGGATTACCACCAGATCGGGAGATTGAGTTTTCTATTGATTTGATTCCGGGAGCAGAACCAGTTTCAAAGGCACCTTACCGTATGGCCCCAGTAGAAATGAAAGAACTAGCTAAACAACTTCAGGAACTTTTGGATAAAGGGGTAATCAGACCAAGTGTATCCCCGTGGGGTGCGCCAGTGTTGTTTGTGAAAAAGAAAGATAGAAGCATGAGATTTTGTATTGACTATCGAGAATTGAATAAGTTAACCATCAAGAATAAGTACCCCCTACCCAGGATTGATGATTTATTTGATCAACTGAAGGGAGCATGTTGTTTTTCCAAGATCGACTTAAGATCGGGCTATCATCAGTTGAAGATCAAGCCTGAAGATATACCAAAGACCGTTTTTCGAACCAGATATGGCCATTACGAGTTTTTAGTGATGTCATTTGGGTTGACTAATGTGCCAGCAGCTTTTATGGATTTAATGAACCGGGTGTACAAGGAGTACTTGGATAAATTTGTTATTGTATTTATTGATGACATCCTCATCTATTCAAAGACCAAAGACGACCATGCCATACATCTAAGGATTGTATTACAAAGGTTGAGAGAAAAACAATTATATGTTAAGTTCTCAAAGTGTGAATTTTGGTTGGAGGAAGTTCAGTTTTTAGGTCATATAGTTGGTAAAGATGGTATTAAGGTATACCCTGCAAAGATTGAAGCGGTATCCAGATGGGAGCAGCCAAAGACCCCGGCGGAAATTAGAAGTTTTCTTGGATTAGCAGGCTATTACCGAAGATTTGTGAAGGACTTTGCCAAGATTGCAACCCCGTTGACCAAGCTGACACGGAAAAATGAGAGATTTGTTTGGACGGAAAAATGTGAAGAAAGCTTTCAAGAGCTAAAGAAAAGACTAGTGACAGCACCAGTGTAAGCATTACCAGATGAAACTGGGAATTTCGTAATTTACAGTGATGCTTCTCTTAAAGGAATAGGTTGTGTGCTAATGCAACATGATAAGGTTATTGCGTATGCGTCTAGGCAGTTAAAGCCCCACGAGCAGAAATATCCAGTTCATGATCTTGAGTTGGCGGCTATAGTGTTTGTTTTGAAGTTATGGCGTCATTACTTGTACGGAGAGAAATGTGATATCTATACGGATTATAAAAGCTTAAAGTATATATTCACCCAAAAGGACTTAAACATGAGACAAAGGAGATGGTTGGAGTTGATTAAGGACTATGACTGTTCAATTAACTATCACCCAGGTAAGGCTAATGTGGTAGCTGATGCCCTTAGTAGAAAAAAAAAATTAAACATGGCCCGTATCACGAATGAATTAGCACATGACTTGGGAAAGATGGAAATCGAAATTCGAGTATCAGGTGAAAATCGGGAATCGTTATACGATATTTCTTTCCAGCTAGCTTTAATGGAAAAGATTAAGAGATGTCAAGAAGAAGTTATGGAACGAGAATTGGAAGATCTGATAGGAGAAGAATTATGTACTCAAAAGGATAATCGCGGTCTATACAAGTTTTCCTCTCGTATCTGGGTTCCTAACGTAGCAGAACTAAAGAATGAAATATTACATGAAGCGCACAATTCTAGGTTTTCTATTCACCCTGGTAGCACGAAGATGTACCAAGATTTAAAGAAACACTTCTGGTGGCCAGGAATGAAGAAAGAGATTGCGGAGTGGGTTAGCAAGTGTCACGTGTGTCAGAGAGTAAAAGCAGAGCACCAAAGGCCAAGTGGATTATTGCAGCCTCTAGAAATTCCACAATGGAAGTGGGAAGAAATTGCAATGGATTTTGTGGTAGGCTTGCCGAGGATAAGATCGAATCACGATGCCATTTGGGTGATCATTGATAGATTGACCAAGTCAGCGCATTTCCTCCAAATTAATGAAAAGTATTATCTGGAAAAGCTAGTTAAAATATATTTAGATGAGATAGTTTCCAAGCATGGGGTACCTGTGTCTATAGTATCAGATCGAGATCCAAGATTTAATTCAAGATTTTGGACAAAGTTTCAAGAGTGTTTATGAACTAAATTAAATATGAGCACCGCTTATCATCCTCAAACTGATGGCCAAAGTGAGAGAACGATTCAGACGATCAAAGATATGTTAAGGGTATGTGCTTTGGATTTCAAGGGAAGTTGGGACGACCATTTACCATTAATAGAATTTTCCTATAATAATAGTTACCATGCCAGCATTGGAATGCCACCCTACGAAGCTTTATATGGACGAAAGTGTAGATCACCTCTATACTGGGATGAGATAGGAGAAAAGAAAGTGTTAGGACCTGAATTAGTGCAGCAGACAAAAGAAGCAGTGGTGTTAATTCAGAAAAGATTGGAAGCCGCGCAGAATAGACAGAAAAAGAATGTAAATTTGCGTCGAAAAGACATAAGATTTGAAATAGGATCATTGGTATTACTAAAAGTTTCGCCATGGAAGGGATTGGTTCGATTCGGTCAGAAGGGTAAACTGAGTCCGAGATATATAGGATTTTTGAAGTTTTGAAGCAAATAGGAAAAGTGGCATACGAGATAGCGTTACCCCCGCAATGGCAACATATCCATAATATATTTCATGTGTCAATGTTGAAGCCGTACATTCCTGCCTCGAATCAAGTAATTGAATATGAACCGATTGAGCTTCAATCGGATTTATCCTATGTGGAGCAGCCAATCCAAATATTAGATCGTAAGGAGCGTGTACTTAGAAATAAATCTATTCCTATAGTTAAAGTACTTTGGAGAAACCCTAGGGTAGAAGAGTCTATCTGGGAACTAGAATCAGATATGCTTGACAAATATCCTCACTTATTTAACTAGTAAAGATTCTTAGGGCAGAATCTTTTTAAGGGGGGAAGGATATAACGACTCGTATATTTCTGTAATATTTAAATATGTAATTATTGCGTAGTTAATTAATAAAGAAGTTTATATCACTCATGGTCTCTGTGTTTACTTATTATCGTTTATATACGATTGTTGGATTTTGTAGTGTGTTTTATAATTAGCTGGTGCACAGCGTTATTTTAGTTTCATTTATTTTCTTTTAAAAGTGATTTTATGACAATTTTAATTCCGAAATTATTTGGGTTATCTCCAAAATTGTTTTATGATTTTATAACCTTGCTAATTATTTTAGGGATTTTACAAAATTTACAGATCAACATTCTGTCATTTATTTATTCTTCAATAATTTTCTCAACTCATTTAAATGGTAAAATCCATATTTAATTCCAGGATTCTTCAAAAATCATGAAACTCATATTTTATTAAGTTCATAATATTCTGGGAATTTTAAAATTATTTTGGTAATTTTCGGGATTAATTTCACTTGCGCTTTGTTTCGTTTAATCGTTTAAATGCGGATATAAGTTTTGTACCAAAATTTATTTAATATTTACGAAAAAATCATTTTTAATAACTTCAAATTATTCGTGACATTTTAAAACTATTTCGATAAATTTCCAGGTTTATTTTACCCTCAAATCGGTTCGATAAATTGTGAATATTCAGAGTAACAGTATGGGACACGTGTTATACAATTGAAGGCGATGGCATTTTGTTTTGCACGTGTCCTATGTACAATTTTTGCCTTTCGTCTCTTTCTCTCCTGGGTTCATTATCAATCTCTCTGTTTCTAGACTCTCTCTCTCCATTCTCTCTCTTGCCTCTCGTTTCTCTCGTTCTTGTTTCATCCACCTTCTTCCTCGTCTCTTCCCTGTGCCCATTTCTTGTTGGCCTCGTTCTCTTCCACCGCCGCCTAGTTTCGGTATGGCTTGGAGGTTCATTATTTCCCTTTGGTTATATATATATATAGTGTGTGTATATGTGCTCGTGTAGGTGTGATACTGTGCTGTGTGTGCGTTTTGTGTGTGTATTGCGTGTGTGGCCGGTGTTTCTGGTCGCCGTTGGCTCTGTTTCCGGTTGTGGTTGTGGTTGTCCTGTTTCCTTTCCCCATTTCTGCGTGTGAGGCGCCTGCTCAGTATCCTGTTGTTGCTGTTTGTTACTCGGTTCAGTTGTTTCTGAATTTTTTTATTATTATTACTTTTGCAGGAAATTATTTGACTGGATTTTGTGAGATAAAATTATTTTTGTGCGGGAAATTAATTAATCGGTGAAATTTATTAGGACACCCGGATATTTTCGGGCACCAATAAATTTTGCCGCCCCGTGCGATGAATTTTTATGAGCGCGCGGTGGACGGTGATGACCCTGTTCTGAGTCCTAAATATTTTAATAAATAAAATTTGTATAAATTATGTTCAGGACTAAAATTTAGTTATGTGGCGATTCAAATTGATTTTGTTGAGATTTGACGTCGATTGATGTTTCGACGGGTAGACCTATAAACAGAGGAGTCGCTGTCCAATTATTCTAAAAATTAACTTAAATTATAAATCGAGTTCATATACCTCGTTAATACAAATTAAACTCTGAGTTCTATGTGCACCATTATTGAGTATATGTTATTGATATTAATATACTTACGAGTCGAAAATTATAGCGATGGGTAATTAGTTAGTGAGGAAAAGTCAAGCATAATCGGTTGTCTAACCTAGGATGTTTCGATTTCGTAGGTTCGAGTCAAAGGACCCGGTAGTTCAAGTCAATTAGAGTTAAGCCAAAGTTAGTGCAAAGCTTCGCAAGGCAAGTACCCCTGAACTAATCTTTTACCGTTCAGTATATATGAATAGTTGTTTATTTAAAATATGTACTGGAACAAAACGTTTTAAGTTACGTATTCCTCGTATTTAAATATGTTTTGTTAATTGAGGTTTTGGGGGAAAAGTAACTTCTGAAAATGCCTATCTCTAGATTGTGATTTAAAAATTAAAAAGGGATTTTTAGAATGTGTGTTGTAATGGTTTAAAAAGAGATAGGTGTAAATGGTTTTGGAAACTGGATAAACATAAATCAGATATTGGATGGTCAGTTGGCGTAAGAGGTCCGTTATTAGGTAACGGCCCAACATGGTTGCGTAAGAGGCTAAGTCGGATGCGCGCACTGGTAGTCCCTTAGTCCAGCATGACAGAGACCTAGCTAGTCTCTGAGTTCCGGAACGAAATTTGTGGTGGGATAGACTGATCAGCTGTCCCTAGAATTCATCCTATTTTATATATCTGATAAAGTTGGAAAAGTTTATAGTCCCCGTAATGGGACCGGTGATTTATTGGTCCAGAAATGGACATTGGTTTTGGAAAGGAAATTGCATGCTAAAATTGAACTCTGGTATTTTTACACAGCACACTACAGATGATGTTATTTTGCAAAGCATACTAGTTTTGATATCCAGTTTATACCTGTTTTACAGATTTCTCGTATATCAGTTTAATATCTGTTCCTATATTGTTTTATACAACCTGTTACTGGTTATTCATATAGAGGTACTGTTGAGCAATAGATTGCTCACCCTTGCAGCTTGTTTTGTATTTATTTATTACAGATGTCTAGACGACCAGGTCAGCGTAGAGTGTCAGCCTCCGGTCCCGGCTCCTCCGAGGTAGTTTGTATCAGGCTCGGAGGTCTGATGAGTTGCTGTAATAAGTGAGAGTGTCTGGTTTTGAATAAGTTAGTGTGTGTGTTGTAACCTAAATAATACTTGAACCTGTTTCGGCTCCTGGTTGGGGTCGTGTATTATAATAAAGTTTATTTAGCAGTTTTTGTTATAATTTATCATATTTTTGGTGACGTCAGCCCCTGACCCCGGGGTTGAGGCCGTCACACTGATGCTGGTGTTCAAACTAGAAGTGCAACTGAGCATGAATGCTTATATAATAACTGTCTTTCTAAGGAGGAGCCAAAGAAAGTAGAAGATGCAATCAAAAATGCTGACTGGATTACAGCTATGCAAGAAAAGTTGAATGAATTTGAGAGAAATAAAGTATGGAAGCTTGTACCAAGACCAAATAACAAGTCAGTAGTTGGTACAAAATGGGTTTTCAGGAAGACCATAATCAGGAACAAAGCTAGACTTGTTGCAAACGAATATTCACAACAAGAGGGTATTGGATATAATGAAATATTTGCTCCTGTGGCAAGACTGGAAGCTTTAAGAAATTTCTTAGCTTATGTTGCCATAAGAAATTCAAAGTCTTTCAGATGGATGTCAAAAGTGTTTTTCTGAATGGAGAACTAGAAGAGGAAGTATACATTGAGCAACCACCTGGATTCATTGGTCCAAAATTTCTTAATTATGTCTACAGACTTGACAAAACACTATATGGACTCAAACAAGCACCAAGAGCCTGGTATGAAACAGTTACCAAGTTTCTGATTGAAAGTGGTTTCAAAAGATGTACAATTAATAAAACCTTATTTTATATTAATAAGGGTAAAGATCTGGTTTTAACACAAATCTATGTTGATGATATAATATTTGGGTCTACTAACAACAAATTGTTCAAGAAATTTTCTGATCTTATAAAGTCAAGGTATCATGTTGCCCAGTAAAGTAATTGTTTAAAGGGGGTTGGATATAACTATTTAAACAAATCGATTTATTACAGAAGTAAAGTAATAATAATAAAGCACAGATGAATCAATTAACTATTTATATTGATCTTTAATAAAGTGTTACAAAATTCTCTCAAGAACAATATTCTTAAGAGCTGCTAGGTTATAAGAATACTCGAGTCTTGCACACCACAAAGTTATAACCTAATCTGTGTTTAAATACCACACAACTACAATCAATCTCTATCAATTACAAGATATGTTACAGTATAATTTATCTACTTTCTATACATATCCAAATCAACAACTACAATTCTATAAATCAGCAGATTCTGATTTATCTCGCAGCTTTGACTTATCCACTCAGATATGACAGTCTTCAAATCCTGACTTTCAGACAGATCCTGATTGGCTACACATCTTGATACCACTGTCAGATCCAGTTTCCTTAGCAGATCCCGATTCCTAACGTTGAAAATTTCCATTAATCTCCCCCAATTCATGCTTTGTAGAATAAGCATAAATTCTAAAGTGTTGTCTAGTGCCAAAATCCAGAGAGACAAAATATGGACTGTAAAGCATACTTTGTTTTAGAAATTGATATTCATATTTCTAGATAAACTCTACAGTATCTCCGAATAAAGAGTTTAACCCTGTCATCAATCTTTTTTAGTTTTAATAGAATCATGAATAATTATAACTTTGTCAATATCAGGAACTGAACTTTCAGGATAGACAGTGTTAGGATTTACCCTGTCCGAAACTGAATCAGGACTTGCATCTTTTTTATCAGGAATTGAATTTTAGTAGCAAGAGCAGCTTTTTGTTCTTCTCAACACATGCATCTCATCATCTTCTTTTTCAGGATCTTCATTAATTAGCTTGATAACATTGCTTCTAGGTTCAGGATTGATATATAAAGGATCTGTTAGCACATTAGGAGCCTGAGTATCAAGAATCTCCTCAATCCTGATTCCACTAGACCTTGTCCTTCTTTGAGAGGGAACATTGATTTGCGCATCCTTCTTGTAAAGCCCTCCAAACCTGGGTCACAAGTTTAGGGTTCACAACACACACACACAATATAAACCTGTTTATGAAATAATAAATACAATGAACCTATACTACTTAACCACAGATTGCAACAGGTTAAAGTGTGAACACAAGCCACAACCTTAATTTACATTACAATGTACCAAATCCTAACTACTTTAGCTTACAACTGATAAAACATTTTACAAACTTGCAAAAACTCAAAACTAAAGCATAAATCTTCTGCTAGCTCGATTCCTAGCTCGCACACTAGTTTGGGGGATACTCGCTACCAAAAACTTCCTTCTTAACCGGAAAAAAACATAAAAGAATCACAAGAGTGAGCTAACTAGCTCAGCAAATTATAATGACAAACTGAGATTAAACTATGATCAATTGAAATGATTCAGAGGAATTACGTTTCTTGTTAAGTAATGATTAGAATTGGATAATCACTTTTAATTTTAAAAACCAAGGTTAGGATGGTGATCAGTCACGCACTAGCCCCGAGAAAGGCACACAACTCTGCTCTATATACTGGTCCCATAGCACACATTGGCCTAATATGACCAACAATCTGGTCTGACCATGAATCTGGTTCACATTTAGAAAACCATCCAATTCAATAACAATTCAATATGATAAACAATGTAATTCAATAAAACGAAATTATAAACAACATTGATAAGACATTCATCTCAAAGCATAATGTAATTCATGAGTATCGCAAAGGTATATCAAGGGATCCATAAAGAATGGCTTCAATCCCGTAAAAGAATCAAGTAATTGAAGAACAATGGTTTAATGGTTATACAAGGATTGGTTTTTGATGTTGCAAGGTATTGTAGAAAATATGAGTGTTTGTATGTTAAGCGAATCCATTTCAGTAACTAGTGTATGGTGTATAAACATTTGTGGAGTAGTATCATATTTGGATAGTTTAGTATCTGAGAATTCAACAATCAATGGTTTACAATAAATAAGGCTTACAGTTCAAGTATCAAATTATCTGGTCAGGGTTTAGGGTTAAGCAATTCAAAGCAGTGGAAATATAAAATTAGAACTATTTGAAATACTTGCAATATGTCTCAAGAAAGGTTCAAAAATACTTGCCTTATCTCAACTGATCTCCTCTTCACTTGCACTCATCTATCAGTTATATTCAATGACCACTTGCTTTCCCTTTTTATGCCTCGCTTCCTCTTCTAGACATTACAAGTATCTAACAATACTCATTCTCATCTTACTCTAATCGTCACATAGATGTTACAAGCTTCCATCTACCCTTTTTTTGACCCAAATCCGACTTACGGATTAAAAGTTATGACTATACAGTCAAACAATGAACACATACGCATATTACACATCAATCGGATAGAAAATAACACATAGCATGTAAGGTATTCAATAAAAAAATTCAAAGAAGGTTCGGGGTTTAAATAATTTTTCTAGTATTTAATACGAATTTTTGAACATTTTTCGGAACTAAAACGATTAAAAAAACATTTTATAAATAATAACAAGGTTCGAATATTTTAATCTGAGTTTAAAATAATTTAATAATAGTTATGGAGCCTTAAATATAATTTAGGAAAATATTTAAAACTCGAAACTATTTTTCAAAATTTTTAAATCAAAAGAAATAATTAAATCCAATTACATAATCAAATAAAACTAATTAATAATTAAATTAAATTAAAGAATAAATTCATATTTAAACTAATTCACCAATTAAATAATTAATTATTAACTAAAATTAATTAATTAATTCATATATATTTTTGAATTAAAAATGAATTTTGGAATTAAAATAAAGATTTTTAGAATTTTTAAATAGTAAAAATGAATTTCTGAAATTAAAACAAATGAATAATACAATTTTTAAAACATCCAAATTTGTAAGTTTTACAACCTACAGGGACTGAAATTGAATAACACAAAAACGTAGGGGGTAGAAATGGAAATTTTCCATCTCCTTCCCCACCATCGCCGACTCCGATGGCCGGCAGCCATGGCTGTCTCTCGGAGCTTTTGCGGCGACCTGTAAAATAACACGAAATGACTCTAAATTAATGGTAAACGATCCTGAGACACCCAGAAACATGCTAGACTGAATTATATCATCCAAAACTTCGTTAAATAGCCGGAAAATCTGGCCGACGTTTACGCCACCACCATGCTCATTTTTCCAACAAGCTCAAACCAGTTACCCTCTGTTCTTCAAACCAGTACCGGTCAATTCCTTTTGGTAAGATCTATTTACTGGTATCATCCAATTAAACTAATAACCCTTGAATCAAAAACCCCTAAATTCGAATTAAGAACATTCATAGTTTATAAACCCTAATTTCTGAATTCGAAAATCCAACCTCAATTTGAACATGTTATCGAACTCAAAATTCAACATATAATATATCAAATTGACCAGAATTTCATGATCTACAACATGCAATCATCAAAACACATAAACAACTTCAAAATCAAAAAGTCATAATTTAATCATAATTAAATTCGAAATTAAATAAAAATATAGAAAAATACCCATTGACTCTACATGTGTATGGATCATAGAACATGATTCAATATTTCAAGAGCTTACTCACACGCCAAGATTCAATTTCTCTAACACCTTCAAAGCTCTGTTTAATTATGAAGAACACTATGAATATACATATTTTCTCTAGATAAATATAAGATTTTACTGTTTGTTTATGTTTATTTGTAGAGAATAAGATACTGTAAGGGCTATTTATATTTACAGAATTTTGGTGCCCCGTTGGATCATATCAGAAATTTTATCACATATAAATATCGGACACAAATATCAATTAACACATAGTTCACCATAAATGCATATAATAATCACATAATATTCATTTATTGACAAAAATAACTACAGGATCTATCCCAGATATTACATACTCCCCCCTTAAAAGGATTCCATCCTCAAAATCTCCTAAGTAAACAAATGAGGGTACTTTTCACGCATATCACTTTCTAACTCCCAGGTTGATTCTTTAACCCTAGGGTTTCTCCACAATACTCTTACTAAATTTACAACTTTATTCCTTAACATTTTATCTCTCTTCTCTAGAATCTTTATTGGATTCTCAACATAAGACAAATCTTTCTGAAGTTCTATCGGCTCATATTCTATCACATGCCTAGAATCTGGGTTGTACTTCTAAGCATTGACACTTTAAGACATTATGGATATGCTCCATATGCGGGGGTAACGTTAACTCGTATGCTACTTTGCCGACACGCTTCAAAATTTAAAAAGGTCCAATGTATCTAGGATTCATCTTTCCCTTCTTTCCAAATCTGGACAATCCCTTCCACGGTGATACCTTCAGTAACACTAAATTTCCATCTACAAACTCCATGTCTTTTCTGACTTGGTCTTCATATTTCCTTTGACGATTCTACGCTACAATTTGCCTTTTTTGAATAATCTCGATAACTTTCTTCGTCCGTTGCACCAACTTTGGTCCAAGTATTTTACGTTCTCCAACTTCATCCCAATATACTGGTGATCGACATTTACGTCCATAAAGTGCTTCGTATGGAGGCATTCCGATACTAGCGTGATAACTGTTGTTGTAAGAAAATTCTACTAAAGGTAAATACTCATCCAAATTCCCTTTAAAATCAATGGCACAAACACGTAACATATCTTCAATTATCTGAATCGTCCTTTCGCTTTGGCCATCAGTCTGTGGATGATAAGTTGTACTCATATTCAACTTGGTTCCCAAGCATTCTTGAAAACTTCTCCAGAACCTTGAATTAAATCATGGATCTCGGTCTGATACGATAGACATAGGGACTCCATAACGAACCACTATCTCCTTCAAATACATGTGAACTAACTTGTCCAATAAAAATCTTTCATTAATAGGAAGAAAATGAGCGGACTTGGTTAGTCTGTCCACTATAACCCAAATAGCGTCGTGGTTCGCTTTCGTCCTTGGTAATCCAACTATAAAATCCATAGCAATATTCTTCCATTTTCACTCTGGAATCTCTAATGGTTGCAATAATCCACTTGGTCATTGATGCTCCACTTTAACTCTTTGACATATATAACATCTGCTAACCCATTTCGCAATCTGTCTTTTCAAATATGGCCACCAATAATTCTCCTTTATATCTCCGTACATCTTGGTACTTCCTGGATGGATTGAATAATTAGAATTGTGAGCTTACTGTAGAATCTCATTCTTTAACTCTATCACGGGTGGAATCCAAATTCTGGAAGAAAATATGAGAAGACCTTGATCATCTTTCTGAGTGCACAACTCTTCTCCTTCCAAACTGTTGATATCTTGATTCATTATTTCCTCTTGACATCTCTTTATCTTTTCTAATAATCCTGGCTGAAAGGTCATAGTATATATCCTTGCTTCATTTGTCTTACAAATTTTGACTTCCAATTCCAACTTCTGAAAATCCTTATATAACTCTTCAGGTACAGTCAACATATTTAATCTCTCTTTTCTGCTTAACACGTCTGCCACTACATATGCTTTTCCTGGGTGACAGTTAATCATGCAATCATAGTCCTTGATCAACTCCAACCATCTTCGTTTCCTCATGTTAAGTTCCTTCTGTGTGAATATATATTTCAAACTATTATGGTACGTATAAATCTCACACCTTTCTCCGTATAGATAATGTATCCAAATCTTCAAGGCGAATATTATTGTTGCCAATTTCGATTCATGAGTAGGATACTTCTGCTCACGAGGTTTCAGTTGTCTAGACAACCTTATCCCTTATGAGAAACATCACTATAAACTACAAACTCTCCTTGATCGTGTGGAAGTGATAAAACATGTGCCGTGATCAATCTCTTCTTCAAATCCTGAAAACTTTCCTCAAACACTTCTCATTCCATATAAACTCCTTGTTCTTCCCGGTAAGCTTCGTCAGAGGTGTTGCAATCTTTGAGAAATCTTGAACAAATATTTGATAATATCCTGCCAATCTTAAGAAACTTCTCACTTCTATTGGTGTTTTTGGCCTCTCCCAATTCATAATAGCTTCAATACTCGTTGGATCGACTTTGATCCCTTCATTACTGACTATATGCCCTAAGAATTGAACTTCTTGCAACAAAAACTCACACTTTGAAAACTTAGCATACAACTTCCCCTTCTCAAAATTTCCAAAGCTATCCTTAAATGTTCAGCATGGCCTTCTGTTCACTTAAAGTAAATCAAGATATCATCTATAAACATAATTACAAACTTATCCAGATATTCCTTAAAGATTGTGTTCATCAAGTCCATAAATGATGTTGGGGCATTGGTCAATCTAAAAGAAATTACTAAAATTCATAATGAGCGTACGTAGTTCTGAAAGTCGTCTTTAGTATGTCCTCGGGTTTAATCTTGCATTGGTGATATCCGGATTTCAAATCAATCTTAGAAAAGTACTTTGCTCTCTTCAACTAGTCAAACAAATCGCCAATTCGAGGTAATGGATACTTATTCTTAATAGTAAGCTTGTTGAGCTCCCGATAGTCGATACCTAATCTCTTTCTTCCATCCTTCTTTTTAAAAAATAACACCGGTGCACCCCATAGGGATACACTAGGTCTAATCACCCTTTTTCCAATAACTCCTGCAATTACTTCGTCAATTCCTTCATTTCAACTGGCGCCATCCTGTATGGGGCCTTGGACACAGGATCTATTACAGGTGCTAAGTCGATTACAAACTTAATTTCTCTATCTGAAGGAAGTCCTGGTAACTTATCTGCAAACACGTCTAGAAACTCATTGACCACTCAGATATCTTCAAGTTTTGCTGGCTCCTGACTTCTATCTATTATATGCCATATAATACTCGCAACCTTGTCGCAATAACTTTTTAGCTTGATTCCTCGATAAAAACTTCTTTACTTTCCTTTGACCTCTAAACGTCACTACTTACTCGTCTGGCGTCTTCAAAATTACCTTCTTATTATGACAATCTATCTAAGGATCATGCTTAGATAGCCAGTCTATTCCTAGAATAACGTCAAATTCTCTTAACTTAAACGGTACCAAGTCTACACAAAACTTACTGCAAGAAATCTTAATCTAACAATTGGTACACACTTAGTTAACAAATACACGTTCTTGATTTTCTAGTTCTATAGTCATAATTTCATTTAACAACTCAACTGGGCAATTTAACTTATCAAAAAAATCTTGAGAAATAAATGATCGAGTTGCTCCAGAATCTACTAAAACTTTAGCATATAAAGATTTCACAGTAAGCGTACCTGCCACTATATCCGTATCCTGAATAGAATCATTCACTGACATATCATACACTCTAGCTCTTGGAGGCTCATTCACTATCGGAGTAGATCCCATGATTCTCAGCGCATTATTGACTGGGGCGGATGTTTACAATCCTTCACTATATGTCCTGGCTTTCCACACTTAAAACATATGAACCCAATTGCTGGAACCTTGATTGCTTGATTCCTAATATGTTGATCTTTATTAGCTTGCTCTCTGGATGATTGATTCTGGCACTCACTTGAATAGTGCCCCTTCTGGTTACATCTATAACATACCACATTTAACTTATTGCAAACTCCTCCATGTTTCTTTCCACATACCTGGTACTCTGGTAAAGCTAGCCTTTGCCGATTTAGCTAGTTTCCGATGGCTGAACGGTTGCCTTGTCCTCCACTGCCTACATTTTGCTTCTTAAAATTAAAATTCCTTCCTGGCTGAAACTTTCCTTTCTTCTGATTATTAAAATTTGGAAACTTCCCTACTTTCGTGTGTCCTTCACTTCCCTCGAACTTTCTTTTCTTACTCTCCTTCTTATTATGTGACATTTCACTCTCTGTCTCTGCAATCATAGCTTTCTGCACCACCACCGCATACGTATCCAACTCAAACATAGCTACCTTCCCTCTGATCCATGGCTTAAGAACTTGCTGAAACCTATTTGCTTTCTTCCTGTCTGTGTCTACATAACATGGCATAAACCCAGACAATTCCTTAAACTTACTTTCATAATCCACTATTGACATATTCCCCTGCTTTAACTCTAGAAACTTCAATTCCATTTGGTCCAGAACAAACTGAGGAAAATACTTCTACAAAAACAACTCCTTGAATCTATTTCAAGCAATAACATCCATACCATCCAATGTCTTAACAGTCTCCCACCAATAGGTAGCTTCATTCTTCAGATAGTAACTCGTAAATTCTGTCTTTTGTTCCTCTCTCACCTTGACTAAAACAAATGACTTCTCCATTTCTTTCAACCAAACTCTTGCTTCAATTGGATCTAAAGAACCCTTGAACTCCGATGGGTTCACCGCCTGAAAAGTCTTAAAAGTTACATGGGGATTGGCATGTCTTTGTTGTTGTTGAGTCAGGTTAATTGTATATTGGGCCAACATCTGAAGAATCTGGGCCACAGTCGGGTCTATGGGACCTGGATTTGTATTCTGGTTATTGTTATCTTGGTTGTTGTTGTTGGTTTCTTTATTCTGGGTAGTAGAACAGGTATTTCTGTTGGGAGGCATCTTCTGTAAAGAATCAAACTACTTATTTCACTTTTAAATCACATCCTTTTTACAAAACGTTTTTATAAAGTGGAAGTATTTCTTTTTGAAAACATTTTCAATCATTCAACTAAATAAATTGCATGTTTCTTTACAAAATATAAACAATTAAGGGAAATGGTATATGTTATCACAAGAGTTTATAACTGGTGCAGTAAATAATGTAAAATAAGATAAGTGCGGTAATGTAAATGACAATGCTAAAAAAGGAAAGGTACTGATATATATATATATATGTCAAAGTTGATAATACAAGCGTGAAATGCTTTAGCAAAAATAAAAGGTACAACAAGCCTACCCACTAGTAAGAAAGACTAGTCTATAGATATAAAACAAAAGTCTACTGATACACTACATCATTAATATATATATATAACATCTATCAAAATAACACTGTCATCTAGCTCTATGGAAACTTCAGTCCTCCAAGCCTCACAAGCTCCTCAAGAACCCATCTGGCCCACTCCACAAGAGCATCTAGGGCAGCATACTCATAAGTAGCTCCATGTAGACCAGCTTCAGCTACCCTCCAGAACACATGAATCTCACTCTTAAGATCTCTCGCAGTCCTGTCAATATCTATGGTCCTCACAATGTGTTGTAGCTCCTGAATCTTTGCCAACAGGGTATGTCGCTCCAAAAGACAAGCCTCAAACTGATGGTATGGAACATGGTGTGGGGTAAACTAAAAAGATGCACTCGCAACTGAGTGTCCGATAGAAACAGAATCATTAGGTGGGGGTCCTCGAATAGGTGGTCTCACACCAGGGGTTGTGGAATAGCTTGAAGAGGTGCAGTTGTCACAACAGGAGGTAATATAGCTAACACTGGTGGAAGGCTAGGGTGTGGATCAGATCTGGGTGGGGATGATGGTCCATGAACAGAATGCTCTGAATGGTCAGATGGTACAGGAATAATAGGATCTACCATGGTTACTATCCGAAAGTCAATAGTGTAAGATAAAAATCTGAAATCACAACAGGAATCATACCAAAAGCCTTCTATACAGTCACACTCATCCTCTCGACGTCCTAACTTTCTATCGCTTATTCCTAATGCTAACCCTCTACCCAAACTCGACAATCTAGGCATGTTTCAGTGACCTATAACCTGTAGCTCTGATACCAAACTTGTGACGCCCTCCAAATCCGGGTAAGAAGTTTGGGGTTCACAACACACGCACATACACAATATAAACCTGTTTATGAAATAATAAATGCAATGACCCTACACTACTCAACCACGGATCATAACAGGGTAAAGTACAAACACAAGTCACAACCTTAATTTATATTACAATGTACCAAATCCCAACTAGTTTAACTTACAACTGATAAAACATTCTTACAAACTTGCAAAAACCTAAAATCAAAGTATAAAGCTTCTGTTAGCTCGATACAACTCAACCTAGAATGCAAGCTCGCACACTGGTCTGGGGATCCTCGCTACCAACAACTTCCTTCTTAACTGGAAAAGAACATAAAAAAATCGCAAGAGTGAGCGAACTAGCTCTGCAAGTCACAATGACAATAACTGAGATTAAACAATGATGAATTAAAATGTATCAGAGGAATAAAGTTGTTTGTTAAGTACTGATTAGAATTGGATATTCACTTTTAATTTTAAAAACCAAGGTTAGGCTGCTGATCAGTCACGCACTAACCCCGAGCAAGGCACACAACTCTGCTCTATATACTGGATCCAAGGCACACATTGGCCTAATGTGACCACCAATCTGGTCTGACCACGAATCTGGTCCATATTTAGAAAACCATCCAATTCTATAACTATTCAATATGGTAAGCAATGTAATTTAATAAAACGATATCATAAACAACATTATTAAGACATTCATCTCAAAGCATAAGGTAATTCATGAGTATCATAAACGTATATTAAGGGATGTATAAAGGATGGCTTTAATCCTGTAAAAGAATCAAGTAATTGAAGAACAATGGTTTAATGGGTATACAAGGATTGGTTTTTTGATGTTGCAAGGTATTATAGAAAATATGAGTGTTTGTACGTTAAGCAAATCCATTTCAGTAACTAGTGTATGGTGTATAAGCACTTGTGGAGTAGTATCATATTTGGGTGGTTTAGTATCTGAGAATTCAAAAATCAATGGTTTACAATGAATAAGGCTTACAGTTCAAGTAGCAAATTATCTGGTCAGGGTTTAGGATTAAGCAATTCAAAGCACTGGCAATATAAAATAAGAACTATTCGGAATACTTAAAACATGTCTCAAGAAAGGTTCAGAAATACTTGCCTTATCTCAACTGATCTCCTCTGTTACATATTGAATTCTCAATGATCAGAAGAAGTTCAGGATCTGGCTATTTGGATGTCATCAGGATCTAATGTACCGTCAGGATTTGGCATGTCATCAGTATTTGAATGTCATCAGTATTTGAAGACAGTCAGCATTAGAGGATTTGTTATGTTCCTTATAATGTGGAACATATATCTTTTACATCTGAGTTATAGGTCTTTATCTGTTTAATTTAAGATATGTATCAGTTTCAGTTAGTTTTTGATAATGCATATCGTAGATTAATTTATTGTAGTTGTATAGTATATAAACACAGTTTAGGTCATCACTTAGTGTATCACACTCAGGGATCATTCGACCTAGCAGCTCTCAAGAACATCAGTATTTCTTGAGAGGATTTTGTAACAGTTTTTATCAGATATATAAAAAGCTGTTATATTTTATTACTTTTTCGAAACATTTATACAATTGTATCCAACCCCCCCTTAAACAATTGTATCTTTACTAGGCAACAATTGGTATCAGAGCTCACTGATAAATTTACAATCAGAAACGGTCTAAACATGTCTCTGAACAAGTATGAAAGCATTAAAATTCCCATTCTGAAAAAGACTGAATATCCAATATGGAAGGTGAAGATGCTCATGTACCTGGAAGCTACAGATCCAGATTAGCTAAACGTAATCAATGATGGACCCTTCATGCCAACAAAACTGGTGCCTGCAACTCCTACGGTTGCGGAACATTATCAACTGAAGGAGAAGACAGAATGGACACCAGAAGAGAAAGTAGTTGTGCTGAAAGATGTAAAGGTAAGAAACATTTTGCATAACAGTCTTGATTCTGTGATGTCAAACAGGGTTATAGCCTACAAGACTGCCAAAGAGATCTGGGATGCTCTTGAAACTTAGTGTCAAGGAACTATGGCCATCAAGAAGAACAGAAGGGCTGTTCTGATTCAAGAATATGAACACTTTGAGGCCAAGCCTAATCAAAGTCTCACTGACATATATGACATATTTCTGACCCTGCTAAACAATCTGTCTTTGGTGGGAAAGGTATATGATCAAGAGGATTTAAACACTAAGTTTCTGATAGCCTTGAGTGAAGAATGAGAGAATCAGACTTCAATCATACGACATCAGTATGATCTGGAAGTAATTACTCTGGATGAAGTCTATGACATGCTGAAAACTCATAATTTGGAAGTTCAGGAAAGGAGAGAGAGGAAAAGCAACAAAAGGAAATCTGTTGCTTTGAAAGTGAATGATAAAGCTTCAAGAGAAAAGTCTACTGGAGCTGCAAGAAAGAAGAACAATTTGCTAGAATCAGATACTGATGATTCATCATCAAATCCTGATGATGATACTGATTATGAAACTGATGAGAACATGACAGATTCTGATGTCATGTAAATGGCCGCATTGCTGGTTAAGGGCTTCAGGAGGATGCAATTCAAGAAGTCTAAGAACAACAGAAGCTTCAGGAAGAAGTTTACTGGAAGTGAAAGGAAGTCAACTGGGAGAAAAGATGGAAAGGACTCTAAAGCTGGGAAGGTAGACAGGACAAAGATCAAGTGCTATAACTGTGATGAACCTGGTCACTTTGCCTCAGAGTGCAAGAAAACAAAGCATGATAAAGGGAAGAACAAAGCCCTGATCACTTCAAGCAAGAATTGGATGGACTCCTCTGATTCTGAAGATGAAAACATATGCTATGCACTGATGGCCAGTCTTGATGATCCTGCTACTTCTGAGCCTAAGGTACAAACTCCTTTCTTCTCTTTTGATACTGAAAATATATATGAATTAAAATCTATTCTTAAATCTTTGCATGGTAATTTTAAGAATAAGACTCTAGAAAATGATAGACTTATAACTGAAATTGAGATCTTGAAATACAGGAATGTACAGTTAGAGTCTAACTTAATAAATCAGATAGATTTGAAGAAAGAATGTGAGAGAGCTAAACATTCAGTTAAGATTCTTGAGGCTAGATACAGTATGTTAGAAAATGATCTAGAAAATGAGAGAAAAACCCTTAAAGCCTGGACTGTTTCAGGAAAAAATGTTCATGATATAATCTCAAAGAAAAACTGAAAAGAATGCTTAGGCTATAAAGATGGAGTTAAGGATGTTGACACTGAAAATAAAATTACTCTTAAAACTCCTGTTAATTTTATCTCTTTAGAAGCTGATGAACCCAAATCCACTTTTGAAAAGGGTTCAACATCAGTATCACAAGAAAAACTGGTAAGTGATAAAATTCAAAGAAAGAAAAGCAAGGAAATCATTAAGGCTGTTAAGAAAGAAAAGAACATAGGACTTTTGTCAGCAAGACAATTGAAAAAGAAAATATCTGAGGTTACTGACAAACCTCAAGTAAAAAGTCCTAAAAGAAACAGGAATGGTAAGCAAGGTATTTCTAAGGATTCAAATTATAAGGTAATTTCCAATGCTTCTAGAAAAACTTATTTTAACAGTGGAAATACTAATCATCCTCCTATTGATTGCAGGAGGAATAAGAAAATGAAAACTGCTATTCCTGAGTCTGATGTTAGGGGTAGATCAGTATTTTATAAACCACAAAAATCCTTGTTTTCATTGTGGTAGTAGTTGGCATTCGATTTATGCTTGTAGTTCTTATCACAAGATGTATCACAATTACTATGAACCTTTGCCTAAGTTTAATAAAGTTGCTTGTGTGCTTAATTTTGTTAGATTTACTACACTTGCTTCTGACAAGACAAATCCTGACAAAGGAAAGACTGTCAAAAGTACTCCTGACACACAAAGGCTTAAGTTGTCCAAAAAGAAGGCCCAACAAGTGTGGGTCCTTAAAAATCCTTCTAATTAATTATTGTTCTGATTGTAGGGTAACAAGAAAAATACACTTGTCCTGGACAGTAGATGTTTAGGATACATGACTGGAAATATATCCCTGCTGTCAGAATTTGAGAAGAAGGCTGGCCCAGATGTATCTTATGGAGATGGAAATGTAGGACATACTCTAGGATATGGAAACTTGATAATTGGAAAATGGCAATCGAGAATGTAGCTCTGGCGGATGGACTGAAGCATAATCTTCTGAGCATCAGTCAAATCACTAACAGAGGTTATCATGTGGTATTCTATGACTCACACAGTGAAGTTGTTCATAACAAGTCAAAGAAAATTGTCTTGATAGGATACATACATGGTGACATTTATGAAGCAAGGCTACATGAAAGTCTTGAAAAGGAAGCTACTTGCCTTATCTCTAAGGCATCAGTAGATGAGAGCTGGAACTGGCATAAGAAGCTCTCACATCTCAACTTCAATTCAATCAATGAACTTGCCAAGAAGGAGCTTGTAAGAGGATTACCAAACATGCTATACTCAAGTGATGGACTTTGTGATGCTTTCCAAAAGTCTAAACAAAGAAGAGTATCTTTCAAAAGCAAAACAGAATTCTCTATCTCTGAGCCATATCACATGCTGTACCTGGACCTTTTTGGACCAGTGAACATAATGTCCATCAACAAGAAAAGATACACACTTGTAATTGTTGATGATTTCACTAGATATACATGGGTTTATGTTAGATATATTTGATAATGTCATAGCTAATATGTTTTATGTTTATCTTTCAGATCTTACTTGAACAGGATAAATCAGTACTTAACTGTTAATCAGTACTTATACTGGAAGTCAGGACTTAAGGATATCAGTACATATGTTATCAGGAGATAATCGTCAGAAGATAGATTTCAGAACTTAAGTGCTGAATGACAATCAGATAAGGACAATAGCTGATTAAAGGAAAGAAGATCAAGATAAACATAAGAAGAGATATGCATGAAGAAGGAATTCCGTGAAGAATGGAATACTTGGAAGAAAAGATATCTGATTGATATATTTTAGGAAGCAAAATTATATTCCATATCAATTAGCGATTATCTTGTAACTGTGTAGTATATAAACACAGATATAGGGTTTACACTATAAGTGTTATCATTATTAGAGAAGATTATTCATTGTAACCCTAGCAGCTCTCGTGATATTTGTTCATCACTGAGAGGTAACAGTTCCATACTGTAACAGAGTTTATTGTTTCAATAAAGTTTGTTTTCTGTTACTTAAGTTCTTAAAGTTCGATTTGAGTGTACTATACACTGTATTCACCCCCTCTACAGTGTGTGTGTGACCTAACAATTGGTATTAGAGCCTATCTGTTAACATACATACAGTTAAAGATCCAAACACAATCATGTTAGACACAGAAACTCCAACTAAGCCTACCAAAACTGAGGAACCACCAAAGACACAAATTCAGAGTCGGTATGAGACCATCAGAGTTCCCATACTGAGACCATCTGAATATCCCATATGGAAGGTAAGGATGACCATGTTCCTGGAAGCAACAGATCCAGAATACCTTGATAGAATCAAGGAAGGCCCTCACAAACCAACCAAACTCGCTGTTGCAGTTGCAGGTGAAGCAGCAAAGATCGTACCAAAGGAGAAGAGTGATTATACTGCTGAAGACATAGCATCAATTGCTAAGGATGCTAAGGTACGACACTTACTGCATAATGCCATTGATAATGTAATGTCAAACAGGGTAATCAACTGCAAGACTGCTAAGGAGATATGGGATGCTCTGGAAACAAGGTGTCAGGGAACTGACACAATTAAGAAGAACAGGAAGACAATACTCACTCAAGAGTATGAACACTTTGACTCAAAGACTAATGAGTCATTGAATGATTTATATGACAGATTTGTCAAACTTTTGAATGATTTGTCATTGGTTGATAAAGAGTATGATATTGAAGATTCAAACCTTAAGTTCCTGTTAGCTCTTCCTGAATGCTGGGATTTGAAGGCAACGACAATAAGAGATAACTACAATCTTGATGAAACAACTCTTGACGAAATCTATGGAATGCTCAAGACTCATGAGCTGGAGATGGAACAAAGAAGCAAGAGGAAATGAGGAAAGTCAAGGACAGTTGCTCTTAAGGCTGAAGAAGAATTCCCCAAAGCAGCTTCCTCAAAGAAAGACAAGGGTAAAGCTCTTTTCATAAAGTCTGATACTGAGTCATCAAGTTCTGAGAGTGATGATGACTCAGATTCTGAAAGCTTGCTTGAGACTGATGCTGATGAGGAGATGATGAAGCTGTGTGCTCTTATGGTGAAAGGAATCACAAAGATTGCATACAGGAAGTTCAGGAAGGGAAAGAAGTTTTCCAGGAAAGGCATAAGTTCTGATAAGAAGAATTTCAGAAGATCTGAAGGCAGAGGAGGAAAGTCTGACAGAGGAGATTACACCAATGTTAAATGCTATAACTGTGGTGAGAAAGTCCACATATCTCCTAACTGCAAGAAGGTAAAGGATGATAAAGGCAAGGCTCTTGTCACAAAGCAGAAAAGCTGGACAGAGACCTCAGACTCTGAAAGTGAGGAAAACTATGCATTGATGGCAAATGCTGATAAAGAAAGTGCCGAGAGCAGTTCTGAAGCTGCTGAAACAAAGGTACCTTAGACTACTTATGCTTTTCATACTGATGATATTAATGAGTTGAGAAGATATCTTAAAACCATGTTTGTTAGCTATAGAGATCAAACTTTAACATGTGAAAGATTAACTTCTGAAAATCTTGTATTTAAGAAAAGAAATGATTTCTTAGAAAAAGAGTTAGTCATATTCCATCAAACTCAGAAGGATAGAGATGATGCTTTTTATGTTAGGAATGAAGTGTTAAAATTAAATGAATCTCTAAAAACTGAGTTAGAAAAGGAAAGAGAGATTATCAGGACTTGGACTAACTCTGGCAAAACAACTCAAAATTTGCTAAGTAGTAGAAACTGGAAAGAGGGCTTAGGTTATGGAGAAGATAAGAAAGATAAAGGAACTGAAGAAATTAAGTCTGTTGATAAACAAAAGCCAAAGTTAAAACCTGTTAAGTTTGTAACTGTAAAGTCTGAAAATGAAAAATCAGAAGTTACAAAGAAATTAACTTCTGATAAACTAAAACAGGAAAAGACAGCTGAAGTGAACATAGGCTTAATGACAAAGAAGCAGCTTAAGCATAAGCTGAAAGATGTCAAGAATGCAAACAAGGTAAAATCACCTAGGAAAAATAGGAATGGAAAGGAAGGTGTGAATAAAAGCAATGATTATAAACCTGTTCCTGATGCTCCTAGGAAAACATGTCATAACTGTGGAAGTTCTAACCATCTGGCTTCTTTTTGCAGGAAGAATAAGAATATTAACTCCTTACCTTCAAAATCAGGAGTTAAGAGTCATTCTGTTAGATACAAACCATAAATTCCTTGTTTTCATTGTGGTAGTTTATGGCATTCCATTTATACTTGTAAGGAATATCATAGTTTGTACTATGATTATTATCAAATAAAACCTTCTTTGAAGAAAGTTTCCATTGTTCCTTCTAGTGTAAATTCTGATTCAAAGTCTGATAGTGTAAGTTCTGATAAGAAAAATGTTAACATAAACTCTGATGCTAAATCCGCTGCAAATGTTAACAAACTTAATAAGGCCAAAGGATCCAAGCAAGTCTGGGTCCTTAAAATTAATAATTAGTGGTCTTTGTGATTGCAGGGCAACAGGAAAAATATTCTAGTTCTGGACAGTGGATGTTCAGGACATATGACTAGAAATAAGGCCCTGCTATCAGACTTTGTGGAGAAAGCTAGCCCAAGTGTTTCTTATGGAGATGGCAACATTGGAAAAACATTGGGATATGGCAATATCAATCTTGGAAATGTCATAATTAAACAAGTAGCTCTAGTCTCAGGACTTAAACACAACCTACTAAGTATAAGTCAAATCTGTGATAGAGGTTATCATGTTGATTTCTTTGAAGAACACTGTGAAATTGTGAGTAATTCTAAAGGCAAAGTTGTTCTGAAAGGATACAGGCATGGTAACATTTATGAAGCTAAGCTTTCAACAAGTACTGATGGTTCTGCAATCTGTCTAATGAGTAGAGCATCAATTGAAGAAAGCTGGAATTGGCATAAGAAACTCTCTCATTTAAATTTCAACAATATAAATGAACTGGTCAAGAAAGATCTTGTGAGAGGATTGCCAAACACAGTATTTGCTCCTGATGGTCTTTGTGATTCATGTCAGAAAGCCAAACAAAGAAAATCGTCATTCAAGAGCAAGACTGAATCATCAATTCTTGAGCCTTATCATCTAATACATGTTGATCTATTTGGTCCAGTAAATGTCATGTCTATTGCAAAGAAGAAGTATGCGTTGGTCATAGTGGATGAGTTCACCAGATACACATGGGTGTATTTCTTGCATACAAAAAGTGAAACTGCATCAACCTTGATTGATCATATCAAACATCTGGATAAAATGGTCAAAGATTCTGTGAAAGTTTTAAGGAGTGATAATGGCACTGAGTTCAAGAATTTGATAATGAAAGAGTTCTGCAAAAGCCATGGAATAAAGCAGGAATTTTCTGCTCCTGGAACTCCACATCAAAATGGAGTTGTTGAAAGGAAGAATAGAACTCTCATTGAAGCTGCACGTACAATGCTTGAAGAAGCAAAGCTTCCAACCTATTTCTGGGCTGAAGCTATGCAGACTGCTTGTTTTACTCAAAATGCAACACTCATTAACAAGCATGGAAAAACACCATATGAGATGGTGAAGAAAAAGAAGCCAAATCTGAAATATTTTCATGTATTTGGATGCAAGTGTTTTATTCTCAAGACTCATCCTGAACAGCTGTCAACGTTTGATCTAAAAGCTGATGAAGGAATCTTTGTTGGATATCCACTTTCCACAAAAGCCTTCAGAGTCTATAATTTGAGAACAAAAGTAGTCATGGAATCTATCAATATCTCTTTTGATGACAAGAAGATTACTGGTCTTGAAGATTTCATTGACCATGATCAGCTGAGATTTGAAAATGAAGACTCAAATTCTGATACTAAAAATCCTGAAAGTCTAAGTCCTGATACTGTAAACTCTGATGGAATAAACTCTGATGTTATTGAAACTGTGGTGGCTACGCCAAGGGAAGATGCACCGATGCAGGGGGAGCATACTCAAGATCCTACCACAGCTCAAGAAACATCAGAACATACATCTGGCTCTTCAAATTCTGATTCGTCAAGTTCTGATAAGCCAAGTTCTGATAATGCTGAAAATTTAAATACTGAAGACTCCAACTCAGAGAGCATAGTTTCAGGGGGAGCATCAGAAAATGAAAATGAAGATAGCCTGGATCATGGGGGAGCATCCAGTTCTAGAGAAAACCTTCCATCTGCAAGGAAGTGGACAAAATCACATACACCTGATTTGATAATTGGAAATCCTGATGCAGGTGTCAGAACTAGAACAGGTACTTTAAATGAATGTCTTTACAATTCTTTTCTCTCTCAGACTGAGCCAAAGAAAGTGGAAGAAGCTCTACAAGATGCTGATTAGGTGCAAGCAATGCAGGAAGAGTTGAATGAATTTGAAAGAAACAAAGTCTGGACCCTAGTGCCAAGACCAAAGAATAGATCTGTTGTTGGTACAAAGTGGGTATTCAGAAACAAAACTGACAGTGATGGCATAATTACAAGGAATAAGGCAAGGCTGGTTGCAAAAGGATATTCTCAACAGGAGGGAATTGATTATGATGAAACATTTGCACCAGTTGCTAGGTTAGAAGCCATAAGGATATTCTTGGCTTATGCTGCTCACAAAAAGTTTACTGTCTTTCAAATGGATGTGAAAAGTGCTTTTCTCAATGGAGAATTGGAGGAGGAGGTATATGTTGAACAACCTCCAGGTTTTGTAGATACCAAACATCCAGATTATGTCTACAGGCTTGATAAAGCACTTTATGGACTTAAGCAAGCTCCTAGAGCATGGTATGAGACTTTAGCTCAGTTTCTTCTGGAAAGTGGATTCAACAGAGGGACAATAGACAAAACACTGTTCAACCTCAACCATGGAAAGGACTTACTTCTGGTCCAGATTTATGTTGATGATATCATTTTTGGATCTACAAATGACAAACTTTGCAAAAAGTTTGCCAAACTAATGCAGTCAAGATATCAGATGAGTATGATGGGGGAACTTAGCTATTTTCTGGGCCTTCAAGTCAAGCAGAATGAGGAAGGCACTTTTATTTGTCAAACCAAGTACACCAGAAACTTGCTGAAGAAATTTGGAATGCAAGATTGTTCAAATGCATCCACTCCAATGGCCACTGCAACAAAACTGGATAAGGATACCGGTAAATCAGTAGATATTACTGACTACAGAGGTATGATTGGCTCTCTACTCTATATAACTGCTAGTAGACCTAATATCATGTATGCTACCTATCTTTGTACAAGATTTCAAGCAGATCCAAGGGAACCTCACTTAACAGCTGTAAAAAGAATCTTTAAGTATCTTAAAGGAACAGCTGCTCTAGGATTATGGTATCCTAGAGAATCAGATTTTAAACTAATAGGTTACTCAGATGCAGATTTTGTAGGTTGCAAAATTGACAGGAAAAGCACAAATGGAAGCTGCCAATTTCTTGGAGGCAGATTGGTTTCTTGGTACAGCAAGAAACAAAAGTCAATTTCCACATCAACTGCAGAAGCAGAGTATATTGCTGCAGGAAGCTGTTGCGCACAGATTCTTTGGATGCAGAATCAGTTACTGGATTATGGGTTAACATATTTCAAAATCCCTATTTACTGTGATAATCAAAGTGCTATTGCTATGACAGGTAATCCAGTTCAACACTCAATGACAAAGCACATCAGCATCAGGTACCACTTCATCAGGGAACATGTGGATGAAGGTACAGTGGAATTGCATTTTGTTCCCATAGATCAACAACTAGCAGATATCTTCACAAAACCACTGTGTGAAGCTACTTTTACAAGATTGGTAAATGAACTTGGAATGGTTTCAGGTTCTTTCTCTAAATCTGCTTAGTCTTGTTCTGCATTATCAGACTTTATGCTCAGTATTTACAGAATTAATCTCATTGTGTATTCTGTGCTTAATTGATAAATGTCTTTAAGTACTGACTGTTGTCTGATATATGTTTCTAAACTCTGATAAGTGATATGTCTGTTCAAGTACCTATTCAATCCTATGAGGATAACTGTGCTAGATACTGACCTAGTAGTCTTCAATAAACAAATGATTTCATGTAAGAAGTAATTATTTCAGTGGAAACCCTATGACACTAGCAAATTCTGATAATTGAGCTTAGTTAAGTTTACTTTGTATATCTTATTACTAAGTCACAAATTAGAATAATGCTACTCATCTGTTAAGTTCTGATACTAGTAAAACTGTTGAATGTACTAAGTGCTAATAAACCTCACTTATCCAAAGAAAAAGCAAAAAGATCAAAGAATAAAATCAGGTACTCCTTTGAGATCTAGAGTAAAAATGTGGAAGGGACGACCCAAGTGCATTGCTGGTATTAAGTAGATATGCATTAGAAAAGCAAAATATTTTCTTGGTGACTTTTCACACTCTATGGTTACTGGAGAAATACTCTGATAATAGCATAAATTCTGATAAACAGTCGTGACTCACTTACACTGAGAAGCCACTGTAAAATAGAATTTCAAAAGATGCATAAAATTATCACAAAACAGTTGAGGTGGACTCAAGCATGAACTCATTCATCAGTAGGTTTCAGGACAATGACAGCTCTTTAGCAAAATTTTAGTTATGCCTTATTTCTAAGATGTACTGAAGTGAATCAGACTTTACTCTTTGTCTGTTATTTAGCTTAATGCACACACTAATCACTCCGTCTGAATGATGAAAATTTCTGTGGAGGTCTATGTTATTTTAGATAAACAGTCATTGTGTCATTATTGCACAAATTCTGAGGACAAGTTCTAATTACACGTTCTGATGATTAAGTTCTGAAGTCTATAACTCAGAACTTGTATGAGGATTTACTAAGATGGGCATTCCTTTTTCGAGTTAAGAAATTATGTTCTGATGACTGTAAAGTTCTGGTATAGGTCTAAGTTCTGATTTCTCAGTCTAATCCTTTACTTGGCTTATCTGTGAATAAAATTTGATAACAGTCTCAGTTTGAACTAGAATGTGTTGAAGTGGAAGATTAATAGTCACTATGATTAGGATTAATGGTATTCGTACTTGAACAGTCCACTGTTTCTTGTTTCTTGTGCGGTTTAAACCATGATTCCTCTTTCCAATGAATGTTATTCTTTTTCAAAGTCTAGGGAGACGAGGTAGAATTAATTCTACCTGTCAGCATTAAATTTCTTTGCGTCTCCTGGCATTCTCTTGCCTATATAAGCAGCCACTTCACATCAGTCTTTCCATCAAATTCTTCTCACACACTTATCTTCATACTTCTTCTTTCAAAAACACAATGGCCAGATACAACATGTTTTTGAACTACCAAAACTTCAATATGGAGCTAAGTTGTGCCGAGTGGCAGCAGGAATGGCATGTCACAGCCATTCCTGAGGAGATATGGGACTCTGTCCCACAGGAGGTACTGACACACCTTCTGTTCTTCTATATGGACTACCATCGCCATCTGGAGCGATTGGAGGAGGAAAGGCTGGAAGCTCTCCGCCAGCAAGAGCGAATCATCCGACTCGCCATTCTGTTTGTCGAGAGTAGGAAGAAGAAGATGACTTAATCTCGTCTTCTTCCTGTTTTTCTTCATCATCAGCTTTGTCAGGCTTCTTAGCTAGGACTAAGGCTTTTGATGTTAGGATTAGAAGCTTAGGGAAAATCTTGTATAAGTATTGATGTAATTTCCATTTCATAAATGTATTGTCTTGATATATTAATGAAAGTTGTTTTTACTTCAAGATTTTGTCTCTGAGTTATTTTATCTTGTGTTGATAAATCCTGATTGATATTCTGATGACCATATAAATTTTGTTTTATATTAAGTTCTGATTCATTTTCAGCACTTACTTATCGAATTTATCTTGGTCATTTTCATGTGATGTATTTTCAGAATATCAATGATGCAGTGAAAAATAATTCAATCAGTGCTAACGGTTTAAATTTTGAATTAAAACTATTTCTCTTGATAAATGGAACGGTTTTTCCTTGAAACTAGGCAACTGGGTAAGTAATGATTCCTGTTTTCTCGAGCCCAGTAACTGTCCGTTATTACTGCATGTCTAACAGGTGTCCAGCGGTAACATTTTTGTTCAGAGTATAAGTACAACAGAGAGAAGATTTCTTTAATCTTTTATTTTCTTTATATTTTATCTCTCTCCTTACTTTTACTCTCTTTCTCTTTATTTCTCACGTTGGTTTTTCATACAGACATTATCTCAAACACCTAACAGGCATACTTGAATCTCATTTTTTTTCACATTGCACCAAAGGATTTAATCATTGATGGAGCTAAGTGTTAGATATATTTGATAATGTCATGGCTAATATGTTTTATGTTTAGCTTTCAGATCTTACGTGAACAGGATAAATCAGTACTTAACTGTTGATCAGTACTTATACTGGAAGTTAGGACTTAAGGATATCAGTACTTATATTATCAGGAGATAATCATCAGAAGATAGATATCAAAACTTAAGTGCTGAAGGACAATCAGATAAGGACAGTAGCTGATTAAAGGAAAGAAGATCGAGATAAACATAAGAAGAGATATGCATGAAGAAGGAATTCCGTGAAGAATGGAATACTTGGAAGAAAAGATATCTGATTGATATATTTTAGGAAGCAGAATTATATTCCATATCAATTAGCGATTATCTTGTAACTGTGTAGTATATAAACACAGACATAGGGTTTACACTATAAATGTTATCATTATTAGAAAAGATTATTCATTGTAACCCTAGCAGCTCTCGTGATATTTGTTCATCACTGAGAGGTAACAGTTCCATACTGTAACAGAGTTTATTGTTTCAATAAAGTTTGTTTTCTGTTGCTTAAGTTCTTAAAGTTCGATTTGAGTGTACTATACACTGTATTCACTCTACAGTGTGTGTGTGATCTAACAATTGGTATCAGAGCCTATCTGTTAACTTACATACAGTTAAAGATCCAAACACAATCATGTCGGACACAGAAACTCCAACTAAACCTACCACAACTGAGGAACCACCAAAGACACTAATTCAGAGTCGGTATGAGACCATCAGAGTCCCCATACTGTGACCATCTGAATATCCCATATGGAAGGTAAGGATGACCATGTTCCTGGAAGCAACAGATCCAGAATACCTGGATAGAATCAAGGAAGGTCCTCACAAACCAACCAAACTCGTTGTTGCAGTTGCAGGTGAAGCAGCAATGACCGTACCAAAGGAGAAGAGTGATTATACTGCTGAGGACATAGCATCAATTGCTAAGGATGCTAAGGTACGACACTTACTGCATAGTGCCATTGATAATGTAATGTCAAACAGGGTAATCAACTGCAAGACTGCTAAGGAGATATGGGATGCTCTGGAAATAAGGTGTCAGGGAACTGACACAATTAAGAAGAACAGGAAGACAATACTCACTCAAGAGTATGAACACTTTGACTCAAAGACTAATGAGTCATTGAATGATTTATATGATAGATTTGTCAAACTTTTGAATGATTTGTCATTGGTTGATAAAGAGTATGATCTTGAAGATTCAAACCTTAAGTTCATGTTAGCTCTTCCTGAATGCTGGGATTTGAAGGCAACGACAATAAGAGACAACTACAATCTTGATGAAACAACTCTTGATGAAATCTATGGAATGCTCAAGACTCATTAGCTGGAGATGGAACAAAGAAGCAAGAGGAAAGGAGGAAAGTCAAGGACAGTTGCTCTTAAGGCTGAAGAAGAATTCCCCAAGGCAGCTTCCTCAAAGAAAGACAAGGGTAAAGCTCTTTTCATAGAGTCTGATACTGAGTCATCAAGTTCTGAGAGTGATGATGACTCAGATTCTGAAAGCTTGCCTGAGACTGATGCTGATGAGGAGATGATGAAGCTGTATGCTCTTATGGTGAAAGGAATCACCAAGATTGCATACAGGAAGTTCAGGAAGGGAAAGAAGTTTTCCAGAAAAAGCATAAGTTTTGTTAAGAAGAATTTCAGAAGATCTGAAGGCAGAGGAGGAAAGTCTGACAGAGGAGATTACACCAATGTTAAATGCTATAACTGTGGTGAGAAAGGCCACATATCTCCTGACTGCAAGAAGGTAAAGGGTGACAGAGGCAAGGCTCTTGTCACAAAGCAGAAAAGCTGGACAGACACTTCAGACTCTGAAAGTGAGGAGAACTATGCATTGATGGCAAATGCTGATAAAGAAAGTGCTGAGAGCAGTTCTGAAGCTGCTGAAACAAAGGTACCTCAGACTACTTATGCTTTTCATACTGATGATATTAATGAGTTGAGAAGATATCTTAAAACCATGTTTGTTAGTTATAGAGATCAAACCTTAACATGTGAAAGATTAACTTCTGAAAATCTTGCTTTTAAGAAAAGAAATGATTTCTTAGAAAAAGAGTTAGTTATATTCCATCAAACTCAGAAGGATAGAGATGATGCTTTTTATGTTAGGGATGAAGTGCTAAAAATGAATGAATCTCTAAAAGCTGAGTTAGAAAAGGAAAGAGAGATAATCAGGACTTGGACTAACTCTGGCAGAACAACTCAAAATTTGCTAAGTAGTGAAAATTGGAAAGAGGGCTTAGGTTATGGAGAGAATAAGAATGATAAAGGAACTGAAGAAATTAAGCCTGTTGTTAAGCAAAAGCCAAAGTTAAAACCTGTTAAGTTTGTAACTGTAAAGTCTGATAATGAGAAATCAGAAGTTAAAGAGGAATTAACTTCTGACAAACTAATACAGGAAAAGACAGCTGAAGTAAACATAGGCTTAATGACAAAGAAGCAGCTTAAGCTTAAGCTGAAAGATGTCAAGAATGCAAACAAGGTAAAATCACCTAGGAAAAATAGGAATGGAAAGGAAGGTGTGAATAAAAGCAATGATTATAAACCTGTTCCTGATGCTCCTAGGAAAACATGTCATAACTGTGGAAGTTCTAACCATCTGGCTTCTTTTTGCAGGAAAAATAAGAATATTAACTCCTTACCTTCAAAATCAGGAGTTAAGAGTCAGTCTGTTAGATACAAACCACAAAATCCTTGTTTTCATTGTGGTAGTTTATGGCATTCCATTTATACTTGTAAGGAATATCATAGTTTGCACTATGATTATTATCAAATAAAACCTTCTTTGAAGAAAGTTTCCTTTGTTCCTTCTAGTGTAAATTCTGATTCAAAGTCTGATAATGTAAATTCTGATAAGAAAAATGTTAACATAAACTCTGATGCTAAATCCGCTGCAAATGTTAACAAACTTAATAAGGCCAAAGGATCCAAGCAAGTCTGGGTCCTTAAAACTAATAATTAGTGGTCTTTGTGATTGCAGGGCAACAGGAAAAATATTCTAGTTCTGGACAGTGGATGTTCAGGACATATGACTGGAAATAAGGCCCTGCTATCAGACTTTGTGGAGAAAGCTGGCCCAAGTGTTTCTTATGGAGATGGCAACATTGGAAAAACATTGGGATATGGAAATATCAAACTTGGGAATGTCATCATTAAAGAAGTAGCTCTGGTCTCAAGACTTAAACACAACCTACTGAGTATAAGTCAAATCTGTGACAGAGGTTATCATGTTGATTTCTTTGAAGAACACTGTGAAGTTGTGAGTAAATCTAAAGGCAAAGTTGTTCTGAAAGGATACAGACGTGGTAACATTTATGAAGCTAAGCTTTCAACAAGTACTGATGGCTCTGCAATCTGTCTGTTAAGTAGAGCATCAATTGAAGAAAGCTGGAATTGGCATAAGAAACTCTCTCATTTAAATTTCAACAATATAAATGAACTGGTCAAGAAAGATCTTATGAGAGGATTGCCAAACACAGTATTTGCTCCTGATGGTCTTTGTGATTCATGTCAGAAAGCCAAACAAAGAAAATCTTCATTCAAGAGCAAGACTGAATCATCAATTCTTGAGCCTTATCATCTTATACATGTTGATCTATTTGGTCCAGTAAATGTCATGTCTATTGCAAAGAAGAAGTATGTGTTGGTCATAGTGGATGAGTTCACCAGATACACATGGGTGTATTTCTTGCACACAAAAAGTGAAACTGCATCTATCTTGATTGATCATGTCAAACAGCTGGATAAAATGGTAAAAGATTCTGTGAAAATTTTAAGGAGTGATAATGGCACTGAGTTCAAGAATTTGATAATGGAAGAGTTCTGCAAAAGTCATGGAATAAAGCAGGAATTTTCTGCTCCTGGAACTCCACAGCAAAATGGAGTTGTTGAAAGGAAGAATAGAACTCTCATTGAAGCTGCACGTACAATGCTTGAAGAAGCAAAGCTTCCAACCTATTTCTGGGCTGAAGCTGTGCAGACTGCTTGTTTTACTCAAAATGCAACACTCATTAACAAGCATGGAAAAATACCATATGAGATGGTGAAGAAAAAGAAGCCAAATCTTAAATATTTTCATGTATTTGGATGCAAGTGTTTTGTTCTCAAGACTCATCCTGAACAGCTATCAAAGTTTGATCTAAAAGCTGATGAAGGAATCTTTGTTGGATATCCACTTTCCACAAAAGCCTTCAGAGTCTATAATTTAAGAACAAAAGTGGTCATGGAATCTATCAATGTCTCTTTTGATGACAAGAAGATCACTGGTCTTAAAGATTTCGTTGACCATGATCAGCTGAGATTTGAAAATGAAGACTCATATTCTGATACTGAAAATCCTGACAGTCTAAGTCCTGATACTGCAAACTCTGATGGATTAAACTCTGATGTTATTGAAATTGTGGTGAATACGTTAAATGAAGATGCCCCTATGCAGGGGGAGCATACTCAAAATCCTACCACATCTCAAGAAACATCCGAACATGCATATGGCTCTTCAAGTTCTGATTCGTCAAGTTCTGATAAGCCAAGTTCTGATAGTACTGAAAATCTAAATACTGAAGAATCCAACTCAGAGAGCATAGTTTCAGGGGGAGCATCAGAAAATGAAAATGAAGATAGCATGGATCATGGGGGAGCATCCAGTTCTAGAGAAAACCTTCCATCTGCAAGGAAGTGGACAAAATCACATACACCTGATTTGATAATTGGAAATCCTGATGCAGGTGTCAGAACTAGAATAGGTACTTCAAATGAGTGTCTTTACAATTCTTTTCTCTCTCAGACTGAGCCAAAGAAAGTGGAAGAAGCTCTTTAAGATGCTGATTGGGTGCAAGCAATGCAGGAAGAGTTGAATGAATTAGAAAGAAACAAAGTCTGGACCCTAGTACCAAGACCAAAGAATAGATCTGTTGTTGGTACAAAGTGGGTATTCAGAAACAAAACTGACAGTGATGGCATAATTACAAGGAATAAGGCAAGGCTGGTTGCAAAAGGATATTCTCAACAGGAGGGAATTGATTATGATGAAACATTTACACCAGTTGCTAGGTTAGAAGCCATAAGGATATTTTTGGCTTATGCTGCTCACAAAAAGTTTACTGTCTTTCAAATGGATGTGAAAAGTGCTTTTCTCAATGGAGAATTGGAGGAAGAGGTATATGTTGAACAACCTCCAGGTTTTGTAGATACCAAACATCCAGATTATGTCTACAGACTTGACAAAGCACTTTATGGACTTAAGCAAGCTCCTAGAGCATTGTATGAGACTTTAGCTCAGTTTCTTCTGGAAAGTGGATTCAACAGAGGGACAATAGACAAAACACTGTTCTACCTCAACCATGGAAAGGACTTACTTCTGGTCCAGATTTATGTTGATGATATCATTTTTGGATCTACAAATGACAAACTTCGCAAGAAGTTTGCCAAACTTATGCAGTCAAGATATCAGATGAGTATGATGGGGGAACTTAGCTATTTTCTGGGCCTTCAAGTCAAGCAGAATGAGGAAGGCACTTTTATTTGTCAAACCAAGTACACCAGAAACTTGCTAAAGAAATTTAGAATGCAAGATTGTTCAAGTGCATCCACTCCAATGGCCACTGCAACAAAACTGGATAAGGATACGGTAAATCAGTAGATATTACTGACTACAGAGGTATGATTGGCTCTCTACTCTATCTAACTGCTAGTAGGCCTGATATCATGTATGCTACCTGTCTTTGTGCAAGATTTCAAGCAGATCCAAGAGAATCTCACTTAACAGCTGTAAAAAGAATCTTTAAGTATCTTAAAGGAACAGCTGCTCTGGGATTATGGTATCCTAGAGAATCAGATTTTAAACTAATAGGTTACTCAGATGCAGATTTTGCAGGTTGCAAAATTGACAGGAAAAGCACAAGTGGAAGCTGCCAATTTCTTGGAGGCAGATTGGTTTCTTGGTACAACAAGAAACTAAAGTCAATTTCCACATCAACTGCAGAAGCAGAGTATATTGCTGCAGGAAGCTGTTGTGCACAGATTCTTTGGATGAAGAATCAGTTATTGGATTATGGGTTAACATATTTCAAAATCCCTATTTACTGTGATAATCAAAGTGCTATTGCTATGACATGTAATCCAGTTCAACACTCAATGACAAAGCACATCAGCATCAGGTACCACTTCATTAGGGAACATGTGGATGAAGGTACAGTGGAATTGCATTTTGTTCCCACAGATCAACAGTTGGCAGATATCTTCACAAAACCATTATGTGAAGCTACTTTTACAAGATTAGTAAATGAACTTGGAATGGTTTCAGGTTCCTTCTCTAAATCTGCTTAGACTTGTTCTGTGTTATCAGACTTTATGCTCAGTATTTACAGAATTAATCTCATTGTGTATTCTGTGCTTAATTGATAAATGTCTTTAAGTACTGACTGTTGTCTGATATATGTTTCTAAACTCTGATAAGTGATATGTCTATTCTAGTACCTATTCAATCCTATGAGGATAACTGTGCTAGATACTGACCTAGTAGTCTTCAATAAACAAATGATTCCATGGAAGAAGTACTTATTTCAGTGGAAATCTTATGACACTAGCAAATTCTGATAACTGAGCTTAGTTAAGTTCACTTTGTATCTCTTATTACTAAGTCACAAATTAGAATAATGCTACTCATCTGTTAAGTTCTGATACTAGTAAAACTGCTGAATGTACTAAGTGCTGATAGACCTCTCTTATCAAAAGCAAAAGCAAAAAGATCAAAGATTAAAATCAGGTACTCCTTTGAGATCTAGAGTAAAAATGTGGAAGGGACGAACCAAGTTCATTGCTGGTATTAAGTAAATATGCATCAGAAAAGCAAAATATTTTCTTGGTGACTTTTCACACTCTATGATTACTGGAGAAATACTCTGAAAATAGCATAAATTCTGATAAACAGTCGTGACTCACTTACACTGAGAAGCCACTGTAAAATAGAATTTCAAAAGATGCATAAAATTAACACAAAATAGTTGAGGTAGACTCAAGCATAAACTCATTCTTCAGTAGGTTTCAGGACAATGACAGATCTTTAGCAAAATTTTAGTTATGCCTTATTTCTAAGATGTACTCCAGTGAATCAGACTTTACTCTTTGTCTGTTTTTAGCTTAATGCACACACTAATCACTCCATCTGAATGATAAAAATTTCTGTGGTGGTCTATGTTATTTTAGATAAAACAGTCAATGTGTCATTATTGCACAAATTCTGAGGACAAGTTCTAAGTTACACGTTCTGATGATTAAGTTCTGACGTCCATAACTCAGAACTTGTATGAGTATTTACTAAGATAGGCATTCCTTTTTCGAGTTAAGAAATTATGTTCTGATGACTGTTAAGTTCTGGTATAGGTCTAAGTTCTGATTTCTCAGTCTAATCCTTTACTTGGCTTATCTTTGAATAAAATTTGATAACAGTCTCAGTTTGTACTCGAATATGTTGAAGTGGAAGATTAATAGTCACTGTGATTAGGATTAATGGTATTTGTACTTGAACAGTCCACTGTTTCTTGTGTTTTGTGCGGTCTAGACCATGCTTCCTCTTTCCAATGACTGTTATTCTTTTTCAAAGTCTAGGGAGACGAGGTAGAATTAATTCTACCTGTCAGCATTAAATATCTTTGCGTCTCTTGGCATTCTCTTGCCTATATAAGCAACCACTTCACATCAGTCTTTCCATCATATTCTTCTCACACACTTATCATCCTTCTTCTATCAAAAACACAATAGTTCGATACGACATGTTTTTGAACAACCAAACCTTCACAATGGAGCTAAGTTGTGCCGACTGGCAGCAGGAGTGGCATGTAACAGCCATTCCTGAGGAGATCTGGGATTCTGTCCCACAGGAGGTGCTAACTCACCTCCTATTCTTCTATATGGATTACCATCGCCATCTGGAGCGATTGGAGGAGGAAAGGCGGGAAGCTATCCGTCAGCAAGAGCGAATCATACGACTCGCCATCTTGTTCGTCGAAGATAGGAAGAGGAAGATGACTTAATCTCGTCTTCTTCCTGTTCTTCTTCATCATCAGCTTTGTCAGGCTTCTTAGCTAGGACTAAAGCTGTTGACGTTAGGATTACAAGCTTAGGGAAAATCTTGTATAAGTATTGATGTAATTTCCATTTCATAAATGTATTGACTTGATATATTAATGAAAATTGTTTTTACTTCAAGATTTTGTCTCTGAGTTATTTTATCTTGTGTTGATAAATCCTGATTGATATTCTGATGACCATTTAAATTGTGTTTTTATTTAAGTTCTGATTCTCTGTCAGCACTTATTCATCGAAATTATCTCGGTCATTTTTAACATGATTTATTTTCAGAATATTAATGTTGCAGTGAAAAATAATTCAATCAGTGCTAACGGTTTAAATTTTGAATTAAAATTGTTTCTCTTGATTAATGGAACGGTTTTTCCTTGAAACAAGGCAACTGGGTAAGTAATCATTCCTATTTTCTCGAGCCCAGTAACTATCCGTTATTACTGCATGTCTGACAGGTGTCTAACGGTAATATTTTTTTGTATAAGTACAGCAGAGAGAAGATTTCTGTAATCTTTTTAATTTCTTCATCTTTTATCTCTCTTCTTACTTTTACTCTCCTTCACCTTACTTTTTCCGTTGTTTTCATACAGACATTATATCAAACAACTATCAGGCATTCTTAATTCTCAATTTTTTCACATGGCACCAAAGGATTTAATCATTGATGGAGCAAAGTTTGTTCCAAATAACTATACTGCAATTCTTGATCATGCTGAAGCTCCATCTGAATTGCACTTTGTGCAAGATCTTCTTGCACATAGTGAGGTTGGGTACGCTTTAACTCAGCCTGAATTATTTTCAAGTCAACAAGTTCTGAGGTTCTGGAGGACTGGCGTTTTTGATGATGGTGGTAACCGTGGAACTCCTAGTATTATCTTCCAAGTGGGTGATTCATCTTTTGTAGTCACTTCTGGTACAGTACGCAGGGCTTTACATCTTCCAGAGGATTGTACTTTCTCAGTTCCAGAGGACTTAGCCCTTCGGGAGTTAATGGCTGAATTGGGATATGAAAAGAGTCTGACGAAACTTGGACAGTTGAAACGGGCTAATATCAGAAGAGAATGGAGTTTCTTCTTTGATTGCATCACCAAAGCTTTTGGGAACAAATGTTCAAATTTTGATGCTATCCCAATTCTGAGTCAGCACATAGGGTATGCTATTATCCATCAAACTCATTTTGATTTTGCAACTGGAATAATTGGTTTTATTGGGGATAGGATTACAAAGGATCGAGATGTTGTTTATTTTGCTAGATTCTGTCAACTTATTTACACTTACTGTACTGATGAACCTCATTTAGTCAGCACTCAAACCCCACATTTTAAGGTTGCAAAAAGGTACTTTAATGACCTGGTAAATGCTGATACTAAGAAGAAAATGGTTAGACCATTACAGATTCCTAAGTCTGTAAAACAGATCCTGGTAAATGCTGATCCTGATACCTATAGATCTGTTTACTCTGATGTCCAACCACCTCCAACCACCCAAAATCCATCAACCTCAGTACCTACCTCTCATTCTACTCAACCTACCCTCAGAACTTATCTCAAATCCTATCTCTCCACTTCACAGACTGCTCAACCTTCTTCTTCAGCACCTACTGTGAAGCCTACATCCTCTAAGCCAAAGAGAACAAAGACTGTTCCTCAAACACCTCAAAAGAGGAGGAGATTTACTTTGAGAGATGAATCAGATTCTGAGGAACAGATTCCTTCTTCAGAACCTGTGGTGGTTGAAGCTGAGAAAGCAACTTCTCAGAAGGATTCTGAAATTGGGGGTTCTAGGCTTCTCAAGAGGCTTAGACGCATGATAGTTCCTGAAACTCCCAAGGAATCCAAATCAACAAGGAAGTACAAGAAACAGAGGGCACAAAGGCCAGTTTCAGATGATGAGGAGGAAGCAGCTAAGGAAGGGGATCAGGAATCTCTGATCTCACAAGACAAGGAATTTGCTCCAGTCACTTCTTCTCCATCAACTCCATCTCAGGAAGCTGTATCTGACAAGGCTAACTCACCATCTGTGTCTCTTGTTGATCCAGGCACAAGTGCTGAAATTGATATTCAGAACTTGGTTGTGCCTGTAATACTTTTCTTAGAAGCTCCAACAGCAAATAATCCTTCCACAACACCTGTTACTGATGCTGTTCAAACTCCAGAGTTATCAACAACACCTTCTCTGCATCAAGATGCTGATGATCAGATTTTAGGTGAGCATCAGGATATGGCTGTTGATCAGAACTTAGTATTAGATCAGCAATTAGAGGATGCTGAAGCCTCCATTGCTACTCACACTGTTGTCTTATCAGAAGATACTGATTCTTTAAGTTCTGATGCTGTAAATGTTGGAGATACTGGTGAAGCTGCTACAACTGTAGATGCTGATGAAGCAGGTCCTTCAGGACATACTCCTCCACCGACTCTTCCTAAGTCTGAACTGGTAAAGGAGTTTGTTATCAGGGATGCACTAGTACCTTGGAGTGAAACTCCTGCAGGTCAGGAGTGGACTAAGGAATGGAACTCAGTTTCATGTCTTCCAAATGCTTTACATCTTGCTGAGCACTTGACTAAAGCTGATGAAATGTTCAATTCTGATGATTTTAAAACCCAGCTTAGAGTCACTGCATTGAGTACTAAACATCTACAAGGTCTTCATTCCAATACTCATGCAGAGCTACACAAGATTCAGGAGAACTTTATCAAACAGGAACAAGTTTGGAAAATTGATAAGAAAAAGTTCTTCCAACCTACCATTGACAGGGTTGCTTATATTGAGAAAACTCAAGAGAAACAACAAGCTCAGATTGATCAAATTCTGACAAATCAAGCTTCTCAGCAATCGCAACTTACTGAAATCCAGACCTCAGTGGAACTACTTATCTCTCTTTTATTACTTGCTGATGCCAGAAAGGGGGAGAAGGTAATTAAGTCCAAATGCAAAACCAACAAGACACTGCAAGGAAAGGATGATGGAAAAGATGACCAAGGAACCTCTGGAATGGGTAGTGGTCATAGTCAAGGTAGAAGGTTTACATCAAGACAAGCTAGTCACAGAACAAGTTCTGATACCGGGAAAAGAATAAGTTCTGCTGCTGGTAAAAGGATAAGTTCTGATGAACTTCTAGATCTTGATGAGGAAATGTCAAGACAGTTATTTCTTTAAGAAAATCCAGGGATGGACTTGGAAAGTTAAAGGAAGAAGAAGCCAGACTTAAATCAGAGAAAGTCACATCTAAATCTGAAGCTTTTGGTAAAAAGTTACTTCCAAAACCTAAAGGCATTGTGATCAAAGAAAGGATACATACTGAAGCAACTTTGGCTAGATCACAACCACAGATAGATCCAAGATCCAAGGGTAAAGAAAAGGTTGGTGAACCTATCAAGCCTTATGTACCTCCTGAGGAAGAAGAAATTACTGATGGAAAAGATGATCTTGCTCTGACTACAAGAAAAGTTCTTAAAACAACCTCTGACATGGCTCAAGTTGTTCAGAGTCAAGAAATTGTAAGTTCTGATATTCAGAAGAAGCAAGTAACCTCTGACAGTGCTCAAGTTAACTTGATATCAGAAAATAGATCAAAAAACACTCTTACCAGGATTCACTAAAGCAAAACAGACTCAATCTTTGAAGACTACTGCAAGTGGTTTTGAAGCAAGAGTAGTTACTGGAAAGGAAGCTAGAGATAAAACTGGATTGGGAAGTGCTGATGAAAGAAGAGTACACAACACTACCAATGATCCAACTTCCTTGAGTGAACCAGGTATTGGAGCAACTCCTGAGAGATTGAATCAACTGGAATCTGTACAGATGGTTTACCATACCTACTTGAAAGAATACATCATGTTGTATTTCATGACAGATGGTAGGGTTTATCATATAAGACAAAATGCCATTCCTTTGAAGTATTTTGAAGAATTGGAGCATGTACTTTTCTTACTTCAAGTGGATGACAGAATAACAGAGACTGCTGCAAACTACTTAAAAGAACAGATTCAGAGACAGAAAAGGCTTTATTCTGTTAAGTCTGACAGCATATATGTTCCAAAGTATAGAGATCACAATGGTGATATTGTTGATATGAAGCCTAATACTGCACAGATCAGAACGTATCTTGGTATTAAGGGACTTGAATTCAATCTTGAATCTGACAAAGCTTATGTCATAAGACTAGATCAGGAGTTGAGAAAAGCAAAGATTAATGATCTCAGAGCTGCAATCTTTCAAACTGGTGAAGATACTGCAGAGCTTAAAGGTGTTAAAAGGAGAATGATTGATGAACTAAGATATGCTGAGAAATGTTTGTTGAAGAACTATCTCAGAACAACTCCTGACATCAGAGAGATCAGAAAATGAAGAAGCCAAGTCGAAGATCTACAACTGCTTAAATTCTGATATTTATACAGATTGAAGTTGTTATCAGAAGTTGAAATTGGTAAAAACTTTAAAGACTGTAAGTTGTAGTTATCTAGTCTATTTCTCATGCATTTGTACTTAATATTTTTGACATCATCAAATATCTGTTAAACTTGTATATTTTGTTAATTTACAAGTTGGGGGAGATTGTTAGATATATTTGATAATGTCATGGCTAATATGTTTTATGTTTAGCTTTCAGATCTTACGTGAACAGGATAAATCAGTACTTAACTGTTGATCAGTACTTATACTGGAAGTCAGGACTTAAGGATATCAGTACTTATATTATCAGGAGATAATCATCAGAAGATAGATATCAGAACTTAAGTGTTGAAGGACAATCAGATAATGACAGTAGCTGATTAAAGGAAAGAAGATCGAGATAAACATAAGAAGAGATATGCATGAAGAAGGAATTCCGTGAAGAATGGAATACTTGGAAGAAAAGATATCTGATTGATATATTTTAGGAAGCAGAATTATATTCCATATCAATTAGCGATTATCTTGTAACTGTGTAGTATATAAACACAGACATAGGGTTTACACTATAAGTGTTATCATTATTAGAAAAGATTATTCATTGTAACCCTAGCAGCTCTCGTGATATTTGTTCATCACTGAGAGGTAACAGTTCCATACTGTAACAGATTTTATTGTTTCAATAAAGTTTGTTTTCTGTTACTTAAGTTCTTAAAGTTCGATTTGAGTGTACTATACACTGTATTCACCCCCTCTACAGTGTGTGTGTGACCTAACACTAAGTTTGTCCCCAACAACTATGCTGCAGTTCTTGATCATACTGAAGCTCCATCTGAATTGCACTTTATGCAAGATCTTCTTGCACATAGTGAGGTTGGGTATGCATTAACACAGCCTGAATTCTTTTCAAGCCAACAAGTTCTGAGGTTTTGGAGGACTGGACTTTTTGATGATGGTGGTCAACGTGGAACTCCCAGTATTATCTTCCAAGTGGGTGATTCATCATTTGTAGTCACTCCTGGTACAGTACGCAGGGCTTTACATCTTCCAGAAGATTGCACTTTCTCAATTCCAGAGGACTCAGCCCTTCGGGAGTTAATGGCTAAATTGGGCTATGAAAAGAGTCTGACGAAACTTGGACAGTTGAAACGGGCTAATATCAGAAGAGAATGGAGTTTCTTCTTTGATTGCATCACCAAAGCTTTTGGGAACAAATGTTCAAATTTTGATGCTATCCCAATTCTGAGTCAGCACATAGGGTATGCTATTATTCATCAAACTTATTTTGATTTTGCAACTGGAATAATTGTTTTTTTTGGGGATAGGATGACAGAGGATCGAGATGTTGTTTATTTTGCTTGATTCTGTCAACTTATTTACACTTACTGTACTGATGAACCTCCTTTAGTCAGCACTCAAACCCCACCTTTTAAGGTTGCAAAACGATACTTTAATGACCTGGTAAATGCTGATACTAAGAAAAAATTGGTTAGACCATTACAGATTCCTAAGTCTGTAAAACAGATCCTGGTAAATGCTGATCCTGATACTTATAGATCTGTTTACTCTGATGTCCAACCAACTCCAAACACCTAAAATCCATCAACCTCAGTACCTACCTCTCATTCTACTCAACCTACCCTTAGAACATATCTCAGATCCTATCTCTCAACTTCACAGACTGCTCGACCTTCATCTTCAGCACCTACTGTGAAATCTTCATCTTCCAAGCCAAAGAGGACAAAGAATGTTCCTCAAACATCTCAAAAGAGAAGGAGGATTGTTTTGAGAGATGAATCTGATTCTGAGGAACAGGTTTCTTCTAGAGAACCTGTTGTAACTGAAGCTGAGAAAGAGGTTTCTCAGAAGGATTCTGAAATTGGGGGTTCTAGGCTTCTCAAGAGGCTTAGACGAATGATAGTTCCTGAAACTCCCAAGGAATCCAAATCAACAAGGAAGTACAAGAAACAGAGGGCACAAAGGCCAGTTTCAGATGATGAAGAGGAAGCAGCTAAGGAAGGGGATCAGGAATCTCTGATCTCACAAAACAAGGAATTTGCTCCAGTCACTTCTTCTCCATCAACTCCATCTCAGGAAGCTGTATCTGACAAGGCTAACTCAACATCTGTGTCTCTTGTTGATCCAGGCACAAGTGCTGATATTGATGTTCAACACTTGGTTGTGTCTGAAGTATTTCTCTTAGAAGCTTCAACAGCATATAATCCTTCCACAACACCTGTTACTGATGCTGTTCAAACTCCAGAGTTATCAACAACACCTTCTCTGCATCAAGATGCTGATGATCAGACTTTAGGTGAGCATCAGGATATGGCTGTTGATCAGAACTTAGCATCAGATCAGCAATTAGAGGATGCTGAAGCCTCCATTGCTACTCACACTGTTGTCTTATCAGAAGATACTGATTCTTTAAGTTCTGATGCTGCAAATGCTGGAGATACTGGTGAAGCTGCTCCAACTGTAGATGCTGATGAAGCAGGTCCTTCAGGACATACTCCTCAACAGACTCTTCCTAAGTCTGAACTGGTAAAGAAGTTTGTTACCGGGGCTGCATCAGTACCTTGGAGTGAAACTCCTGCAGGTCAGGAGTGGACTAAGGAATGGAACTCAGTTTCATGTGTTCCAACTGCAATACATCTTGCTGAGCACTGGACTAAAGCTGATGAAATGTTAAATTCTGATGATTTAAAAACCCAGCTTAGAGTCAGTGCATTGAGTATTAAACATCTACAAGGTCTTCATTCAAATACTCATGCAGAGCTACACAAGATTCAGGAGAACTTTATCAAAAAAGAACAAGTTTGGAAAATTGATAAGAAAAAGTTCTTTCAACCTTCCATTGACAGGATTGCTTATATTGAGCAAACTCAAGAGAAACAACAAGCTCAGATTGATGACATTCTGACAAATCAAGCTTCTCAGCAATCGCAACTTACTGATATCCAATCCTCAGTGGAATTACTTATCTCTCTTTTACTACCTGCTGATGCCAAAAAGGGGGAGAAGGTAATTAAGTCCAAATGCAACACTAACAAAACACTGCAAGGAAAAGATGATGGAAATGATGATCAAGGATACTCTGGAATGCGTAGCGGTCATAGTCAAGGTAGAAGGTTTACATCAAGACAAGCTAGTCACAGGACAAGTTCTGATACTGGAAAAAGAATAAGTTCTGCTGCTGGTAAAAGGATAAGTTCTGATGAACTTCTAGATCTTTATGAGGAAATGTCAAGACAGTTATTTCTTCAAGAAAATCCAGGAATGGACTTGGAAAGTTTAAAGGAAGAAGAAGCCAGACTTAAATCAGAGAAAGTCACATCTAAATCTGAAGCTTCTGATAAAAAGTCACTTCCAAAACTCAAAGGCATTGTGATCAAAGAAAGGACACATACTGAAGCAACGTTGGCTAGATCACAACCACAGATAGATCCAAGATCCAAGGGTAAAGAAAAGGTTGGTGAACCTATCAAGGTTTATGTACCTCCTAAGGAAGAAGAAATTACTGATTAAAAAGATGATCTTGCTCTGACTTCAAGAAAAGTTCTTAAAACAACCTCTGACATGGCTCAAGTTGTTCAGAGTTAAGAAATTGTAAGTTCTGATATTCAGAAGAAGCAAGTAACCTCTGACAGAGCTCAAGTTAACTTGATATTAGAAAATAGATCAAAGACACTCCTACCAGGATTCACTAAAGCAAAACAGACTCAATCTTTGAAGACTACTGCAAGTGGTTTTGAAGCAAGAGTAGTTATTGGAAAGGAAGCTAGAGATAAAACTGGATTGGGAAGTGCTGATGAAAGAAGAGTACACAACACTACCAATGATCCAACTTCCTTGAGTGAACCAGGTATTGAAGCAACTCCTGAGAGATTGAATCAACTGGAATCTATACAGATGGTTTACCATACCTACTTGAAAGAATACATCATGTTGTATTTCATGACAGATGGTAGGGTTTATCATATAAGACAAAATTCCATTCCATTGAAGTATTTTGAAGAATTGGAGCATGTACTTTTCTTACTTCAAATGGATGACAGAATAACAGAGACTGCTGCAAACTACTTAAAAGAACATATTTAGAGACAGAAAAGGCTTTATTCTGTTAAGTCTGACAGCATATATGTTCCAAAGTACAGAGATCACAATGGTGATATTGTTGATATGAAGCCTAATACTGCACAGATCAGAACATATCTTGGTATTAAGGGACTTGAATTCAATCTAGAGTCTGACAAAGCTTATGTCATAAGACTAGATCAGGAGTTGAGAAAAGCAAAGATCAATGATCTCAGAGCTGCAATCTTTCAAACTGGTGAAGATACTGCAGAGCTTAAAGATGTCAAAAGGAGAATGATTGATGAACTCACATATGCTGAGAAATGTTTGTTGAAGAACTATCTCAGAACAACTCCTGACATCAGAGAGATCAGAAAATGATGAAGCCAAGTCGAAGATCTACAACTGCTTAAATTCTGATATTTATACAGACTGAAGTTGTTATCAGAAGTTGAAATTGGTAAAAGCTTTAAGGACTGTAAGTTGTAGTTATCTAGTCTAATTCTCATACATTTGTACTTAATGTTTTTGACATCATCAAATATTTGTTAAACTTGTATATTATGTTAATTTACAAGTTGGGGGAGATTGTTAGATATATTTGATAATGTCATGGCTAATATGTTTTATGTTTAGCTTTCAGATCTTACTTGAACAGGATAAATTAGTACTTAACTGTTGATCAGTACTTATACTGGAAGTTAGGACTTAAGGATATCAGTACATATGTTACCAGGAGATAATCGTCAGAAGATAGATATCAGAACTTAAGTGCTGAAGGACAATCAGATAAGGACAGTAGCTGATTAAAGGAAAGAAGATCAAGATAAACATAAGAAGAGATATGCATGAAGAAGGAATTCCGTGAAGAATGGAATACTTGGAAGAAAAGATATCTGATTGATATATTTTAGGAAGCAGAATTATATTCCATATCAATTAGCGATTATCTTGTAACTGTGTAGTATATAAACACAGATATAGGGTTTACACTATAAGTGTTATCATTATTAGAGAAGATTATTCATTGTAACCCTAGCAGCTCTCGTGATATTTGTTCATCACTGAGAGGTAACAGTTTCATACTGTAACAGAGTTTATTGTTTCAATAAAGTTTGTTTTCTGTTACTTAAGTTCTTAAAGTTCGATTTGAGTTTACTATACACTGTATTCACCCCCTCTACAGTGTGTGTGTGACTCTACACAGGAAGGATGAAACTCCAGAAATTCTTCTGGACCACATAAGGCAAATTAAAAATGGATCTACTCAAAAAGTAAAAATCCTGAGAAATGATAATGGCACTGAATTCAAGAACTCAAAGATGGAGAAATTCTGCAAGTACAAAGGCATAAAGCAACAATTCTCAGCTCCTGGTACACCTCAGCATAATGGTGTTATTGAGAGGAAGAACAGACCCTTGATTGAAGCTGGCAGAAACTTCTAGAAGAAGCAAAACTACCCACTTACTTTTGGGTTAAAGTAGTAAACACAACATGTTATACTCAAAATATCACTCTGATAAACAGACATGGTGTTACTCTTTATCAAATGCTTAAAGAAAAGAAGCCCAGTCTCAAACATCTTCATGTATTTGGATGTAAGTGAAGGGTTTTTAGCATATAAATGCAACGAAAACGTAAATTTAAATCTTAAAAAAAATGAAACCCTCCGCAGGATCCATGCGAAAAATAATATTTAATTAGTAGTTCAGTATGTTTACCTTAAAAAGCTTTACGTTAATGGAAATATGGAGGTCTTTAATAGCGATCCAAGAACGATGAACGGAAATCCCTACCAGCTGCTCCTCAAGTGTGAAGCACTCCACCGGTATCCACCAAGAGTACAATGTGATGGAGGAGGAAGAGGTTGAGAGAATTAGTTGCCTCCCTCTTGTTCTACTTTAGAATTAGGGTTAATTATTTGGGTTGAGGCAAATAGGGTTTATAATAGATAATTTATAGGGAAAATTTTCAGCTGAAAATTTTCCATAAAATATTATTATTAACCCTTTAATTGATTATTCTTATTAACCAATTAACTAATAATTAAAACACCTTTTAATCATTAATCCCTTTTCTAAATACTTTAGAAAAATAATTCTCTCACTTGATTTAATTTCCTAAATTAAATTCTTAATTAATTATATTAAGAATTAATTAAATCTCATTTAATCAATTATTAAATTTGCTAATTAATTATTTATTTCACAAATAAATAATTACCAGCCATTATTAATTAATTCCTCCACCATTAAATCATTCTCTTTTATGGTGTGACCCTGTAGGTTCAATATTAAGCCGGTAGTAGAAATAAATAATAATAAAACTATTTTATCATTATTTATATAAATTCTCTAATTCTTTAAATATGATTAATTAATAAATTAATCATATTTATTCTACATCGTGAGGGATACTTCTCAGCATATCGCGACTATCCGGATAATACGAATTCACTGCTTAAAATACCAAGAACCTATTCAGTGAGTAGTTACCGTATAATCAGTTCTTTCTACCCTGCAATGTCACGATTAAATACAAGGCATGAAACTTGTGTCAAGCCTGTCTTATTTAATCATTTGTTTTCCCATTCACTATGCTTAGTTCTATTTAATGTAAATTAGAAACTCCTTTCTAATTTCATTCACTCTGGCAAGAGATTCCTGAACTAGCATAAGTGGATCAGCATTGAACATTATCTCCCTTCACTGGAAGGGGTAGATCCTTTATTGATCATACACTATCTTCGTGTACAAATTCCTATACCCAGTAGAGCCCTTATAATTATCCCTGGAGACTAAGAACTAAACCAAAGCATAGTTCAGTGTACATAAGATGACTATGATGACCTCAAGTCTAAAATTACTTGTACAACTATCACTATGTGAACAACTGCTGACACGTGAGTGAACTCCATCAGTTGTTCAGTTGTGTGCGTCATGTTCAGTGAACTTATTCTATAATAAGCACCTACATACTAGCTATAGTGTCACCACACAAATGTCTCTGAGAACAGACATCCTTCATAATGAAGCAAGCATAGTATACACCGATCTTTGCGGATTACTAATTACCAGTTAGTAATCCTACGACCAAAAAATATTTAAGTTTAGAGTTATCATCTTTTAGGTCTCATTATTATGATCTCATCATAATCCATAAAAAGCTTTACTCTAAACTATGGTATATCTTATTTAAACACTTAAATAGATAAAGCCCGCAATAAAACCAAAACAAGTCTTTTATTAATATCAATGAAATCAAAACAGATTATATAAATGTTATTCCTAAATCATCATACATGATTAGACTTAGGACACATCTCTTTCAATCTCCCACTTGTACTAAAGCCAATCACTCTGGTATCTAATACCCATCTTGTCTTTATGACGATCAAAGTGACTTTGAGAAAGTGGCTTTGTGAGTGGGTCTGCTACGTTGTTATGTGTGTCAACTCTCTTAACCTCTCCTCTTTCGATATAATACAAGAAATGTTACTGCACTCCCACTAATCTTTTTGTAGACACATGGTTCATCTATGTTTTTTATAAAACCAAACTCTTTGATTGTCTCATCAAAACGGATGTTCCATCTACGAGAAGCTTGCTTTAAACCATATATGGTTCGCATCAGATTACACACTAGGTGTTCAATTCCCTTGGAAAGAAAACCCTCTGGCTGTGTCATATATACTTCCTCGTCAAGTTTCCCATTGAGGAAGGCCGTTTTCACGTCCATTTGCCAGATCTCATAGTTGTAGTAAGCAGCAATCGCAAGCAAAATCCGAACTGATTTTAACAGGGCTACAGGCAAAAAAGTTTCATCAAAGTCAATCCCTTGCCTTTGTCTGAATCCTTTTGCCACGAGCCTGGCCTTATAGGTCTCCACCTGCCCATCCGCTCCTATCTTTCTTTTGTATACCCACTTGCACCCAATAGGCTTAACACCTTCAGGCGCCTCAACCAGAGTCCATACTTGGTTGGTATACATAGATTCCATTTTGGATTTCATGGCACTATGCCATTTTTCTCAGTCAACACTACTCATAGCCTCATTATTGGTCACAGGGTCGTCATCATCAATGATTGACAACTCATTATCATTCTCAATGACAAGGCCATAATACCTCTCAGGTTGGCGATACACTCTCCCTGACCTACGAATGGGCTGTTCCACGGAAGGTTGTTCAGTATGAATAGGTGTTTCCACTTGATCCATAGTAGTTTGTGCTTCTTGAACTTCATCAAGTTCAATTTTGCTCCCACTGTTTCCTTCAAGGATAAACTGCTTTTCCAAGAAGGTAGCATGTCTGGAGACAAACACCTGATGATCGGTGTAAAAGTAATACCCTAAAGTCTCTTTAGGATATCCCACAAAATTATATTTTACAGATCAAGATTTCAGCTTATCTGGGTCAACTTTCTTGACATAAGCTGGACATCCCCAAATCTTAACGTGTTCAAGACTCGGTTTCCTTTCTTTCTATATCTCATATGGAGTTTGAGGAACAGATTTGGAAGGCACCTTATTCAGTAAATATGCTGAGGCTTCCAATGCATAACCCCACAGGAATACTGGAAGATTCGCATAGCTCATCATGGACCGAACCATGTCTGACAAAGTTCGATTTCTCCTTTCAGATACCCCATTCAACTGTGGAGTATATGGAGGAGTCCACTGGGAGACTATACCATTTTCTTTGAGATAAGCTAGAAACTCTCCATTCAAGTATTCACCACCTCGATCTGATCGAAGAGTTATAATACTATGTTTGGTTTGTTTCTCCACTTCATACTTATATTCTTTGAACTTTTCAAAGGCTTCAGACTTGTGTTTCATCAAATACACATATCTGAATCTAGATCGATCATCCATGAAAGCACTGAAGTGCGAAAATCCACCCATGGCTTGCGTAGACATTGGTCCACATACATCTGTGTGTACCAATCCTAAAAAATCTGCAGCCCTCTCTCCATGTCCACTAAATGGAGATTTGGTCATTTTACCCAATAGAAAAGACTCGCATGTAGGATATGATTCAAAATCAAAGGGGTCAAGTAACCCTTCCTTATGCAATGTCCGCAGCCTATTTTTACTAATATGACCAAGTCCGCAGTGCCACAAGAAAGTGAGATTTTCATCATCCCTTTTTCTTTTATTAGTATGTTCAATTTGTAGTAAATTATGCTCTACGTCACATACATACAGGCCATTGTTTGAAATACCACTTCCATAAAGAACGTTATCTCTAAGAATTGAACATTTATTATTCTGAATAACAAATGAAAATCCAGCCAAGTCTAACATGGAATAGAAATAATATTCCTCACAATCGAGGGAATAAAATAATAATTATTTAGAACAATAGTCTTGCCCGTAGGCATGTGTAAATGAAATGATCCTACAGCTTCAGCAGCAACTCTTGCTCCATTTCCCATCCGTAGAATCACCTCTTTTTCATCAAGAGTCCTACTTCTCCTTAGTCCCTGCAACGAATTGCAAATATGAGAACCACAGGCGGTATCTAATACCCAAGTAGAGATTTGACTTAGTGACATATTAACTTCGATCATGAACATACCTGAATCAGAAGCGGTAGTCTCACTACCCTTCTTCTTCTTCAATTCTGCAAGGTAAACCTTGCAGTTCCTCTTCCAGTGCCCCACCTTGTTACAGTGAAAGCAAACAGCTTTGCTCTTGGGGTCTTCAGCTTTTGGTGGAACCGGATTTTTCTCACCTACTTTCTTCTTCTTGGAAGGGTTCTTCTTCCTTAGGATTAGAACCTTCACCAATTAGAAGAACAGAACTCTTCTTAGGAGAAAAATTCGATTCCGAAGTCTTCAACATGTTATGGAGTTCAGGCAGGCTGACATCCAGCTTATTCATGTGAAAGTTCACAACAAACTGCGAGAACGAACTCGGAAGTGATTCCAAGACCAAGTCTTGGCTCAGCTCCCCATCCATGGCAAAACCAAGTTGTCCAAGACGTTCAATCAAATTGATCATCTTAAGTACATGGTCATTCACAGATGATCACTGACATCCTACAACCGAACAGTTCCTTCGATATCTCATATCGAGCTGTCCTCCCTGCCACATCATACAACTCTTGTAGATGCATAAGGATAGTATGAGCATTCATATGCTCATGTTGCATCTGTAGCTCAATGTTCATAGAAGCTAGCATGATACATTGAGCAACATTTATATCATCTATCCACTTACGATACACAACATGTTCATCATTATGTGCATCGCTAGCAGGTTCAGTAGGCTTAGGTGAGTCAAGCACATATTCCAGCTTCTCAACCCTGAGAACAATTCTCAAGTTTCGAAGCCAGTCACCAAAATATAGTAAATCTATAAATGATGAACACATAACAACACTTAGCAAATATTCAATTTCATTTCAAGATACTATATGAATCAGGTCTTTATTCATAAGTGGCTCCCACTAGTTTATCTAATTTATACAACCCCTAAGTGAAAATTAAGCATTCATAATGCTAGTGGGAATAGGGATCCTACATTCCATCACACAATCTCGGCTATAGCACGAAACGTCATGTGATGTTCAATAGGCAGACAACTCTTGTCAATTACATCTTACGTTATTCCCTAATAAAACTTTAGCCTCTTGAATAATTGAGTCATGGCTGTAGCATGACAAACTCAATATTCTAATTCAAGTCTAACCCAACATTTCGTATAATTGAATCAGTCTCCAACGGCCCACCGCTGTAGCACGTAACGACCTTTAGATTCTAATTCAATGTACACATCTCTATGTAATAGACAAGTATTTCTTATTTCGAAATCAAAGCCCTCGGCTGTAGCACGAAACGACAATGATTTAAAAATAAGAACCATTTTCTACCATGTTGGAAGGCTATGACCGACACAAGCCCGTTGTGTCATTGGCCAATTACTACTTGATATTATTTAATTTTAGAGGGATTATATTATGTTACAATCATAATCATATTATAAAGAGATTATTCCTTTTAAATTAAATATTTCAAATCAATAATCGATAATCAGATGATTCCCAGATCGGGGGGAGCATTGTCAAGATGTGTCACTTAATACCCCTTTCTTACAGATAGAAATCTGCTTTTGACAGAATCATCCTTTCTCTCAATATTGAAAATTCATATTTAATTACGTATTTCATAAACACAAGAATCTCATAATTATATTCATAATATTATTGTTAAGGCAAGAAACGATTCCTATTCTAGATTTTCTAGAGCACGCCTTATATTGATTTAAGTTCACCTAAATCTATCATCGCATGGTAAACATAGGCATATATCTCATATATAAAATTAAATAAACAAGTAAATGTAAATTGCAATAAATTAAATGTGTTTGGTTATGGCCCCATCCTATGTGATCTTTATCAAGCTCATGATAAAGATCAAGGTCAATCTAATATGGTGATGGAAATAAATACAACTACTTATTACATAAGTTTTCTTCTTTGTTTAGACTTCTTGTATGCCTCGTCTTCTTCTTTGTATCACCTCCATTGGATAACCTTCTTGAGTCTTCAATTACATTACATGATTGAAAGTAAAACTAATCTAATGAACTTACAAGAATAACTCGAGTTACATTCGAGATTTATGATTACAAAGATTGACGACATGCAAGTCGTATTTAAAACCAAAACCAAAACCATTACACTAAGGTCGAAAGGCCATAACCATCCACCATGCTCATACAACACATAAAAGCATGTTAAAACACATAATCTGATCTTAACATATCATATTATCCATGATCTAATCATAAAAAAAAAATATGACAAAAATCAGAAAAATCAGAAAAACAAGAATCACTGTTTACGGGAAGTAAACGACGTCAAACGCCTTACAGACGAGTCGTTGATAGATTTAGCTATCAGTTTTGTTCAGACGCTCGTTTAACTATGGAATAGGGTATTCGTTTACGTAAATCGGACACCAGACCCAGATTTCAGCAAATGTGCAGCAGCCAATTCAGAATCCGTATCTAATATGATTCTCATAATTAGAACAAACATAAATCATGTATATATCAGTATATATACAGATTACATAATCATCTTATGATTATACAACTTACATGAATATCATATATTCAAAACCATACATATATAAGCATATTATATCAACATCAAATCATGGCGAATCACGTACCTCATATATCGAAAACAGTTAAACACATAAACGAATTAAAAACTTTTCGCAAGTAGCTCTGATGCCATGGAAGGGTTTTTAGCACATAAACGCAACGACAATGTAAATTTAAATCTTAAAAAAAACCAAAACCCTTCACAGGATCCATGCGAAAAATAATATTTAATTCGTAGTTCAGTATGTTTACCTTAAGAAGCTTTACGTTAATGGAAAGATGGAGGTCTTTAATAGCGATCTAAGAACGATGAACGGAAATCCCTAGCAGCTGCTCCTCAAGTGTGAAGCACTCCACCGGTATCCACCAAGAGTACAATGTGATGGAGGAAGGAGAGGTTGAGAGAATTAGTTGCCTCCCTCTTGTTCTACTTTAGAATTAGGGTTAATTATTTGGGTTGAGGCAAATAGGGTTTATAATAGTATATTTATAGGCAAAATTTTCAGCTGAAAATTTTCTATAAAATATTAAAATTATTAACCCTTAAATTGATTATTCTTATTAACCAATTAAGTAATAATTGAAACACATTTTAATCATTAATCCCTTTTCTAAACACTTTAGAAAAATAATTCTCTCACTTGATTTAATTTCCAAAATTAAATTCTTCATTAATAATATTAAGAATTAATTAAATCTCATTTAATTAATTATTAAATCTTCTAATTAATTATTTATTTCATAAATAAATAATTAGCAGCCATTATTAATTAATTTCTCCACCATTAAATCATTCTCTTTTATGGTGTGACCCTGTAGGTTCAATATTAAGCCGGTAGTAGAAATAAATAATATTAAAACTATTTTATCATTATTTATATAAATTCTTTAATTCATTAAATATGATTAATTAATAAATTAGTCATATTTATTCTATATCGTGAGGGATACTTCTCAGCATATCGCGACTGTCCGGATAATACGAATTCACTACTTAGAATATCAAGAACCTATTCAGTGAGTAGTTACCGTACAATCAATTCCTTCTACCCTGCAATGTCACGATTAAATACAAGGCATGGAACTTGTGTCAAGCCTGTCTAATTTAATCATTTGCTTTCCCATTGACTATGCTTAGTTCTATTTAATGTAAATTAGAAACTCCTTTCTAATTTCATTCACTCTGGCCAGAGATTCCTGAACTAGCATAAGTGGATCAGCATTGAACATTCTCTCCCTTCACTGGAAGGGGTAAATCCTTTATTGATCATACACTATCTTCGTGTACAAATTCCTATACCCAGTAGAGCCCTTATAATTGTCCCTGGAGACTAAGAACTAAACCAAAGCATAGTTCAGTGTACACAAGATGACTATGATGACCTTAAGTCTAAGGATACTTGTACAACTATCACTATGTGAACAACTGTTGACACGTGAGTGAACTCCATCAGTTGCTCAGCTGTGTGAGTAATGTTCAGTGAACTTATTCTATAATAAGCACCTACATACTAGCTATAGTGTCACCACACAAATGTCTATGAGAACAGACATCCTTCATAATGAAGCAAGCATAGTATGTGCCGATCTTTGTGGATTACTAATTACCAGTTAGTAGTCCTACGACCAGGAAATATTTAAGTTTAGAGTTATCATCTTTTAGGTCTCATTATTATGATCTCATCATAATCCATAAAAATCTTTACTCTAAACTATGGTATATCTTATTTAAACACTTAAATAGATAAAGCCCACAATAAAACCAAAACTAATATCAATGAAATCAAAACATATTACATAAAAGTTATTCCTAAATCATCGTACATGATTGGACTTAGGACACATCTCTTTCACTAAGTGCTTTGTTTTAAGAACTCATATTGATCAACTTGGAAAGTTTGAATCAAAGGCTGATGAAGGAATCTTTATTGGATACTCACCATCAAAAGCATACAGAGTGTTCAATATGAGAACATACATTGTAGTAGTCTCCATAAATGTATCTTTCGATGATAAGAAGATTCCTGGTTTTGAAGAAGACACTCATGAAAGCTTAATCTTTGAAAATGAAAATGCATTGTTGAAATCTGGATCAAACTCTAATGAACCGTCAAATCCTGATGATCCAAATCCTGACACTCCTTCAAATTCTGAAGATAATCACTGTACTAATGATCCTGCACATGTTGAGGGGGAGTAACATCAAGGGTCAGCTGATGGTGCTAACACTGAAGAATCATCTCAAGATTTTTCTCAATCTAATCTCTCATAATCCAATGCGGATTAAACATCAGATGAACATGAGTCAAGTCCCAACATCTCATCAGGAGATAACACAACAGATTCAGGGGAGACTCAAATGCATTTGAAGAGGCATACAATTTAGGGGGAGCATCTAGCTCCAGAAGGACACTTCCCCGTGCTAGAAAATGGACTAAAGACCATACTCCTGATCTGATCATTGGAAACCCTGATGATGGTGTAAAGACAAGAAGTGCAACTCAGAATGAATGTTTATATCACAATCTACTTTCAAAAGAAGAGCCAAAGAAAGTAGAAGATGCACTCAAGGATGCAGATTGGGTCATGGCTATGCAAGAAGAATTGAATGAATTTGAAAGAAATGAAGTGTGGAAGCTGGTGCCTAGACCTAAGAACAGGTCAATTGTGGGCACAAAGTGGGTCTTTAGAAACAAGACTGATTCTGATGGAACAATCATCAGAAACAAGGCAAGGTTGGTGGCTAAAGGATATTCCCAACAGGAAGGTATTGACTATGATGACACATTTGTTCCTGTTGCTAGGTTGGAATCAATCAGAATCTTCTTGGCATATGCTGCTCACAAGAAGTTCAAGGTCTTCCAGATGGATTTCAAGTATGCATTTATCAATGGAGAACTTGAAGAAGAAGTCTATGTTGAACAACCACCAGGATTTATGGATCCCAAACATCCTGACTATGTTTACAGACTTGATAAAGCACTCTATGGACTGAAGCAAGAACCTAGAGCATGGTATGAAACCCTTGCTCAGTTTCTACTTGAAAGTGGATTGAAAAGAGGTACAATAGATAAAACTCTATTTTATCTGAATAAAGGTAAAGATTTGCTTTTAGTCCAAATTTATGTGGATGATATCATTTTTGGATCAACTAATCAAACACTGTGTGATAAGTTTTCAAAGTTGATGCAATCAAGATATCAAATGAGTATGATGGGAGAAATTAGCTACTTTCTAGGCTTGCAGATTAAACAGACTGATAATGGCATCTATATCAATCAGTCCAAGTACACAAGAAATCTACTGAAGAGGTTTAATATGTAAGAAAGTGCAACTACAAGTAGTCCTATGGCAACTGCTACAAAACTTGATCCAAATAAAGGTACAGCAGTTGATGTCACATCTTACAGAGGTATGATTGGTTCTCTATTATACCTAACTGCTAGTAGGCCAGACATTATGTTTGCCACTTGTTTGTGTGCAAGATTTCAGGAAAATCCAAGGGAGCCACATCTTATTGCAGTAAAGAGAATTTTCAGATACCTCATGGGTATTGTTTCACTTGAACTTTGGTATATAATGGAAGCTAATTTTGCATTATGTTGATATTCAGATGCTGATTTTGCTCGATGCAAAATAGACAGGAAGAGTACATCAGGGAGCTGTTAGTTCTTGGGAGGCAGATTAGTCTGATGGTTCAGCAAGAAGCAGAAATCTATTTCTACTTCAACTACTGAGGCTGAATATATTGCAGCTGGAAGCTGCTGTGCTCAGTTGTTATGGATGAGAAATGAACTCATGAACTATGGATTATCATTCTCAAAAATTCCTATTTATTGTGATAATCAAAGTGCTATTGCTATGACATCCGGTACAACACTCTCTTATAAAGGACATCAGTATCAGATATCACTTCATAAGAGAGCATGTCATGGAAGGAACCATAGAGCTTCATTTTGTTCCTACTGATCAATAGCTGGCTGATATCTTTACAAAGCCATTACCTAAAGTAACATTTACAAAGCTTGTGAATGAACTTGGTATGGTTAATTAGGACAAGTAAATTTTTATTTCAATTTATATTTGATTAAATCCTGATGAATATTGATCAAATCCTGATATGTCCTAAATGTTGTGTTTTTAGATATTACGCCAGAAATATTTGATGTATTCTATTTAATATGCATGATAAATTTAGTGAATTTATTTGCTAATTGTGCATGTCTGAATAAATATATTACTGTCATCATTACACATCAGTCTAGGAGACGCGCCTTTTTAAAAAGAATTTTTTTTGGTTAAATCATTAAGTTAACTCTACACTTAATAATTAATCAGTCCTCTAGTCTGATCCCTTGATATTCCTTTGGCTATTTAACCGTCATTTCATCTCAGTCATATCATCTCCTATTCTCACACAAAACGATTCTCTCTCTTATGTTTCACTATTTTCTTTCTTCATAAAAATGGTTCTTGTAAACATGTTTATGAACTATGAAAACTTCAACGTCGAGTTCAGTTGTGATGACTGGGAGCAGGAATGGCACATCACTACCATTCCTGATGAGATATGGAACTGGGTTCCACAAGAGGTTTAGACAAATCTCTTGTTCTTTGAGATGGACTATCAACTCCATCTTGATCTCTTGGAAGATGAACGGAGAGAGGCTCTTCTTCAGCAAGAACAGATCATCCATCTTGCAGTGCTAGTTGTCAACAGTAGGAGGAACTAATCGATATCCTTCCTTTTTAGACCAAGGCCGTTGATATTCACCATCTTAGACTATGATTATCTTGTAATCTTTTGCATGTAATCTACGAATTTCATGAAATGTACTCTTTTGATATATCAATGAAATTTCTTTTGTTTGCAAGATATAGTCTATCCTTATCTCGAATTATATGCATGTGAATGTTCTTTTTGAAGCCTGTTAATCTTTACTTCATCTACTTGAATTGTATTTCTTGATGAATATTTTGATTAAAATTGTGGTTGCTAATAATTTATGATGCTTTGACAAACAAATGTTGAATTTGAAATGACATATCTTGAGTTAGTCAAATCCTGACAAAAGAAAGGTCTCAAATCCCGACGACTGGTCAGCACGTTCTAATTCAAATTATTAGTGTTAATCAATCTCTGAGTAAGTTTTACTGTTGCAATTAAGTGTCTCACTTAATTAATGATTAATGGTGGATTACCAGATAAACAAATTTCTATGATTGTGTCTTGATATAACTATATGTATTTTGTATTTACTTCCGCAATTTACTCCACCATCAAACTCAATTAATCAGTAACTATTTCCTGTTCGAAGTCAAATTCGCTAAGTTACCTCCTTCATACGAGTGTGTTATACCTATTTCTGAATAGTGAAGCTATAAAACCAGAAAAAAATTCCGTGACATAATTCATCATACACATAGTTTCACTGTGCACATCTCACACTTACTCTCTCTCACAAACTATTCACATCATGACAACGTCTAAAGTTTCACCACTCTTCAGTCAAACCACAATCATATATGGAAACATATTTGGCACTAACAATTACTTAGCTCTGCTTACACATTAGCAGCTACCATCATCTTTTCATGATATTCAGGATTTTCTTCTTCCATGTCCAATTGGGTATGCTCTCACAAATCCTGTTAAGGTGTCATACAGGGCTGTCATACAGGTCTGGAACACAGCTATGGTAAATTCAACACATACTGGCTTTTCCTTTTAGTATAAGGACCAAAGATATGAAGTTGATGCTGACATTCTGCTTCAAGCCTTGAGATTGCCTTCTCTTGATGGTGCTCCTGATACTCATACCAATGATCAGCTGTTTAATATGCTAAGGACCTTAGGCTATCAAGGAGATATCACAACCATTGGAAAACTGGTCAGAACTAAACTGAAAAGTGAGTGAAACTTTTTCTTTGACTGCATCAGTAGGTCTTTCTTGAATAAGACAACAAACTTTGATGCTCTTCCATCCACTTCCCTGAGAATTGGGTACTCTCTTCTTAACTCTGGTAATTTTGATTATGGTAATACTATATTACAGTTCATAATTGCTAGGAGAGTAGATGCTTCAGGAGTAATAGGGTATACTAGGTTTTTGCAACTGATTTTCAATTTTCTATGCCCTAATGCTATGTTTAATGATGATGAATTACTCCCTGTTTTTCAAATTTCTGAAAAAGCAATCACTGATCATATTAAAAGGGATGAAAATAATAAATTTTCAGGACCACCCTTTCTTCCTAGAGAGGTCAGGAAATTTCTGTTAAGAAATAGACCTACTCCTACACAAGTGCCTACAAATCCTGATGCTGGCACCTCTGTCACAGTTCCTGATGCTAAGACTCAAGAAATCACCTATCTTGTTTCTAACCCAAGCATTTCTTCTTCCAAACAGCAAACACAACAAGCCTCTAAATTAGCCTCCTCTGCTGTCTCTCAAAAGACATCAGTTGTAACAAAGAAAAGGCTGTTTAGGAAATCTGTCACATCTGGACAGAAAGCTAAACAAGTCTCACCGAGTGAGAAGAAAGAAGACTGCTTTCCAATCAGGAAAAGAAGACTGATCATACAAGAAGATTCTGAATCATATGATCAGATGACAATAGGGTCCCTGTCAAAAATCAAGAAGTCCATTGATCAAAATCCTGATGACTTGATTGACACTACTAGTACCAAGGAGCCAACTACTGATGCTAGTGATCTGCTTGACAAGCTTCCAGTAATTGAAGCAACTGCTGAACACAAGAAAACTGCAAAGAGCCAGTTGAAAAGAAAATGTGAAGAAGTAGTTGGATACATCAGTAAGAAGAAGAAGACTCAGCCTCTTGACAAGGATGTTAGTACACAAGAACCTAGGTCTCAAAGGGATTTAGCAACTGAAACACATCCAGTCACACAAGAACCATCTTCTCAAAGGGAAGATGCAGACACTGAGGCTGCACAGATCATTGTTAATATTGCTAAGAGTGATCTTCTTGCTGACTCTGTTCAACTACTACAGGAAAAGAAAACTCATCAGGAGATATTGTCAAAGGTGGATGCAATCATAAATGATCCAATTTTTGAGAAGAGTACACAAGAACTTTCACCAAGCATTGCTGAAGCAGCTCACATATCTCAGACTCCACAAGAACCATCAGTTCAAAATACTGATGCTAGTCTTTCACCTTCTCCTGACAGATCAAATCCTGATGATATAACAGCTCCTACTGAGAATCATCCTTCAACTGCACTAGCTATAATTGATGATCCATTACTAGTTGCTAGTTTGAAAAAGCATCCTGATGTGCTGTTTGTTCCTTCACTTTCATCACTTCCACTTGAGGAATCACCTTCAGGATCCCATTAGCCACATGTATCTCTTGCAAAGAATCCAAATAAAGGCAAGGCAATTCTGCCTGACTCTGCAAAATCTTCTGATGGCTTGTCTGATTCTGATAAGATAGTGATGCAGATGATTCTGACACAACTCAACTTAAAACTGCGATTGATGCATCTAAGAAGTCCAATATCGGTTCTTCTTCGCACTTTACTAAAAATCCTTCTTATTACAATCCTGATGCTGAGTATTTTAGACAGACAGAATGGGATTATAAATGGAGACTTGCAAATACTTCTATCTCGTCTGCTGTTGGCCTACAACACATTCATCGTGCCTATGATGATATTCAAACTCCTAATTTGAAGTTGCATCTTAAGGCCTCAACCATTTATGTTAAAGGAATTCACTCTGAAATTGATGAAATAAAGAAGTCTCATGCTGGTGTCAAAGAGAAAATTGATGGATTTTTGCTTCACACACCTAACTCAGCTGAAATCAAAAGTGTAAAAAATACCATCAAAAATGTTGTTAAATCTCAAGACAATATGGCCTCTAGACTTTCCTCCTTATAAGACAAGGTTTGTTCTATAGGTAACAAACTGGATGCTCTGTTTTCTCTTCTTTCAAATACTGATGCCAAAAAGGGGGAGAAGATAGTTGCTACAAAATGTACACCAGATTCTATTCAGATAAAGGATAAAGATATTGATGATGATGGTGATAAGAATAATCCAGTTACAGATATTCAAATTGCTTCTACTGCTCAACAACTTCAACATTCCAAGAAGAATGATCCTTCATGACAAAGGAAGTCTACTGGTGCTTATAAAGCCAAGCACAAGACTACTGCTGGTGCTTCTGAGGATGATGATATTACAATCTCAAATTTAGCAGATGTTAAAGGGATGTTCTTTCCTTACAGGCATAAGGAAACAGGTGAAGAGATTGTCTTGTACTACAAAGACAAGAAGTTTGAGCAAAAGAATGCTAGGAGTGCTCTTGGGTATATAACTGAAGAATTTCATGATCTAACACCTGAAGAAGCAGTTATGCAACAAAAGGAGCTTTTGGCTCAAATTGAAGCTGAAGCTAACACTTTTAAAGGAAGAGGAAAAACAGGTGGTAGATCTGCAAGAGCAAGAGGAAGAGGAAGAGGAAGAGGTAGAAGAACTTCTAAATCAAGTCAAGTGACTGCATTCAACTCTACTTTTCTGAATTTTCTATCCAGAGAAGGTTATATTCCTGTACAAGGAAATGAAGAAGATAAAGAAGTTCAGAAGCCAGAAGAGTTGATTATATCAAGGAAGAAAAGATCAGCCACTGACATTGATCAAGATGATATAACAAATCAGAATGTAAATCCTGATGCAGACACAAATCCTGAGGTAAAAGCAAATCCTGATGTTGTGAACCTGATAACTGATTTTAACTCTGATGAAAAAGTGATCAAAGCATTAAATGAGTCAGCTCCTTCTCTAGTAATCACTCCTCATATTTCAGAGGTTGATGAAAAAGAAAAGATTGATAGAAGGAAAGCTGATCAAGCATGCAAAGAATATCTGCAGAGAGTTTTAAAATCAAAGAGGGAGCTATGGCATAAAGCAGAAGGGAAGACTGATGATTTGTCTTCAAACTATGCTCCTCTCGGGAAGAAGAATAGAAGATGGAAAGACATCCATGTATTCAATTATTCTAAAGGGTTCAAGCATGTTGAATTTATGTCAGCTGGGTTAATAGATTTTATCTCAGAACAGGAAGATATTGATAATTCCATCAAGAAGCCTTCTTGGGTGGTATACAATGAAAAACTGAAACTTATCAAATCTCGAACCAGAGGAGGCATTGGTCATTCCAATATGGAGATCTTAGAATCTAATTTGTTAGATACAGATACTCTGATAGAAAATCTTGGTGAAAGAATTTCTCCTTCATATCTTGAGAAACTTGAAGCTGTGAAGATTGTTCATAGAAAGATAAATGATAATGATGTCAGAAAAGAGATTCTGTACTTTTTCAGGGATGGTAAAGTAAAAAGCTTTACATTACAGCAACTCTTAATGAAGACTGTGACATAATTGAAATACATTCACTATCTTCTTAGAGTTGAGAACAAAGTTGTAACGCCCTTAAATCCGGGGTTAAAGGATTTGGTCGTCACTATGAATCCTCAATCCAAATCAACCTGTTAAATCAATAAACAAATGCCAGTGGAAGATATTTATCATTTCTGACCCCAAACTAATTCAAGATCTTTTAAGGTTACAGTTCTAGAAACAAGAATTCCAAATTCCACAAATAAATTTTCCTTTTCTTTAAACCCTTTTCAATAAATTTCATTCTCAAAACTTAACCCGCTAGTATAACTTCGAAAAGAAGCATACTAGACCCAACTATAAAATAACACAATTATAATATAATATAATATGAACAACTTTATACAATAAAACTTACACTAATTCGCAAACCCTGGACCAACCACCTTCCAAAAGCTTCTTCTTTGCTTCCTCGAATTACGCAGTTAAACAGCGCAAGCTAATCCTCACTGGAGGTTAAATTTAAAAACAAGCAAGTATTAGTGAAAGAAATGCTCAGCAAGATCATTATAGCGAATATAGGGTCATTTTGATATAAAACCGACATCTGCATCAGCGCAGAACATTTAAAAATCATAATTGCTGAATCATAAAATTTTAGTTGAGGAATCCCATAATTGATTCCTTAATTGTATTCAAAACCATTTTGATACTTTTGAGCGAAATGCTTCAGTAATACTTTGTATCTTGACGAGAATAAAACTCGTAAAACAGTGTTTACGGAAATATCGTAAACCACAATAACAAGAAACAATGATTATGGATTGAATTATAAACTTTACTCAAAATCGAACTCTTGATATTAATACTTATTTTGTTGTCATATCAAATTAGATATCAATACGAACTTTGATGCTCACAACATCCCATACTGAAGTCAACATCAATCATCTATACTAATACCACCTTTGATATTTAATAACAACGTAAGTATCATCATAAATCAGAATCTGAATCAAAACCGCAATTCACTTTTAATCCAAAACAGAATCAGTTGATAAATCATTTGTTCTATGATTATCAAAACAATTTAGAAAACCATATTTTAGATTGGAACCAATAATATTTCATGTTGTTCCCGATGATCAGTCGCGAAACAACACCAGTATCCCGCAGCCATACCGTAAATATAGGTACTACCCATACCCCGCAGCCATACGGTACCTATAGGGCACCAGAAAAGGCATAACAAGCCTTGAAAGATATTACAGCTGGACCGATATCTCGATCACCTACGTTGTAACTAGTAACCAGTAACCATTCCAATCTTAAAAACTTTTTTATTGAAAAAGGAGCCGAATCATTTGACATCCTAAATAATTTTATTCCCCCATTCACTTGGGCAGGAATACTCGCAACAAAATCATCTTTCTCAAAATCCAAAACATTTATAAATCCAGTAATTTGATAAGTTAAATCACTTAGCTATTCTGAACATAGAATAGCAGAAGAATACTTGCATAAACAAAATCATTTAATTCAGCGATATGTAAAACATTTATTTATTACGAACTAAATAGGGAAAGCAATACTTGCATGAAAAGATTTAAAATAAATATCACTTGAACAATAAGTGATGATAAGGATACTTGCATAATTGATTCGAAATAAACATCACTTGAACGATAAGTGAAGTCAGGGGTACTTGCCTTTGGGTTTTAGCAGTTAGTCACACTCGCAATGACGCATCTATTCTGACATTCTGTCTCAAAATGTCTCCGTCTTTCTTTTCAACACTTCACCGATATACTACTCCTGCGATTTCTAGAAGCCAGATACCCAATACCATTCCGTCTTACTCTTTATCCAACATCTTGTCCTGATCAACTCAAATGATCCGCATCTATAATTAAAAGATATAACTTTAATCGTCTAAATGATAATAACTCGACGAACTACGCGTCAAAACCCTATCGTCTACCCATACGATACCGCACACATAATTATAATAGTCAAACACAAGACTCTTGACCCACGTACACACGTAATTCACATAGAATATAAACACATAATCCACGTATCATATAATTCATATCACATATGACTCGGTTCGTCAAAAGGTTCGACTCAATACGTTTAAAACTGAAATCGGGTCAAAAATATGATTTTTCGATCGATACTCGACTCGAAATGACTTGTAAAACAAGCGACCTTTTGAAACGAAAGAATTTGGGTCTCAAAAGTAATTTTATTGAAAGCGAAATATTTTTCTGAGTCTATACGCGTTCCTTTCGTATTAAACGGACGAACGGTTTATTTATTACGAATAAAAGAAGAATAAATCAATTAATAATAATATTAATAAATACTAAAATATAATTTTAAGAGCTCAAAATAATTTTTAAATCATTATCTAGGAAAAACCAGAATTAAAATGATTTTTTCCATAATTTTTGGAATTAAAATCAAATTAATACAAATTATATAAATAAAATGATTATTATCAAAATAATTAATCAATTTAAATATATAATAAATAAATAAAATTTTGGATTTTGAAAAATAATAGAAGAAGATAATTTTTTGGAATTTAAAACAATTCAGTTAATTATTAAAAATAATTAACCAAATTCAATTTTTGAATTAAAAAGGAATTTTTGAGTTTAAAATAGGATTTTTGATTTATTTTTAAAATAAAAATCCAAAAACACTTTTTACAACAGAAATTTGGTCCAGGAATATTGAATAGCGGTTGCAGAAGGAGGAGTCTCGCCGGACTTCGCGAGGAAGACGACCGGCGACTCGCCGGTTTCTGGAAATTTTCTGGATTCCGGCGGACTTTCGACGAGCCATTTCCATCCCAAACTCAATCAAAACCATCTATTTTTCACCGCAAAATGGTCCTTGAATCCCCAGAAACTGAACAGAAGCAACGACCATCAACACACAATCCTTTAGACCTAAAATCCGATCAAAACTTGAACCTGAGTTCTTAATTTCCGGCAAAAAATCGACCTTGATCAATTCTTAACAAAATTGAATACATAATACACGAAATCAAAGCCCATAATACGTAATAACTACTACTATAATCAAAATCTATTAACAATCCTTCAAACTCAGAAAATCAAAATTAAAAAAAATCAGGAAAACAGCGAATTCGACTATCACCATTTAACAACCAAATAATCAATATAAATACTGGAATCGATTCTCCTGATCATTTTAAAGCTATCCAGAACCTCAAATACAATCAACAATCACCAATAAGCAAAATCGAAATTTAAGAACAAGAACCACAAAATCGATTTTCACAATTATTCAACCTCGATTTGTAAAAATGGTACCAATAGAACGGGCTTGAAACAAGGATTATTTTGGTGTGTAGAGCATCAACAACCGATTCCTAGAACTCCCAAAATCATTGATTCTTTGTTCTTGAAGAAATTTTACCCCCACACTTTGTTCTTGGCTTTTGTTTTTTTTGTTTTTTTTGAAAAAAAATGAAATAAAAAGAATTAATGGACTATTTATATTTTCTGCAAAATAAATACCCCAAAATCAATTTAGGGTGTTTTTACCCCCTAATTAAAATAATTATGCCCAAAAAATAATAATTACGGTAAATAATTTTAAAAGTAATAAAATAAAAAATCAATATCAAAATTCCCCGAAAATTACGAATAATTCAAAAATTAAGAAATACTGTGTATTTGAAATACGAATGATTTTATAAAAATAAAAACACGAATTTTATGGACTTTAACGTTCCGGTGGGGTCCCGGTCCGTTTATTTTTGAAAAACAGAAATGCTTCCTATATTAATATAAAATCCCTAAAACACATAAAACACATTCAAACGCACATAAAATGAGATAAAATGAGTAACACAAATAAACACGCGTCCAAAATTACGGATCGATTTATATAAATGTATCTTAAACACATAACAAGTATCTCATTGGATCATACCGGATCCGAAAATAGATTACTTAGCCGTTAAGGAACTATTAAATGATACAATGCATTATCAGCTTTGGATAATTATCAAAACCGGGCTTCTTATAAAATATTTTATACGAAAATAATGTAAAAATATCTCGTCTCTCGAGAACACGGGTTTTGTTGATTTATCGAAATGGTTATCGTACCGAAAATCTTGCGTCGGGCCGCGTACGGGTCAAACCGTAATCCGGATCGAAAATGTCAAAACACGGAAAATGTCCGGAATTACCAGATTAGGTTAGGAAGGAGTTTTCGGAAGAGTTTCGGGTTGTAAAAACACAAAAAGGTTGAAGTTGGACGATTCCCGGCTTTATAAAATAGTTTTATAATTACTCAGAAAATAATTAATAAATCTATAAATCATTATAAAATCACATAACAGTCCAAAAATTACCAGAAAAATATCATAATTATCTGTATTTATTTTGAACATATTAAAAATTCAAATACTCAAATAATATTACATATAACCACCCAAACATCAATTCCAATTATCATATAATTCCCTAAAATTCATATAAAATCACATAAACAATTCCAAATAATGATAATAATAATATTTGAAAATATGAGATATTACAAAAGTCACCAGAAACTGGTCTTCTATGATACTTGAAGTGATCAGAAGAAGAGTCATGACAAAAGATTATACATACAATGGTGATTATGTTCCTGAGTACAGAACTTATACTGCTCAAGAAATGCAGATGAAAAAGGGAGCTGCAGTGCTACAAGTTTTTCTCAACAGTCCTCAGTTATCCTTCAGTCCTGATTATGAAGATGTAAGTTTGAGTTTCATGTTGATTGGTGATCTTGAGATAAGAAAAAGCTCAATTTCTAAGTTAAGATCAGCTATTTATCAGCTTGGAGAAGACACTGAAGAGAAGAGAGAGTTGAAGAAAAAGCTTGTTAAAGTCCTACGAGACAAGGAGGAAGAAAGATTGAAGAACTTTCTTGGAACAACTGTCAGTTATCTGAAGATACTGAAGTAAGCTTTACTCCTTGTACATTTTGTAGATTGGTTTTGGCATCATTGAGAATGGAATTTATGCTTTATTGCATTAAGCATAAATTTGGGGAGATTGTTACATATTGAATTCTTAATGATAAGAAGAAGCTCAGGATCTGGCTGTTTGGATGTCATCAGGATCTGATTTACCGTTAGGATTTGGCATGTCATCAGTATTTGAATGTCATCAGTATTTGAAGACAGTCAGCATTAGAGGATTTGTTATGTTCCTTATAATGTGGAGCAGATATTAGTTACGTTTAAGTTATAAGACTTTATCTATTTAGTTTAAGATATGTATCAGTTTCAGTTAGTTTTTGATAATGCATATCTTAGATTAATTTGTTGTAGCTGTGTAATATATAAACACAGTTTAGGTCATCACTTAGTGTATCACACTCGAGGATCATTCGACCTAGCAGCTCTCAAGAACATCAGAATTTCTTGAGAGGATTTTGTAACAGTTTTTATCAGATATATAAAAAGCTGTTATATTTTATTACTTGCTCGAAACATTTATATAATTGTATCCAACCCCCCTTAAACAATTGTATCTTTACTGGGCAACATCCTCTTCACTTGCACTCGTCTATCAATTCTATTCACTGACCACTTGCTTTTCTTTTCTATGCCTCGCTTTCTCTAATAGACATTACAAGTATCTATCAATACTCATTCTAATATTATTCTAATCATCACTTAAACATTATAAGCTTCCATCTACCCTTCGTTTCAACCAAATCCGAATTACGAATTAAAAGTTATGACTAATACAGTCAAACTATGAACACATAGGCATATTACACATCTATCAGATAGCACATAACACATAACATGTAGGGTATTCGATAAAAATAATTTTTCAAAGAAGGTTTGGGGTAAAAATTATTTTTCTGGTATTTAATACGAATTTTTAAATATTTTTCGGAATTAAAACAGGGAAACAATCATTTTATAAATATTAACAAGGTACGAATACTCGAATCTGAATTTAAAATCATTTAGTAATAAGTATCGAGCCTTGAACATAATTTCGAAAATTATTGTAAAACTCGAAACTATTTTTCAAAATTTTCAAATCAAAAGAAATATTTAAATCCAATTAAATAATCAATTACATTCAATTAATATATAATTAAATTAAATAACTAATTAATATTTAAATTAATTAAACAATTAATTATTAATTATAATTAAATAATTAAATAATTCAGATTTATTTTTAAATTAAAAATAAATTTTGGAATTAAAATAAAGATTTTTAGAATTTTTAAATAATAAAAATGAATTTCTGAAATTCAAATAAATTAATAATACAATTTTTAAAGATTTTTAAAACTGAAATCCAAATTTTGTAAGTTTTGCAAACTACAGGGACTGAAATTTAATAACACAAAAACGTAGGGGCAGGAATGGAAATTTTCCATCTCCTTCCCACTATCGCCGTCTCCGGTGGCCGGCAACCATGGCCCCCGCCCGGAGTTTTTCCGGCGACCTGTAAAACAACACAGAACGGATCCAAATTAACGGTGAACGGTCCTGAGACACCTAGAAACATGTTAGACTGAATTATATCATCCAAAACTTCGTTAAATGGCCGGAAAGTATGGCCAAAGTTTATGCCGCCGCCATGCTCGTTTTTCCGGCGATCTCAAACCAGTTACCCTCCGTTCTTCAAACCAGTACCATTCAATTCCTTTTCTTAAAATCTATTTACTGGTATTATCTAATTAAACTAATAACCCTTGGATCAAAAACCACTAAATTCAAATTAAGAACATTAATAGTTTATAAACCCTAATTTCTTAATTGGAAAATCAAACCTCAGTTTGAACATGTTATCGAACTCAAAATTCAACATATAATATACCAAATTGACTAGAATTTTTATGATCTACAACATGCAATCATCAAAACACATAAACAACTTCAAAATCAAAAAGTCATAATTTAATCATAAGTAAATTCGAAATTAAATAAAAATATAGAAAAATACCCCTTGACTCTGCAGGTGTATGGATCATAGAACATGATTCTATATTTCAAGAGCTTACTCACACGCCAAAATCCGAGTTCGCTATTGCCTTCAAATCTCCGTTTGATTATGAAGAACACTATGAATATAAGTATTTTCTCTGGATAATTATAAGATTTATACTGTTTGTTAGATATATTTGATAATGTCATGGCTAATATGTTTTATGTTTAGCTTTCAGATCTTATTTGAACAGGATAAATCAGTACTTAACTGTTGATCAGTACTTATACTGGAAGTCAGGACTTAAGGATATCAGTACATATGTTATCAGGAGATAATCGTCAGAAGATAGATATCAGAACTTAAGTGCTGAAGGACAATCAGATAAGGACAGTAGCTGATTAAAGGAAAGAAGATCAAGATAAACATAAGAAGAGATATGCATGAAGAAGGAATTCTGTAAAGAATGGAATACTTGGAAGAAAAGATATCTGATTGATATATTTTAGGAAGCAGAATTATATTCCATATCAATTAGCGATTATCTTGTAACTGTGTAGTATATAAACACAGATATAGGGTTTACACTATAAGTGTTATCATTATTAGAGAAGATTATTCATTGTAACCCTAGCAGCTCTCGTGATATTTGTTCATCACTGAGAGGTAACAGTTTCATACTGTAACAGAGTTTATTGTTTCAATAAAGTTTGTTTTCTGTTACTTAAGTTCTTAAAGTTCGATTTGAGTGTACTATACACTGTATTCACCCCCTCTACAGTGTGTGTGTGACCTAACAATTGGTATCATAGCCTATCTGTTAACATACATACAGTTAAAGATCCAAACACAATCATGTCGGACACAGAAACTCCAACTAAGCCTACCAAAACTGAGGAACCACCAAAGACACAAATTCAGAGTCGGTATGAGACCATCAGAGTTCCCATACTGAGACCATCTGAATATCCCATATGGAAGGTAAGGATGACCATGTTCCTGGAAGCAACAGATCCAGAATACCTTGATAGAATCAAGGAAGGCCCTCACAAACCAACCAAACTCGCTGTTGCAGTTGTAGGTGAAGCAGCAAAGACCGTACCAAAGGAGAAGAGTGATTATACTGCTGAAGACATAGCATCAATTGCTAAGGATGCTAAGGTACGACACTTACTGCATAGTGACATTGATAATGTAATGTCAAACAGGGTAATCAACTGCAAGACTACTAAGGAGATATGGGATGCTCTGGAAACAAGGTGTCAGGGAACTGACACAATTAAGAAGAACAGGAAGACAATACTCACTCAAGAGTATGAACACTTTGACTCAAAGACTAATGAGTCATTGAATGATTTATATGACAGATTTGTCAAACTTTTGAATGATTTGTCATTGGTTGATAAAGAGTATGATCTTGAAGATTCAAACCTTAAGTTCCTGTTAGCTCTTCCTGAATGCTGGGATTTGAAGGCAACGACAATAAGAGACAACTACAATCTTGATGAAACAACTCTTGACGAAATCTATGGAATGCTCAAGACTCATGAGCTGGAGATGGAACAAAGAAGCAAGAGGAAAGGAGGAAAGTCAAGGACAGTTGCTCTTAAGGCTGAAGAAGAATTCCCCAAAGCAGCTTCCTCAAAGAAAGACAAGGGAAAAGCTCTTTTCATAAAGTCTGATACCGAGTCATCAAGTTCTGAGAGTGATGATGACTCAGATTCTGAAAGCTTGCCTGAGACTGATGCTGATGAGGAGATGATGAAGCTGTGTGCTCTTATGGTGAAAGGAATCACAAAGATTGCATACAGGAAGTTCAGGAAGGGAAAGAAGTTTTCCAGGAAAGGTATAAGTTCTGATAAGAAGAATTTCAGAAGATCTGAAGGCAGAGGAAGAAAGTCTGACAGAGGAGATTACACCAATGTTAAATGCTATAACTGTGGTGAGAAAGGCCACATATCTCCTGACTGCAAGAAGGTAAAGGGTGATAAAGGCAAGGCTCTTGTCACAAAGCAGAAAAGCTGGACAGACACCTCAGACTCTGAAAGTGAGGAAAACTATGCATTGATGGCAAATGTTGATAATGAAAGTGCTGAGAGCAGTTCTGAAGCTGCTGAAACAAAGGTACCTCAGACTACTTATGCTTTTCATACTGATGATATTAATGAGTTGAGAAGATATCTTAAAACCATGTTTGTTAGCTATAGAGATCAAACTTTAACATGTGAAAGATTAACTTCTGAAAATCTTGCATTTAAGAAAAGGAATGATTTCTTAGAAAAAGAGTTAGTCATGTTCCATCAAACTCAGAAGGATAGAGATGATGCTTTTTATGTTAGGAATGAAGTGCTAAAATTAAATGAATCTCTAAAAACTGAGTTAGAAAAGGAAAGAGAGATTATCAGGACTTGGACTAACTCTGGCAAAACAACTCAAAATTTGCTAAGTAGTGGAAACTGGAAAGAGGGCTTAGGTTATGGAGAAGATAAGAAAGATAAAGGAACTGAAGAAATTAAGTCTGTTGATAAACAAAAGCCAAAGTTAAAACCTGTTAAGTTTGTAACTGTAAAGTCTGAAAATGAAAAATCAGAAGTTACAAAGAAATTAACTTCTGATAAACTAAAACAGGAAAAGACAGCTGAAGTGAACATAGGCTTAATGACAAAGAAGCAGCTTAAGCATAAGCTGAAAGATGTCAAGAATGCAAACAAGGTAAAATCACCTAGGAAAAATAGGAATGGAAAGGAAGGTGTGAATAAAAGCAATGATTATAAACCTGTTCCTGATGCTCCTAGGAAAACATGTCATTACTGTTGAAGTTCTAACCATCTGGCTTCTTTTTGCAGGAAGAATAAGAATATTAACTCCTTACCTTTAAAATCAGGAGTTAAGAGTCAGTCTGTTAGATACAAACCACAAAATCCTTGTTTTCATTGTGGTAGTTTATGGCATTCCATTTATACTTGTAAGGAATATCATAGTTTGTACTATGATTATTATCAAATAAAACCTTCTTTGAAGAAAGTTTCCATTGTTCCTTTTAGTGTAAATTCTGATTCAAAGTCTGATAGTGTAAGTTCTGATACGAAAAATGTTAACATAAACTCTGATGCTAAATCCGCTGCAAATGTTAACAAACTTAATAAGGCCAAAGGATCCAAGCAAGTCTGGGTCCTTAAAATTAATAATTAGTGGTCTTTGTGATTGCAGGGCAACAGGAAAAATATTCTAGTTCTGGACAGTGGATGTTCAGGACATATGACTGGAAATAAGGCCCTGCTATCAGACTTTGTGGAGAAAGCTGACCCAAGTGTTTCTTATGGAGATGGCAACATTGGAAAAACATTGGGATATGGCAATATCAATCTTGGAAATGTCATAATTAAACAAGTAGCTCTAGTCTCAGGACTTAAACACAACCTACTGAGTATAAGTCAAATCTGTGACAGAGGTTATCATGTTGATTTCTTTGAAGAACACTGTGAAATAGTGAGTAAATCTAAAGGCAAAGTTGTTCTGAAAGGATACAGGCGTGGTAACATTTATGAAGCTAAGCTTTCAACAAGTACTGATGGTTCTGCAATCTGTCTGATGAGTAGAGCATCAATTGAAGAAAGCTGGAATTGGCATAAGAAACTCTTTCATTTAAATTTCAACAATATAAATGAACTGGTCAAGAAAGATCTTGTGAGAGGATTGCCAAACACAATATTTGCTCCTGATGGTCTTTGTGATTCATGTCAGAAAGCCAAACAAAGAAAATCTTCATTCAAGAGCAAGACTGAATCATCAATTCTTGAGCCTTATCATCTAATACATGTTGATCTATTTGGTCCAGTAAATGTTATGTCTATTGCAAAGAAGAAGTATGCGTTGGTCATAGTGGATGAGTTCACCAGATACACATGGGTGTATTTCTTGCATACAAAAAGTGAAACTACATCAACCTTGATTGATCATATCAAACATCTAGATAAAATGGTCAAAGATTCTGTGAAAGTTTTAAGGAGTGATAATGGTACTGAGTTCAAGAATTTGATAATGGAAGAGTTCTGCAAAAGCCATGGAATAAAGCAGGAATTTTCTGCTCCTTGAACTCCACAGCAAAATGGAGTTGTTGAAAGGAAGAATAGAACTCTCATTGAAGCTGCACGTACAATGCTTGAAGAAGCAAAGCTTCCAACCTATTTATGGGCTGAAGCTGTGCAGACTGCTTGTTTTACTCAAAATGCAACACTCATTAACAAGCATGGAAAAACACCATATGAGATGGTGAAGAAAAAGAAGCCAAATCTGAAATATTTTCATGTATTTGGATGCAAGTGTTTTGTTCTCAAGACTCATCCTGAACAGCTATCAAAGTTTGATCTAAAAGCTGGTGAAGGAATCTTTGTTGCATATCCACTTTCCACAAAAGCCTTCAGAGTCTATAATTTGAGAACAAAAGTGGTCATGGAATCTATCAATGTCTCTTTTGATGACAAAAAGATTACTGGTCTTGAAGATTTCATTGACCATGATCAGCTGACATTTAAAAATGAAGACTCAAATTCTGATACAGAAAATCCTGACAGTCTAAGTCCTGATACTGTAAACTCTGATGGATTAAACTCTGATGTTATTGAAACTGTGGAGACTACGTCAAAGGAAGATGCACCTATGCAGGGGGAGCATACTCAAGATCCTACCACATCTCAAGAAACATCAGAACATACATCTGGCTCTTCAAGTTCTGATAAGCCAAGTTCTGATAGTGCTGAAAGTCTAAATTCTGAAGAATCCAACTCAAAGAGCATAGTTTCAGGGGGAGCATCAGAAAATGAAAATGAAAATAGCATGGATCTTGGGGGAGCATCCAGTTCCAGAGAAAACCTTCCATCTGCAAGGAAGTGGACAAAATCACATACACCTGATTTGATAATTGGAAATCCTGATGCAGGTGTCAGAACTAGAACAGGTACTTCAAATGAATGTCTTTACAATTCTTTTCTCTCTCAGACTGAGCCAAAGAAAGTGGAAGAAGCTCTTCAAGATGTTGATTGGGTGCAAGCAATGCAGGAAGAGTTGAATGAATTTGAAAGAAACAAAGTCTGGACCCTAGTGCCAAGACCAAAGAATAGATCTGTTGTTGGTACAAAGTGGGTATTCAGAAACAAAACTGACAGTGATGGCATAATTATAAGGAATAAGGCAAGGCTGGTTGCAAAAGGATATTCTCAACAGGAGGGAATTGATTATTATGAAACATTTGCACCAGTTGCTAGATTAGAAGCCATAAGGATATTCTTGGCTTATCCTGCTCACAAAAAGTTTACTGTCTTTCAAATGGATGTGAAAAGTGCTTTTCTCAATGGAGAATTGGAGGAGGAGGTCTATGTTGAACAACCTCCACGTTTTGTAGATACCAAACATCCAGATTATCTCTACAGGCTTGATAAAGCACTTTATGGACTTAAGCAAACTCCTAGAGCATGGTATGAGACTTTAGCTCAGTTTCTTCTGGAAAGTGGATTCAACAGAGGGACAATAGATAAAACACTGTTCTACCTCAACCATGGAAAGGACTTACTTCTGGTCCAGATTTATGTTGATGATATCATTTTGGATCTACAAATGACAAACTTTGCAAAAAGTTTGCCAAGCTAATGCAGTCAAGATATCAGATGAGTATGATGGGGGAACTTAGCTATTTTCTGGGCCTTCAAGTCAAGCAGAATGAGGAAGGCACTTTTATTTGTCAAACCAAGTACACCATAAACTTGCTGAAGAAATTTGGAATGCAAGATTGTTCAAGTGCATCCACTCCAATGGCCACTGCGACAAAACTGGATAAGGATACCGGTAAATCAGTAGATATTACTGACTACAGAGGTATGATTGGCTCTCTACTCTATCTAACTGCTAGTAGACCTGATATCATGTATGCTACCTGTCTTTGTGCAAGATTTCAAGCAGATCCAAGAGAACCTCACTTAACAGCTATAAAAAGAATCTTTAAGTATCTTAAAGGAACAGCTGCTCTGGGATTATGGTATCCTAGAGAATCAGATTTTAAACTAATAGGTTACTCAGATGCAGATTTTGCAGGTTGCAAAATTGATAGGAAAAGGACAAGTGGAAGCTGCCAATTTCTTGGAGGCAGATTGGTTTCTTGGTACAGCAAGAAACAAAAGTCAATTGCCACATCAACTGCAGAAGCAGAGTATATTGCTGCAGGAAGCTGTTGTGCACAGATTCTTTGGATGAAGAATCAGTTACTGGATTATGGGTTAACATATTTCAAAATCCCTATTTACTGTGATAATCAAAGTGCTATTGCTATGACAGGTAATCCAGTTCAACACTCAATGACAAAGCACATCAGCATCAGGTACCACTTCATCAGGGAACATGTGGATGAAGGTACAGTGGAATTGCATTTTGTTCCCACAGATCAACAACTAGCAGATATCTTCACAAAACCACTGTGTGAAGCTACTTTTACAAGATTGGTAAATTAACTTGGAATGGTTTCAGGTTCTTTCTCTAAATCTGCTTAGTCTTGTTCTGTGTTATCAGACTTTATGCTCAGTATTTACAGAATTAATCTCATTGTGTATTCTGTGCTTAATTGATAAATGTCTTTAAGTACTGACTGTTGTCTGATATATGTTTCTAAACTCTGATAAGTGATATGTCTGTTCAAGTACCTATTCAATCCTATGAGGATAACTGTACTAGATACTGACCTAGTAGTCTTCAATAAACAAATGATTCCATGTAAGAAGTAATTATTTCAGTGGAAAGCCTATGACACTAGCAAATTCTGATAATTGAGCTTAGTTAAGTTTACTTTGTATATCTTATTACTAAGTCACAAATTAGAATAATGCTACTCATCTGTTAAGTTCTGATACTAGTAAAACTGATGAATGTACTAAGTGCTGATAAACCTCACTTATCAAAAGAAAAAACAAAAAGATCAAAGAATAAAATCAGGTACTCCTTTGAGATCTAGAGTAAAAATGTGGAAGGGACGACCCAAGTGCATTGTTGGTATTAAGTAGATATGCATTAGAAAAGCAAAATATTTTCTTGGTGACTTTTCACACTCTATGATTACTGGAGAAATACTCAGATAATAGCATAAATTCTGATAAACAGTCGTGACTCACTTACACTGAGAAGCCACTGTAAAATAGAATTTTAAAAGATGCATAAAATTAGCATAAAACAGTTGAGGTGGACTCAAGCATGAACTCATTCATCAGTAGGTTTCAGGACAATGACAGCTCTTTAGCAAAATTTTAGTTATGCCTTATTTCTAAGATGTACTGAAGTGAATCAGACTTTACTCTTTGTCTGTTATTTAGCTTAATGCACACACTTATCACTCCATCTGAATGATGAAAATTTCTGTGGTGGTCTATGTTATTTTAGATAAACAGTCATTGTGTCATTATTGCACAAATTCTGAGGACAAGTTCTAGTTACACGTTCTGATGATTAAGTTCTGAAGTCTATAACTCAGAACTTGTATGAGGATTTACTAAGATGGGCATTCCTTTTTCGAGTTAAGAAATTATGTTCTGATGACTGTTAAGTTCTGGTATAGGTCTAAGTTCTGATTTCTCAGTCTAATCCTTTACTTGGCTTATCTGTGAATAAAATTTGATAACAGTCTCAGTTCGAACTAGAATATGTTGAAGTGGAAGATTAATAGTCACTATGATTAGGATTAATGGTATTCGTCCTTGAACAGTCCACTGGTTCTTGTTTCTTGTGCGGTTTAAACCATGATTCCTCTTTCCAATGAATGTTATTCTTTTTCAAAGTCTAGGGAGACGAGGTAGAATTAAGTCTACCTGTCAGCATTCAATTTCTTTGCGTCTCCTGGCATTCTCTTGCCTATATAAGCAACCACTTCACATCAGCCTTCCCATCACACTTTTATCACAAACTCACTCTCGTTTTTCATTTATCATCACAAATGGCTGAATTTGGCTGGTTCTACAATTATGGTGATGAGACTGTTCATGTCTTTTTGAATGGAATTCCAACTCCATACCCAATCACCAACATTCCTCACAATCTCTGGATTCAATTTCCAAAGGTTATCAAACGTGATCTGGTGGCCGTTCGAAGAGAACTTCATCTTCAGCGTCTCCGCCAGCAAGAGCGAATCATCCGACTCGCCATTCTGTTTGTCGAGAGTAGGAAGAAGAAGATGACTTAATCTCGTCTTCTTCCTGTTTTTCTTCATCATCAGCTTTGTCAGGCTTCTTAGCTAGGACTAAGGCTGTTGATGTTAGGATTAGAAGCTTAGGGAAAATCTTGTATAAGTATTGATGTAATTTCCATTTCATAAATTTATTGTCTTGATATATTAATGAAAGTTGTTTTTACTTCAAGATTTTGTCTCTGAGTTATTTTATCTTGTGTTGATAAATCCTGATTGATATTCTGATGACCGTATAAATTTTGTTTTATATTAAGTTCTGATTCATTTTCAGCACTTACTTATCTAATTTATCTTGGTCATTTTCATGTGATGTATTTTCAGAATATCAATGATGCAGTGAAAAATAATTCAATCAGTGCTAACGGTTTAAATTTTGAATTAAAACTGTTTCTCTTGATAAATGGAACGGTTTTTCCTTGAAACTAGGCAACTGGGTAAGTAATGATTCCTGTTTTCTCGAGCCCAGTAACTGTCCGTTATTACTGCATGTCTGACAGGTGTCCAACGGTAACATTTTTGTTCAGAGTATAAGTACAACAGAGAGAAGATTTCTTTAATCTTTTATTTTTTTCTTCATATTTTATCTCTCTCCTTACTTTTACTCTCTTTCTCTTTATTTCTCATGTTGGTTTTTCATACAGACATTATCTCAAACACCTAACAGGCATACTTGAATCTAATTTTTTTTCACATGGCACCAAAGGACTTAATCATTGATGGAGCTAAGTTTGTCCCCAAAAACTATGCTGCAGTTCTTGATCACACTGAAGCTCCATCTGAATTGCACTTTGTGCAAGATCTTCTTGCACATAGTGAGGTTGGGTATGCATTAGCACAACCTGAATTCTTTTCAAGCCAACAAGTTCTGAGGTTTTGGAGGACTGGACTTTTTGATGATGGTGGTCAATGTGGAACTCCCAGTATTATCTTCCAAGTGGGTGATTCATCCTTTGTAGTCACTCCTGGTACAGTACGCAGGGCTTTACATCTTCCAGAAGATTGTACTTTCTCAATTCCAGAGGACTCAGCCCTTCGGGAGTTAATGGCTGAATTGGGCTATGAAAAGAGTCTGACGAAACTTGGACAGTTGAAACGGGCTAATATCAGAAGAGAATGGAGTTTCTTCTTTGATTGCATCACCAAAGCTTTTGGGAACAAATGTTCAAATTTTGATGCTATCCCAATTCTGAGTCAGCACATAGGGTATGCTATTATTCATCAAACTCATTTTGATTTTGCAACTGGAATAATTGGTTTTATTGGGGATAGGATGACAGAGGATCGATATGTTGTTTATTTTGCTAGATGCTGTCAACTTATTTACACTTACTGTACTGATGAACCTCATTTAGTCAGCACTCAAACCCCATCTTTTAAGGTTGCAAAACGATACTTTAATGACCTGGTAAATGCTGATACTAAGAAAAAAGTGGTTAGACCATTACAGATTCCTAAGTCTGTAAAACAGATCCTGGTAAATGCTGATCCTGATACTTATAGATCTGTTTACTTTGATGTCCAACCAACTCCAAACACCCAAAATCCATCAACCTCAGTACCTACCTCTCATTCTACTCAACCTACCCTCAGAACATATCTCAAATCCTATCTCTCCACTTCACAGACTGCTCAACCTTCATCTTCAGCACCTACTGTGAAGCCTTCATCTTCCAAGCCAAAGAGGACAAAGAATGTTCCTCAAACATCTCAAAAGAGAAGGAGGATTGTATTGAGAGATGAATCTGATTCTGAGGAACAGGTTTCTTCTAGAGAACCTGTTGTTTCTGAAGCTGAGCAAGAGGTTTCTCAGAAGGATTCTGAAATTGGGGGTTCTAGGCTTCCCAAGAGGCTTAGACGAATGATAGTTCCTGAAACTCCCAAGGAATCCAAATCAACAAGGAAGTACAAGAAACAGAGGGCACAAAGGCCAGTTTCAGATGATGAAGAGGAAGCAGCTAAGGAAGGGGATCATGAATCTCTGATCTCACAAGACAAGGAATTTGCTCCAGTCACTTCTTCTCCATCAACTCCATCTCAGGAAGCTGTATCTGACAAGGCTAACTCACCATCTGTGTCTCTTGTTGATCCAGGCACAAGTGCTGATATTGATGTTCAACACTTGGTTGTGTCTGAAGTATTTCTCTTAGAAGCTCCAACAGCAAATAATCCTTCCACAACACCTGTTACTGATGCTGTTCAAACTCCAGAGTTATCAACAACACCTTCTCTGCATCAAGATGCTGATGATCAGACTTTAGGTGAGCATCAGGATATGGCTGTTGATCAGAACTTAGTATCAGATCAGCAATTAGAGGATGCTGAAGCCTCCATTGCTACTCACACTGTTGTCTTATCAGAAGATACTGATTCTTTAAGTTCTGATGCTGCAAATGCTGGAGATACTGGTGAAGCTGCTCCAACTGTAGATGCTGATGAAGCAGGTCCTTCAGGACATACTCCTCAACAGACTCTTCCTAAGTCTGAACTGGTAAAGGAGTTTTTTATCGGGGATGCACCAGTACCTTGGAGTGAAACTCCTGCAGGTCAGGAGTGGACTAAGGAATGGAAGTCAGTTTCATGTGTTCCAACTGCAATACATCTTGCTGAGCACTTGACTAAAGCTGATGAAATGTTAAATTCTGATGATTTAAAAACCCAGCTTAGAGTCACTGCATTGAGTATTAAACATCTACAAGGTCTTCATTCAACTACTCATGCAGAGCTACACAAGATTCAGGAGAACTTTATCAAACAAGAACAAGTTTGGAAAATTGATAAGAAAAAGTTCTTTCAACCTACCATTGACAGGATTGCTTATATTGAGAAAACTCAAGAGAAACAACAAGCTCAGATTGATGACATTCTGACAAATCAAGCTTCTCAGTAATCGCAACTTACTGAAATCCAATCCTCAGTGGAATTACTTATCTCTCTTTTACTACCTGTTGATGTCAAAAAGGGGGAGAAGGTAATTAAGTCCAAATGCAACACTAACAAGACACTGCAAGGAAAGGATGATGGAAATGATGATCAAGGATACTCTGGAATGGGTAGCGGTCATAGTCAAGGTAGAAGGTTTACATTAAGACAAGCTAGTCACAGGACAAGTTCTGATACTGGGAGAAGAATAAGTTCTGCTGCTGGTAAAAGGATAAGTTCTGATGAACTTCTAGATCTTGATGAGGAAATGTCAAGACAGTTATTTCTTCAAGAAAATCCAGGAATGGACTTGGAAAGTTTAAAGGAAGAAGAAGCCAGACTTAAATCAGAGAAAGTCACATCTAAATCTGAAGCTTCTGGTAAAAAGTCACTTCCAAAACTCAAAGGCATTGTGATCAAAGAAAGGACACATACTGAAGCAACGTTGGCTAGATCACAACCACAGATAGATCCAAGATCCAAGGGTAAAGAAAAGGTTGGTGAACCTATCAAGGTTTATGTACCTCCTGAGGAAGAAGAAATTACTGATGAAAAAGATGATCTTGCTCTGACTACAAGAAAAGTTCTTAAAACAACCTCTGACATGGCTCAAGTTGTTCAGAGTCAAGAAATTGTAAGTTCTGATATTCAGAAGAAGCAAGTAACCTCTGACAGAGCTCAAGTTAACTTGATATCAGAAAATAGATCAAAGACACTCCTACCAGGATTCACTAAAGCAAAACAGACTCAATCTTTGAAGACTACTGTAAGTGGTTTTGAAGCAAGAGTAGTTACTGGAAAGGAAGCTAGAGATAAAACTGGATTGGGAAGTGCTGATGAAAGAAGAGTACACAACACTACCAATGATCCAACTTCCTTGAGTGAACCAGGTATTGGAGCAACTCCTGAGATATTGAATCAACTGGAATCTGTACAGATGGTTTACCATACCTACTTGAAAGAATACATCATGTTGTATTTCATGACAGATGGTAGGGTTTATCATATAAGACAAAATGCCATTCCATTGAAGTATTTTGAAGAATTGGAGCATGTACTTTTCTTACTTCAAGTGGATGACAGAATAACAGAGACTGCTGCAAACTACTTAAAAGAACAGATTTAGAGACAGAAAAGGCTTTATTCTGTTAAGTCTGACATCATATATGTTCCAAAGTACAGAGATCACAATGGTGATATTGTTGATATGAAGCCTAATACTGCACAGATCAGAACATATCTTGGTATTAAGGGACTTGAATTCAATCTAGAGTCTGACAAAGCTTATGTCATAAGACTAGATCAGGAGTTGAGAAAAGCAAAGATCAATGATCTCAGAGCTGCAATCTTTCAAACTGGTGAAGATACTGCAGAGCTTAAAGATATCAAAAGGAGAATGATTGATGAACTCAGATATGCTGAGAAATGTTTGTTGAAGAACTATCTCAGAACAACTCCTGACATCAGAGAGATCAGAAAATGATGAAGCCAAGTCGAAGATCTACAACTGCTTAAATTCTGATATTTATACAGACTGAAGTTGTTATCAGAAGTTGAAATTGGTAAAAGCTTTAAGGACTGTAAGTTGTAGTTATCTAGTCTAATTCTCATGCATTTGTACTTAATGTTTTTGACATCATCAAATATCTGTTAAACTTGTATATTATGTTAATTTACAAGTTGGGGGAGATTGTTAGATATATTTGATAATGTCATGGCTAATATGTTTTATGTTTAGCTTTCAGATCTTATTTGAACAGGATAAATCAGTACTTAACTGTTGATCAGTACTTATACTGGAAGTCAGGACTTAAGGATATCAGTACATATGTTATCAGGAGATAATCGTCAGAAGATAGATATCAGAACTTAAGTGCTGAAGGACAATCAGATAAGGACAGTAGCTGATTAAAGGAAAGAAGATCAAGATAAACATAAGAAGAGATATGAATGAAGAAGGAATTCTGTAAAGAATGGAATACTTGGAAGAAAAGATATCTGATTGATATATTTTAGGAAGCAGAATTATATTCCATATCAATTAGCGATTATCTTGTAACTGTGTAGTATATAAACACAGATATAGGGTTTATACTATAAGTGTTATCATTATTAGAGAAGATTATTCATTGTAACCCTAGCAGCTCTCGTGATATTTGTTCATCACTGAGAGGTAACAGTTCCATACTGTAACAGAGTTTATTATTTCAATAAAGTTTGTTTTCTGTTACTTAAGTTCTTAAAGTTCGATTTGAGTGTACTATACACTGTATTCACCCCCTATACAGTGTGTGTGTGACCTAACACTGTTTGTTTTGTTTATCTGTAGAGAATAAGATATTGTAAGGGCTATTTATATTTACGGAATATTGGTACCCCGTTGGATCATATCGGATAAAAAAATAGAATACCTAATCGCTAAGTATTAATGAAACTGATCCAATACGTTACCGGTTTTAGGATAAACATCAAAATTGGGCTTTTAAATACAGTTTTGGGGCTCAACACTTTTGGTTGCACGTACTACGAGAAGATAAGATAGTATTTAATTAAAATATCTCGTATATCAAAAATATTTGGTTTATCGGTTTTACCGAAACGAAAATAATCTCGGAAAATATGTACCGGAAATCATATAAGTAAAACCGTACTCCGGATCGAAAAAGTCAAAACACGGAAAATGCTCGTGTTAGGCCTGTAATCAACTATAGAGGGGGGGGGGTGAATACAGTTAATGCAATCAATTCAACAAAGCTTCAAATTAATCAACGGTTTTTATATTAACAGATTAAAACTGATTACAAATGTACTCTCTCGAAAGGATGAACAAATATCCTTGAGAGCTTCTAGGTTATGTGAAAGATATAAAAATGTTTGCAATGCTTATAGCATGAACCTATTATGTGCTTTATATAGAGCACTACTACACAATGTATAAGAAATCCTATTCTATCAATAACAAGGAAACCTATTACAATGCTTCTGAAATAAAGTCCTTCACCGCCTTGAATTCCATCTTTCCTTCTTCTCTTAGAATATCTACTGAAGTGACAAGTAATGATGACATCATCTGCTGATCATCAAGTACTGATATAGGTATTGATGATGTCACTCTTCAGTAAATACTGATATAAGTCCTGATATGAACTTCTGATAGTTTCTGCTGATATCATCAATTATATCTAACAATCTCCCCCAACTTTGCATTATGGCAATATGTACAAGTTCCAATTGATGATGTCAAAACTATCTAAATGCAGAAATCAAGTAATCATATTCATTTTTACTTCAGTGAATATCAGACTTTACTCTTCATTCTGAACTCTAACACAGTCTGGAAAATCTTCAAGAAACTTCCTCAACAGATTCTCTTCCATTACATCCAAATACGTAAGAACCCAAATTTTTTACATCGGTAAAAGACCTTTATGAATAGTAACCTTGTAGTTTAAAAAAAAACTTTTACGACCACACCATATACGAGTTTTTAATTTAAGATTCCGAGTTGATATTGTGATTTTACATACCAAATGAGTGTATATAAATGCTATTAGTTTTCGAAGAAAACGAACTTTGTAAAGTGACCGTGTCTATGAACCATCAAGGATTATGAGAATCATAATATAATTAAAAATTTAAAATCCTACAAATTCAAGTCCAACAATGATACATCAAAACATTAAAGAACGTATAAAGAAAAGGATTTACACCGCGAATCATTTACGAGAACAAATAAGCGACCGAGCAAACGCGTAAATGAATAAAAAAACATATCAAGACAAGTTAAATAGATTAACTAACTATGGTAAGAAACTAACCATGGTTAAATTATTAAATAGTAACCTAAACTAGGAAGCATGATGACCTAAAGGCTAGAATAGTAAACCTAGAATCTAAACTAGATAGGTTAGCTTGTAAACCTAGTAAGCTAGCTACGATATGCAAGGATTTTCTAGTCCTAGGTTATATACTAAAATATATACATATCATATCTTCAAAAATCTTCCAAGAGAAGCATTCAAGAAGCAACAAACTCTCTCTCTCTCTCTCCAAAAACTCAATGCTGATTTTCAAGAACACCATGGGAAGAAAAATCATATCTCATATTCTACTTATTCAAACATCACCAAATTTTAACCAACGCTTCCTCATATCATTTGAAAGGTACTTTCAAAATTTCATGGCCATTGGATTAGTATAGCATAGTCAAATCCTTGCTCAAAATTGGTGGTGAATAGTAACTCCGAAAATCTCTTTTTGTTTTCTTGATTTTCATGGCATAATTTAGGATCCGTAAGCATAACCAATCCCTCCCAAGGTTAAACCATAAAGAAGAGGACCTCTCAAGCTACCAAGAGAGGTATAAACCTTCATCCAAACTTTGTTTAAGTTTTAAGTTTCAAGAAAAGTAAGGATCTTGGATATAAGTATGGTTTTGATGATTGATTTGATATTATCTTGATGTTTAATTAATTAGTTTTAAGGTTGATGATTTTTGCCTCAAGAACATGATGTTCTTGAGAGGAGTTAGTGTTGAGATGATGATTTGATTGTTGTTGATGGTGGTATGATGATTTAAGACTTAAACGAAACTCGGATCGTAATCATAACCTCGTTAAAATGAATAAAACTCAACTTAAGTTTTTGCAGAGGTTCTAAAATATATAAACTGTAGTTTCTTAAAACATGAGACTCGATTATAATAGACAATGTTATGAGGATCGTTTAGGCACTTGAATTGCTTATTTTCAATTTACGGATCAAACGTTATGACCGTTTTAGTAAAAGTGATTTGTAAATATGAAATTTGTAAATATAAGTGATCGAATTAAAAATGTTTAAAAATCATAGAATCTTTACATAAAGTAATAAATAGGGTTTATTAACTGCCATAAAAATTTCAAGTAAAAATGTTGATTTTTCAATTTTATAAAAATGTCGGAGCCGAGGTCGCACGGAGTACGAACATAAAAAACAACCCCCTTTTAGAAACTGCTATTTCGGGATTTTCACCCCTGTTACCAGAAAACCATTTTCAAGTTCTATGTTCTAAATTTTATTTAAATCACGCACGCGAAAACGGTGCATCAATTGAGTTAACGGTTTGAGAGATATCAACGTTTTAGTGAAAGCGGTCTGAATAGTAAAACTTCGTAGTTGACCGAATTTTTAAAATGTTTTTCACCTAAATAAATTTATTTTATCAAAATGAAACTTTTAGGATAAATATTAAAAGAACTAAAGAAGCTCCTCGAGGTAGTTTTGTATTAAAATATTAATTTTACGATTTACTAAAAATGTTAGAGTGCGAGTCGGTAATAGTAATATTCGGTAAAGTCAACTCTAGAAGACCACTTTGACCGTCCGTTTCGACCAAGGATCGATACTTATTTCGAGTCGGTCGAATATTAAAAATTATGAAGTATTGAACTTATTATAAATATAAGTCGGTAATGGTATTAGGAATACTGATTAAGATTATGATATTTGTTGATTAGAAAACCCGGAATGATAGCAAGTCAGAAAACGTATCTTGGACTCCAGGCAAGTTTTCAAACCCTACCTTTTAAGAACTGTTGTGTTGTGAATGTTTTCCAAAACCGTGATATATGCATGAGTTTACTTTAAACTATTTTACGAAGTTTGATATATATTATATTACTCAATTGTTGATAATTTTTGGTATATGTTCATACCGAGTTTGAAATGTTATATTTAGACCGAGAATCGGTCAGTGTAAGTTTATAAAAACCCGGAAATATTCTGGAGGAGTTATATTTGGGAATTTTAAACGCTAGCAAGTGGCGTGACGTATATATTGTAGACCGAGAGTGGGTCGGTATATATTATTTAAAACCCCGGAAGTATTTTGGAGATGTTTTGGACGATTAAAGTTCGTACTTATTTTATTCTAAGGGACTCAATGTCCACTTGCGAAACATAAAATACCTCGAACTTTTATTAAAATGATTTCCAAAGATCGTATTCCCTCAACTATATTTAATTACTCGAATAATGGATATTATTTCATTTATTCATTTAATATAGGAGAACTATTCTTCAACGATTATTTATTTCAAACTCGATTAATTATTAAAGATTACTTTAAATTACTTAAACATATTAGTTCAGAAATATTCTTCTAAAGTATAATTAATCGAGGTTTAATTATTTAATGATTATTATTTAATTATTAATTATTTATCAAATGATTTAATATGATTTAAAAATCATAAAACCTGATTTAAAATACTTTCTGAATTTCAAAAAATCATTTTGAATAATTTCAGATCGTCGAAGAATATTATCTCGACTTATTTTAAATATTTTGAATATAGTTTCAAAAGAAACTCCCCCTCATCTATTTATCTGTTGACAACGGTCAACTCACATTATCCTAGTACTTCCTCCGAAAATTTTCAGAAGTATATATATATATTTATATATATATATATATATGCTAGCAACATGAGTTGTGCCTATCAATAAGCTAAATGCTTTGGGAACTCGAGGAGTACGAGTTCTTGGGATATGATAGGATTTCCTAAAGGACAAAGGAGGGGTAGAGATCCAGTACTTTGTGTATTGGGTAGACTGCCAGTACCGTAGGAGACGGTACTATATGTACCTAAGGACCTGCGAAGTGTGTGTATACCCGAAATGGGACACATAGCCCGTATGCGGCAAAGGTGATAACCGCGATATGAAGGTGTCGTCCTTCTACTAGTAGAAAAGGTTACTGATTATCCGTAGTACGACTAATCATAGTATGCGGTAGCTCTAGTGAATGTCCTATTATTCCAATTGGAATTGAGATGCAATACCGTAACACAAGCCTAGGTGTTGGGTTTTCCATTAAGGTATTTTCAGACTAATAAGTCAATCAAAGAATTATTTTGAAAAGAGGTTTGTATCACCAAAAAACTACTTTGAATAAATATATATTCTTATACGGATTGATATAAATTTCTTTAACAGCCGTTTCATACTTTTGATTATTATGGCTGAGCATTATTGCTCACTCTTGCTTCCTTTCAAATGCCACAACACAACAGGTTACCAGTATACCAGTGTGGTACTTAGTCACTTGAAATCGTGGGGAGAATCCCTTACAGCTTTGTCTCAGGTGGACCAGAGTATCCAGATAAGTATAAGATGTTAGTAGTAATTATTGTAACTTCATGTAGAGATTACGAATAATTGTTTAAGATCCTGTAAAGTATATTTGAGTGTAATAAAAGAAGATTACAGTTTGTACATCATTTCTAAGGCTATAACTAGTGTGTGTGTGTGGGGGGGAGATTACGGTCTGTTGGATTATTGAATCAATACAGGTTACACTTGAGTGAAGGATGGCGTGACGACCCAGATTCCTGACCCCGAATTTAGGGGCATTACAAAATACCATTGCATCCTCTGTTTACGTTCCCCCAGTTCATCTGTTGATTTATCATTCTGATAGATAGCATCCCTGAGATTATGTAACTTTAAATTTCAAAGAGATAGATCATCCAGCTCCAGAAATCCAATTTTCTTTTCATCAGAATTAAAGGTTAAAACTTTAGTCCCTAGAATTATTTATATCTTGGCTTCTCTAATAGGCATATCAACAGCATATTCAGATTGATCAATGTACTTTGAAATGTAGTTTGATTTGTAAGGCATTCCTCTCTGCTTTAACTGTATTAGGTTCTTTTTGAATGCGGACCATCTGGCAGTTATAGAATTAGTTACCTTGAGAATTGTAGAAATAAGTTCCAATTACTGCCATGGTTTGTCTCTTAACTGTTCTTGATTCAACCTTAAGCTTCTCCCAGACTCCAGAAGATAGATTTTTTTCTCTTCAGCATGATCAATAACAATTTGCACTGATATGATCTTCTGTAAGTCTTCAAACATTACATTGTCTCCAATTTCTGTGAAATTAGAATGCTTTCTTAAAGTTAAAGCATCTCCTACAAATGGATCATCAGTATTTAATCTTCCAAGACCGCTTGTGATTTCAGGTTTTCTAGATTGAGAACTTCCACTGAAAATTTTCTTTAATGTTTCAGAAGAATCTCTTCTAGGTGCTGGTTTCTTGCTTCCCCATAGTAGCTTCTTCTTTTCTTCAAGAGTAAGTTCTGGCTTATCAGAGACTATGTCTTCAGAATCAAGATTTGATAATTTAGCTTGAACTGGGTTTGAAAAATTAACAACATGAGTAGAATAAGAGGTTGTGATTGGTTGAATAATAACTTCTTCTTTAACTTGAGCAATGTCAGTGGTTAAATTCAATTTATCAGCCCAGTCAGCTCCAAAAATATTCCTTCTTTGGTGAGCTTGGATGATTTCTTCTTCTTTAGTAATTTCATCAGTATCAAAAGATTGAGAAACTATATAGATTGGATCTATCAGTATTTGTGATTTAGTTGCTTTAGATACTGATTTCTTCTTTGCAACAGCTTTGGCTTTAGGCTTTGAAATTTTTGACTTCTCTCATATCTTCTCTTTTCCTTTAAGCTTCCTGTTAGCAGTTAAGATATCTTGAGATCTGAAAGACACTACAAGAAAAAAGTCCATAGACATCGCTTTTTGGCCAATGTCTATGTTGTTTCCCAATCGATGTTGATGTCGGTGATGTCTATTCTAGACATCGGTGAATACCCGATGTCTATACTCGATTAGACATCGATTTTAGTTAAAAAAAACATATGTATATGTGTTGATTATTTACATAAAATGCTATAAATAAATTATTTAATAACTAAATTACACCTAATTAAACATGTTAAACATATCATGAGCTATGTTTTTTGTCACAAAAACATCGATTTTAGTGAAAACCACTAATGTCTATGTGATGATTTTTTACAAAAAATACTATAAAAAAATTATTTAATAACTAAATTACACCTATTAAAACATATTAAACATATATTGAGCTATGTTTCTTGTCACAAAAACATCAATAATTTTGACAGAGGTGATGTAAAATGACATATTAAACATCTGTTTCTTTAATGAAAGGTGATGTCTAATTTACCATATAGACATCAGTGTTTTCTAGAATGAAGTGATGTCTATGTATCATTTAGACTTGAACATGTTAGTCTTTAACATCAGTTCTTTGTCTGAAACTGATGTACATTGTGTTTTTAGACATCAGTTTTGTTTGGTTAAAAGTGATGTTTATAATGTTACTTGATATCAGTTTTATCTTAAACAAAGTGATTTCTATGTTTCATTTAGACTTGAACCTGGATTTCTTTGACATCAGTTTTTTACCTTAAAGTGATGTACATTATCTTTTTTGACATCAGCTTTTCTTAATTGAAAGTGATGTGTAAGAAGTTTATAGACCAAAGTGTGTAAAGTTTTACATCACTAATTTTTTAAAAAAGCGATGTACTCGTTACTAATAGACATTTGTTATAAATAAAACCGATGTCCTATACTACATAACCAAAACTAAAACATTGGAATAACATGCATCCACACAAATCCAACCAGTCAATCATTCATACATTTAACCATTCAATCATCCAAAAACCACCAACACCAACCCCATCATCTGCATCAATCATCCAAAAATTACCAATACCAACCCCATCATTTGCATCAATCATTCAAAAACTACAGAATCTACATTAACAAAATTAGGGTTTTGAATTCAAAAATCCTCAACTTTTAAAACTGGTCTTCATGCAGAGAAGACCAATTTGATTCAAGTAGATACAATACTTACCGAAGTAGAGAGGTTAACTGAAAGAGGCTTAACGGAGAGATTGAGAGCGGAGAGAGGTTCAGAGAGAGAGAGAGAGGTTCCAGAGACAGGTTCGACAGAGAGAGAGGTTCGAGAGATTTTGATGGTGAGATGATGGTCGGAGTTCAGAGAGATTGTGAGGGGAGAGAGGTTCGATCGAGATAGAGAGGTTCGAGAGAGAGAGAGAGAGGTTCGACAGAGAAAGAGAGGGGTTCGAGAGAGAGAGAGAACAATTTTCTGTTTTTTAGTTTTTAGTTTTGATTTTTTAGTTTTTAGTTTTTTGTTATGATTTTGTGTCTAAAGATTGATTTTGGGGGAACCAAAATTTGGTTAAGGGGAGAATTTTGGGATTGGGGGGGGGGAATTTAAAACTAAAACTGAATGAAAATTTGACTAAGGGGGGAAAGAAAATGTGGGCGCGAAATTATTTTTTTTGGTGAATTTTAGACATCGGTTTAATTATAACCGATGTCTACAAAGAACAAAGACATCACAAAAACACGGGGCGATGTCAATACTTCTTTTAATATCAGTGGCAAAGTTAACCGATGTCTAATGTGTGATGTCTATTGACATTATTCTTGTAGTGAGATCTTTCATCCTCTGCTTGACTGACTTCCCTTATAACTACACCTCTGGTTGGTCTGTTAGAAGGATCATCTTCATAAAGTACTTGAGAGATAACGACAATATCAGCATTTGTTGTCTTCATGGAATTCTTGAAGTCTTCCTCCATTTGCCTTAGCTGTTCAAGATCAACTCCAGGATTTTCTCTTTCAAATATTCTTCAACTCACCTCAGAGTCAAATGCTTAAATCTTTGGATCCTTGTAAAATTGAGTTATTTTCCTTCCTTTTACTTTCAGAGTTTGAAGATATTGACTTGCTTTAGAACCGACTTCTATCTCCAGAATACCTCAGTCTTCATTAGAAACATTTGTGACTTGTAAAGATTGTTGCATTGTTATAGTCACAGTCAATTCTTTAACTCTTCTTTCATTTCTCTTACTCTCTCCTCCTTGTCTAGATTAAGATCTAGTGATTGTATTTGATGAACTACTAACTCCAACTAGCTCTTCACCTCTTCTCCTTTCACTATCCTTATGTGCCCCCTTCTTACTTCCATTAGGATTTTCATCATCAGTATTTATCAATGTTAGCTGCCTGCACTTAGATTTAACAATTTTCTCCCCCTTTTTGGCATCATCACCAAGCAGTAGAGAGATAATCAACTCCATTGAATTCTGTACTTCTATAAGTTGATCAGACATTTGAACTTGTTTAGCTTCCAATCTAGCTTGATTGGATTCAATTATAGTTTTTTTGGAAACTATTGGTGCAATTTGTTTCTGAATTTCCTGATGAGTAATCAGCCTTGAACCAATCAATGAATCTTCAATCTGATTGTTTTGAGAAGTAGTTGCTTCTTGAGTTGTATGTAAGGATCTGACAACCAAAGTTGATGCTTTCAGATGATTCATCATATCAGGTGTCTTACTCTTCTGTTCTGCTGTTTCCAGATGTGCAACAACTTTTGTTCTGGGAATATGATATGTATCATCTTTCCATTTAGCATTCCAGAGATTATCAAAATAATCATGTTCCTTCTTAGCATCTAACTATTTCATTTTCTAGTTGTCTTACATGTATAGGCATATCTTCAGGGAAGAAAAGATCATCATCAAGATCTATAAGAATATTTGAAACATTATCTTCTTCACCATCATTAGATTTTTTAATAGAAACTGGATTTTGCACTATTTGCAGAACTTCATCACCAACTTCATTATGTAGGATAAAATTAGAAATTGGTGCAGTATGTGATCCAACAGCTTCAGAAGCTTCCACACCATCAGCAGTTAACTCCACATTTTCAAGAATTGTAGATAAATGAATTAGAGCTTCGAAATTTACTTCTAAAACCTCAGTTCCTGTAGAATGTTGTGGTGACCCTGAAATGGATGAAACTTTATGAATGGATTGTTGTGCTACTTCATCTTCAACAACAAAAGGGATTATTTCAGGTGGTGGAATAGTAGAGTGAATGGACTATTTTTCAACAAAAATAGGGATTGTCTCATGTGGTGGAATAGTAGAATGTATAGACTGCAAGAAAGTATTAGTATTTAGACTTGCAGGGAGATTAACAACACTTGGTACATTAAAGTTTATTTGAAATTCAACAGACTATTGTTCAACATATGTTTCTTTGGTACTCTATGCACCTGCAAACATATAACAAGTAAAACTTAATCTCTCTATTCTTTTAAAGTGGTCTCACTACTCCTCACACCACACATCTCATGACTTTTAATAGTCAGAGCTTCCTCACAAGGATTACTAAATCCTATCTCTCATCTATCTCTCCTTTTTCCAGGAAGGATCCTGTCTCTCTTTAATTCTATTTTTCTCTCAATCTTTTCATACATCTGACAGAAAAAGCTCAGAAAGATTGTCCAACAGAAATAAGAGGTGGCTAAAGAAGGGTGATATGTGGTCATACAACTAGAAGTAATCCTTAAATAAGGTCTAGAAATAATAATACCAACAGGATTTATATCATGAAAAATAAATGCTGAAAATACCAAATCAGTATTTAGAATAAATACTGATAAAGTAATATTAGTATTTATATCTTGTGAATTTGAAGTCATAATTAAACTCACAGTTAATACTGTGGTTATGACAGTTGTTGTTCACCAATAATGGAAACCTCCATTTGAATTGGAGAGGATTTGATCAGGTTACTGTCATGTACCATGATCTCAAATCTTGTTCTTCTTGCAAAGAACTAAAACTTGAATGTGTTTATTGAAAGCTTTCACAGCGTCTTAGTAAAACTGATGGAACCTATGTGTCTCTGTTAGTATTATTAAGATCTACCTCAGCAAGTAGTCTCTTACTAACTTAATGTTGTTTCTGAGTGGTGAGCATAATTCAAGAATTATGTCACTTGATTTTTGGCAACATTTGAGAAATGAATTCAAGTGTTTCAGTTGTAAGAAGAAATTTAAGATATAAGATATATGATATTGAGATTGAATGTGAATAACTTTCTTGGTGAGAAGACAGAAAGTTTCAAGAATTTGAATAGAACATAACACTCAAAGATTATAATTCTCATTGGTTAAGAATTAAATCTTTCATAAATTTCTTCCGTAACATCAGTTACTTCCTGTAGTGTGCTCAATCTGTACTGTAGTGAACATATGAACTCACACAGAGATTATTTTCTCACATGCACTATTGAAAAATATCTAAAATTAAGCATACAATACTAATTTGAATATTAATAGTCATAATCATTCAAGCACATACAAGACAATAAAAATTCATTCACTTAAAGAATCAAAGAAGGAAAAAGATATTTTCATTAATATTTAAGAAGCAGAGTACAAGATTTTTAGATTTCTAAACATAAAAACCTAACATAATCTAACTACCGGGACTTCTTCTGCCTCTTTGCAGCCTGCTCTTCCCTCATCTCCCTGCGATGAAAAATCCTACTCATTGTCCCTGCAAGAGAAATTATATTCTCTTGCAGCTCAAGAGCTGCTTTGGCCCGACGTTCCTCTTCAAGAACGGTTTCTAGTTGAAAGAACTGGAGATCACTTTGTTGATCAAAAGATAGTTCCTCAAAGATTGAAGATGGAATGTCATGAGGATTATAGATTTGATGATTGATCTTGACTCTAAGTCCCCAAGGGTCATAGTAGACATGACCCTCTTTCAGATTGAAAGCAGGATAATAAACTCCACCCTCAGAGCGAGTACAAAATTGGGGTTGAGTTGTTTTTTATGAGTGTTTGTGAAGTTTTTGAATGAAAGATTTGAGAAGATGAGGAATTGTGTATGAAAAGGCAGTGAGAAGTTTTGGAAGTGGAGGGTTTGTATTTATAGCATGAGAGATAGAAACTAAAAAGACTCCTTGATTAACCATGTAATAATTAATCATAATATGTATACACAATTACGTGTATCTAGGTAAACAAAAAGTAATCTCTCTCTTTAGATTCCTATTTCCAATGTAAGTACTCAAGTGTTAATAGATACTTACATCAGTAGCTAACCCATTTAAGCAATTAAAAGATATTTCACTAACTCACTGTTAATTAAAAATACTGCATAACCATTTATTTTGAATAAATTCAAAATAATCAATAAATTATAACAGTCAAGCATGGTTTGACCATTATCAATATTTTAATTACGACTATCAGGATTTATCAGTCAACAATGGTTTGACCAATATCAAATTTAACAACTACTGACAGGATCTATTAGTCAAAGCAAGTTTAACTAATAACAGAGCATATACGCATAATCAGTAGTTCTAACATGCAGCTTTCAGATAGGATTCATAAAAGATAATTGTGGCGCCCTCCAAACCCGGGTTAGAAGTTTGGGGTCCACACACACGCATCTTATTAACAACCTGCTTATAACAATGATAAAGTTAATAATAATGATATGCAGTGACCCTACTTACCAATTACCATGGACCGCAACAGTTTAAAGTATGCACATAAGCCAACCACACTTACTTATATTACAAACCGTTCAAATCCCAACTATCTAAACTCAGAACTGAGTATTAAACATTATTACAGACTTTTACAAACTTAAATTATTCCAAAAGAAGCATACTAGCTCAACTTGATCAACCTGAACCCCTAGCTCTCGCCCTGGACTGGGGATCCTCGGTACCAACCGGTTCCTTCTTAACTGGAAAAGAACATAAACAACATTGCACAAATGAGCTAACTAGCTCAGCAAGTCATAATGACAAAACTGAGAATAATGATCACAGGTAAATATGGTTATGATATCAAGTGAACAATGGATTATGATTTAGAATTGGATATTATATTTTCATTTTAAAAACCAAGGTTAGGTTGCTGATCAATCACGCACTAACCCCGAGCAAAGCACACATCACTGCTCTAACTACTGGATCCAGGGCACACATTAGCCTAACTTGACCATTATATGGTCTGACCACGAATCTGGTCCACAATTTATAAAAACAATCCAATTCTACCATAATAACAGAATAAGCAGTAATAAACAATAAACAGGATCATTAATAACATTGGACGTTCAATAATGAAAATGGTTTCAATCTGCATAAAGATCAATAAGGCATTTCCAAAGCTTGACTGTTAGGTAGTGAAAGAATTGGATAACAAAAGAATCAGTGTTTCAGGGTTTCAAGGATTTGGTCTTTCAAAGCATAAGATACAATGGTTTGAGTGTGTAAGCACTCCGGTTCAGTGTTTGCTAATTAGTTTGTATGTATTTGTGGAGTAGTATCATATATTTGAGGTTCGTATTTGGGGATACAACAATCAATGGTTTAGAAAGAATCAGGTTTACAGCTCAAGATCAATAATTGGAATCAGGGTTTAGGGTTCAGTGCTTCAAAGCACTTGCAATATAAAATAGGACTATCAATCACTATAATATCTCGAGAAAGTTCAGAACACTTGCCTGGTACTAGCTTATTATACTGTACTCACTTTCAGTCACGACTGTCTTACTCCTCGACTACCTATTTCCCTTTCCTACGCCTTGCCTCTTCTGCTCACATATCATAAGCATCTATCAATATTCAACTCATACGATTCGATTCAACACATACTTCTATCTACCCTTCGTTTCACCCAAATTCGATTAACGGATGGAAAGTTACACAATAAACAAGTAAACATCCAATATACAGACCGACAGTTAACCAACAAGTCACATATAACACATAACACGTCACATAATAATGATATATCATTTATACAGAAGTCTCGGGTCATAAATACGCTTTCGGATATTTAAAATGATTTTTAAAACATTTTTCAGAATTAAAACGGGTCGTTGGATCAATTTCGGAGTAATAAATAGTGTAATAACCCCAATTTTTGAGAAATTTTGAAACCCTTATGAATAGTGTTTTTGCTGAACGAGAAAACTTTTCATGCCACACTATGTAGGGGTTCTGATATGGATATTCTGAGATATTATTAGTACTCTATGAAGTATATAAGTGTATGTAAAGATCGTCAGAATCCAATTCCGAACACTTTGGTTTTTCCCGGAAATCCACTAGATACGGAAAGAATTGAGAAAAAGGTAACAGGATAAAAAGGATTTAAATTAAAGGATTATAAGAGAGGATCATAGAAGAAATACAATATATTGAGAAAGGTTAAGGGAACCTAAGTAATAAGATCCCGGGTATGATCCCTCAAACGATAAACGAGAACGAAAGTTAAGCGAACCGTATAACAGATCAGCGGTCATTAGGCAAACAATTAAAAGCTAATCAAAGGGATTAGTGGGGATGATGTCATCCAACCAATAGAAAGAGGACAAAGGAGGGGTGATGACATCACAAAGTGATGTAGGCATGACATGGGAAGGAAGGAGGTGTGGTTGAATGAGAACCACACAAATTCAAGGGCAACAAGGTAATTGACTAAATCAAACAAAACAAAAACCTAGCAACCAAGCAAAACAAATCACAAAACACCAAATCCTCCATTTCTTCATGAAGCTCTCGGCTTCTTTCTTAAGAAATGGGAAGTCCAAGCTCCTCCACTTACTATTTAGCAAGGTAATTATCTAAGCTTCCCCATGGATAGTTACATACTTCCTATAAGTTTAAGCTTCTAATTCCAAGCCAATCTTTTTCTATAAATCATGAAAGAAGATGGTGAATAGTGTTTTCAAGAACTAAAATTTGTGTTCTTGAAGTTTTGTTTAGATTAAGCTTGGATAAGGGCTTTAAAGGTGATTCCAAGCCATTCTCTTGATTCTCCACTCTCCAAGGAAGGTATAAACTACAAACCCTAGCTTTAGTTTTGAGTAATTAGGATTGAATGTGTTTGATATAGCATATGTGAAGCATGATGCTTGATTGGTTGAAGTTTGGTTGAGTTTGTAGAGATTAGTTGGGTTTGTTGCATTGTTGGAGTTGTAAATCTTGGTAATTAGTTAAAGAACCTAAGTAAAGCTTTTAGTTCATGTGAGGAATAAGTATAAATGGTTAATGTGGATTTGTTGGGGCTGTTATGATGTGGTTTGGAGGGATATTGGTTGTATGGTTGATTTGGGGTTGATTTGTGGTTGGTATTGAATGGTTTAAAATTTGGGAAATCGCGTAAACATAGCCGTCGTAACGTCCGATTTTCTGTAGACTGTTTTTGTGAATAACATTAGGACCCGAGAACCCCCTGCTAGATTATGACCACTGCCATGTTTAGATAGCTCATGTTACGAGCTTCGTTTTGATATGTAGTTCGTTCGATTCCGATGCACGGTTTAGGAGAAACGACCGTTTCAAGTAACGGCGTTTCACGAACGAAACTTTTTCCCTCGCCTTACTTTGAAACATAGGTTAAAGACCAAAAAGGGTTAATTAATGTATGAAACATTTATGGTAAGTGTGTTAGGCAGTTGGTAAGACACTCGCGAAGGAATCGCTTTAAAACTCGTAAAGGTTAAATTATTAAAAATGGTGGAGCCGAGGGTACCCGAGTGACTTAAGCAAATCAGTGAGCGCAAAACAAGCGTTAGAGTCTAAGTTAGTTAAAGTATAGATTTACAAGTGATTTTGGTTTAATTCCAACTTACTTGTTGTTTATAGGTTACCAGACTCGTCCCGAGCCTTTTATCACCCCAAGTCGCTCAGGCAAGTATTCTATCCGTTATACTGTTGTTGTGATGTATACATTTGTATATGCATGATCTTGCGATAAATGCATATTGGTTATTTAGCAAATTCTTGCGATATATTGTAGCATGTGATATGGTATATATGCATGCCTGTTTCATATTCTTGAAGTATATATCTGTTGGTTCAGTTGATAATACCTATGCTAGAGGATAGCGGTATCTTGCATATACCCTTAGTATAGGGACCCAAAGGTGAAAATATTTTCTAAAACCGGGAGTCGAGGATCCCGAGTAGATTTTTGTATATATGGATATGGATATATATATATATATTTATATTTATATTTATATATATATATGGTTATAGTTTTCCAAACTATTAATCGAATAAGGTTAATTCGATAACTTTAACTTTATTTTATTATTGAATATTATTTCGAATATTATTCGAAGGCGTATGACTCCTTTATATTAAATGAATATTATTTTGAATATTCATTCGAGGACTTATGACTCCTTTTATTTATTTATCTGAATATTATTTGAATATTCATTCGAGGGCTTATGACTCAGTTTTTATTATTTAATGAATATTATTTGAATATTCATTTGAGGATCTATGACTCCGATTATTTGCTGAGATATATTCTTTATTTTATTAAAGAATAAGGTGTAAATAATCAAACTTATTTTCGATTATTCAAATAAAGATAATACTTTCATATAAGTATATCTTTGGTTATTTAATACTCGTTTCAAGTATAAATTTTAATACTTCTACTTCAATTATTTTTATAAAGACTATTCTTTATGGGAATATTATTTAAATAATAATATTCGGTCATTTTCTAAATATTCTGGGGACTGATTTACTTCATTAAATCAGCTTTACTCCAAACACTCTTTAAAGTGTTTTCGAGTCTTCAAAATAATTTTTAAAAGTCAGAGTGGATCCCAAAACTTTTTTTTTATATTTAAGATCTTCCTTTTAAGGGGATTTAAATACTCGCTCAAAACCTGGGGAATCCGGCTCTGTGGTGTATTTTATATTCGCAACGAGGTTGTTGTTTTGAGAAAACAATTTGATTACTTGCCCAATGTTCGGGAAGTAAGTCCATTTGATTGAGTCGGCATAAGCGACAGGCCGGGGTACGGTCTATTATTGTGTAAGTGGCTGGGTGGCAGTCCATCAACGCGTGAGGGGCCGGGTAACGGTCTAGCGCGAGGTCCTAATGCGGCCAGGGTGATGACCGGTGAGGAATTCATCCATCTACAGTAGAAAAGGTTACTTATTGGTATCTTTGCCTGATCAGCAAGATATCTGGTTTATGCCAAAATTCTTTTCCTTTCCAAAATTCATTGGATGTTTCAAACTCTGTTCATACTTTACATAACAGAGGTTCCAGGAAATGTTTTAGAGATATATATATGTGGATATATATATATCGGGACTAAATAAAGTATCTCATAACTTTTTCATTCAATAATATTTCAAAGATTGAATCTATTCAAGTCTTAACTTGTGGTCTCATCTATGGGATGTTTTTCTTAAAAACTTATAATACTTTGAACGGTGGTAGTTCAAGTAGCTTTATAAATGATATAAGTGTGGTGAAGTATTGGTAACTTCATTCCTTGTTTTTACTTATATCTAGTAAGTAATTATCTTACACACGATAAAGATTCTAGTAAGTATCCATTTAGATACTTATATTATTGTTATCACTATGTATTATCTTGCGAGCTGTAAGGCTCACTCTTACTTTATTTCTTCATCACACAACAACAGTTAGGAGAGATGGCCAGACTCCAGCAGACCCAGCGCAAGCGCGTGGGAAGCGTCCCGCGTCTTCCCGTTGATGTTGTAGCTGCTATAGCTGCAGAGGTAGATCTATTGTAGATCAGACCATCTACTTTTGAGAATCAATTATGTATAATTATAACTTGTGGCGGATAATGGCAATTAACTGTAAATTTATCAAGTAATCATTTTGGGTTGTAATAACTTTTAAATTGTGGATTCAAAGACTTGTACTTATTTAAATTTCATCTCTGAGACTATAACGGGTTGTGGTGTGTGTTAGTGTGGGGTCACAGCATAAGGTTATTTATTATTAATTAAGTGAAGTGATATTGTGGAAAGAAAGACCGTGACGACCCGGATCCCCGACCCCGGATCTGGGGGTGTTACAAATAGGGTTCAGTTGGCCCATTTTGGCTTTAAAACAATTTTATAATAATTATCCAGCCTTGAAAATAATTTAGAATAATATTTTAAAGCTCGAAACTATTTTTCGGAATTTTTAAATCATTTTTAAATAATTAAATCTAATTAAATAATTAAATAAAATCAATTAATAATTAATTAAATCAATTAATCAATTAATTTTTGAATTAATTGACCAGTTAATCAATCAAAAATTAACTGAAATTAATTAACTAATTAATTTAGATTTATTTTTAAATTAAAAATAATTTTTGGAATTAAAATTATAATTTTTTGGAATTTTCAGAAATTAAAAATGAATTTTTATAATTAAAATAAACAGGAAATATGATTTTTAAATAATTTATAAACAGGAATCCAAAATATGCAAACTCTGAAAACCTGGGGGACTAAACTGTTTCTTCCCCAAAAGTCCAGGGGTCTGTTTGCAATTTTGCAAACCCCGCCGTTGACTCGCCGGAGTGTGGCCGGAGAACACGATTCCGGCCACCTCAGGCCACCAAACTGTCCAGAATTAATCTACACATTACCAGGAACTTATTTATGCAATCAAAACACATCAATCATTCTTGTCCTGGCCGGAAATTGGCCAAGAACATTGCCGGTTTCCGGCGAAACATCGAAAACTTAAAAAAACAACTCCCTACGATTCAAGCATCCTCTGTTAACGAGCTATATACCAATCGATTGCAAATTTCATAAGGAACATAATCCACTATATATCAACAGCTAATAACCCCTAAATCAAAAAGCCCCAAATTTCAATTGAAAACATTCATACGGGTTATAAACCCTAATTTTAAAATTCGAGAATAAACCCACTTTTGAGCATGTTATTGAACTCCAAATCAGACGTATGACATATGAAAATCATCAGGAAAACAAGCTCTACAACATGCAAGCATCAAATCATACAAACAATCATCCGAACAAAAATTCATATTTTTAATAAAATTAATTCGAAAATAAATAATTTTTCAGAAAATAAACCTTGATTTCTGCAGTGATTTGGAACACAGAATTTGATAGAACACCTCAAGACCTTCGTTTTGAGTACTCGAGCTTTTCAAACGGACTCTGGTAACACCTCCAATTGTTGGTTTGATTCTCAGAAAGGTTTATGAATATATGAATTCTCTCTGGAAATTTATATAATTACTGACTGCAAATGATTTTTGATACGAAATAAAATATGGTAAAGGCTATTTATAATTACGGAAAATTAGTATCCCGTTGGATCATTCCGGATAAAAAACGGTACGTTTATTTGTAAAAACTGATCCAAACGGTATCGGTTTTCGGGATAATTATCCAAATCAGTACAATTTGTAATGCGGTCTTGGTCTCAGCGCCTGGTTACACGTACTACGAGGTGATAATTGGGATAGTTTTATAAAAAGCTCCCGTTTATCGAAAATACGGGTTTTATTAACTTACCGAGACAAATATTGTATCGAAAATATTGCGCCGGGACCCGCGCAGGATAAACCGTACGCCGGATCGAAAAAGTCGAAACATGGAATATGCTCGGAATATTACAATTAGGTTAGGAAGGAGTTCTCGGAAGAGTTTCGGGTTCCAAAAACGTAACAACGGATGACGTCGATTGGTTCCCGTTTTTATAAAATAGATTTTAAATACCCGAAAAAAGATTTTATAAATTTCATATGATTCTTATAAATTCGTAAATCAACATAAAAATAATTAGGAAGATATGACAATTATTGTTAGATATATTTGATAATGTCATGGCTAATGTGATTTATGTTTTTCAGATCTTACTTAAAAATAGGATTTGGCTCCGGATTGCCCATTTTTATTAATTCTGGGGATTCTCTGACCCATCGGCCGGCCTGGCCTTCCCTAACTTACTGGAAGTCAGGACTTAAGGATATCAGTACTTATATTATCAGGAGATAATTATCAGAAGATGGATATCAAAACTTAAGTACTGAAGGACGTTCAGATAAGGAAGGCAGCTGGTTAAAGGAAAGAAGATCGAGACAAACATAAGAAGAGATATGCATGAAGATGGAATTCTATGAAGAATAGAATACTTGGAAGAAAAGATATCTGATTGATATATTTTAGGAAGCAGAATTATATTCCATATCAATTAGCGATTATCTTGTAACTGTGTAGTATATAAACACAGACACAGGGTTTACACTATAAGTGTTATCACAATCGAGAAGATTATTCATTTGTAACCCTAGCAGCTCTCATGATATTTGTTCATCACTGAGAGAGAACAGTTCCATACTGTAACAGAGTTTATTGTTTCAATAAAGTTTGTTTTTTGTTACTTGAGTTATTAAAGTTCGATTTGATTGTGTTATACACTGTATTCACCCCCTCTACAGTGTGTGTGTGTGACCTAACAAGTGGTATTAGAGCCTATCTGTTAACACACAAACAGTTTAAGATCCAAACACAATCATGTCTGAAGCAGAAACTCCAACTAAGCCCACCAAAGCTGAAGAACCTCCAAAGACATAAATTCAAAGCCGATATGAGACTATTAGAATTCCCATATTGAGACCATCTGAATATACCATATGGAAAGTGAGGATGACCATGTTTCTGGAAGCTACAGATCCAGAATATCTTGATAGAATCAAGGAAGGGCCTCACAAACCAACCAAGCTCACAGTTGCAGTTGCAGGTGAAGCAGCAAAGTCTGTACCAAAGAAGAAGAGTGATTACACTGCTGAAGACATCGTATCAATTGCTAAGGATGCTAAGGTACGACACTTACTGCATAGTGCTATTGATAATGTAATGTCAAACAGGGTAATAAACTGCAAGACTGTAAAGGAGATATGGGATGCCTTGGAAACAAGATGCCAGGGAACAGATATGATTAAGAAGAACAGGAAGACAATACTCACTCAAGAGTATGAACAATTTGACTCAAAGGCTAATGAGTCATTGACTGATTTATATGATAGATTTGTCAAACTCTTGAATGATTTGTCACTGGTTAATACGGAGTATGATCTTGAAGATTCAAACCTTAAATTCCTGTTAGCTCTTCATGAATGATGGGATTTGAAGGCAACAACAATAAGAGACAACTATTATCTTGATGAAATAACTCTTGATGAAATTTATAGAATGCTCAAGACTCATGAACTTGAGATGGAACAAAAAAGCAAGAGGAAAGGAGGAAAGTCAAGGACAGTTGCTCTTAAGGCTGAAGAAGAATCCCCCAAGGAAGCTACCTCAAGGAAAGACAAGGGTAAAGCTTTCTTCACAAAGTCTGATACTGAGTCATCAAGTTGTGAAAGTGATGATGACTCGGAATCTGAAAGCTTGCCTGAGATGGATGCTGATGAAGAGATGATGAAGCTGTGTGCTCTTATGGTGAAAGGGATCACAAAGATTGCATACAAGAAGTTCAGGAAGGGAAAGAAGTTTTCCAGGAAAGGCACAAGTTCTGATAAGAAGAATTTTAGAAAATCTGAGGGCAGAGGAGGAAAGTCTGACAGAGGAGATTATACAAATGTCAAATGCTACAACTGTGGTGAGAAAGGCCACATATCTCCTGATTGCAAGAAAGTGAAGAGTGACAAAGGCAAGGCTCTTATAACAAAGAAGAAAATCTGGACAGACACCTCAGATTCTGAAAGTGAGGAGAATTATGCCTTGATGGCAAATGCTGATAAGGCAAGTGCTGAAAGCAGTTCTGAAGCTGCTGAATTAAAGGTACCTCAAACTACTTATGCCTTTCATACTGATGATATTATTGAGTTGAGAAGATATCTTAAAACCATGTTCATTAGTTATAGAGATCAAACTTTAACATGTGAAAGATTAACTTCTGAAAATCTTGCTTGTAAAAAGAGGAATGATTATTTAGAAAAAGAGTTAGTCATGTTCCATCAAACTCAGAAAGATAGAGATGATGCTTTCTATGTTAGGGATGAAGTACTTAAAATGAATGAATCTCTAAAAGCTGAGTTAGAAAAGGAAAGAGAGATTATCAGGACTTGGACTAACTCTGGCAGAACAACTCAGAATTTGTTAAGTAGTGAAAACTGGAAAGAGGGCTTACGTTATGGAGAGAATAAGAATGATAAAGGAACTGTAGATATTAAGCATGTAGTTGTTAAATAAAAGCCAAAGTTAAAACCTGTTAAGTTTGTAGCTGTAAAGTCTGATAATGAGAAATCAAAAGTTAAAAAGGAATTAACTTCTGACAAACTAAAACAGGAAAAGACAACTAAAGTAAACGTAGGCTTAATGACTAAGAAGCAGCTTAAGCATAAGCTGAAAGATGTTAAGAATGCAAACAAGGTAAAATCACCTAGGAAAAATAGGAATGGAAAGGAAGGTGTGAATAAAAGCAATGATTATAAGCCTGTTCCTGAAGCTCCTAGGAAAACGTGTCATAACTGTGGATGTTCTAACCATCTGGCTTCTTTTTGTAGGAAGAATAAGAACATAAACTCATTACCTTCAAAGTCAGGAGTTAAGAGTCAGTCTATTAGATATAAGCCACAAAATCCTTGTTTTCATTGTGGTAGTTTATGGCATTCCATTTATACTTGTAAGGAATATCATAGTTTGTACTATGATTATTATCAAATAAAACCTTCTTCAAAGAAAGTTACCATTGTTCCTTCTAGTGTAAGTTCTGATTCAAAGTCTGATAGTGTAAGTTCTGATAAGAAAAATGTTAACATAAATTCTGATGCTAAATCCGCTATATATGTTAACAGACTTTATAAGGCCAAAGGATCCAAGCATGTCTGGGTCCTTAAAACTAATCATTAGTGGTCTTTGTGATTGCAGGGCAACAGGAAAAACATCCTAGTTCTGGACAGTGGATGTTCAGGACATATAACTGGAAATAAAGCCCTGCTATCAGACTTTATGGAGAAGGCTGGCCCAAGTGTTTCTTATGGAGATGGCAACATTGGAAAAACATTGGGATATGGCAATATCAATCTTGGGAATGTCATCATTAAAGAAGTAGCTCTAGTCTTAGGACTTAAACACAATCTGCTGAGTGTCAGTCAAATCTGTGATAGAGGTTATCATGTGGATTTCTTTGAAGAACACTTTGAAGTTGTAAGAAATTCTACAGGCAAAGTTGTTCTGAAAGGATACATGCGTGGTAACATTTATGAAGCTAAGCTTTCAACAAGTACTGATGGTTCTGCGATCTGTCTGATGAGTAGAGCATCAATTGAAGAAAGCTGGAATTGGCACAAGAAACTCTCTCATTTAAATTTCAACAATATAAATGAACTAGTCAAGAAAGATCTTGTGAGAGGACTACCAAAGTCAGTATTTGCTCCTGATGGCCTTTGTGATTCTTGTCAGAAGGCTAAACAAAGGAAATCCTCATTCAAGAGCAAGACTGAATCATCAATTCTTGAGCCTTATCACCTTCTACATGTTGATCTATTTGGTCCAGTAAATGTCATGTCTATTGCAAAGAAGAAATATGTTATGGTCATAGTGGATGAGTTCACCAGATACACATGGGTGTATTTCTTGCACACACAAAGTGAAACTGCATCTCTCTTGATTGATCATGTTAAGCAACTGGATAAATTGGTCAAGGACTCAGTGAAAATAATAAGAAGTGATAATGGTACCGAGTTCAAGAATTTGATAATGGAACAGTTCTGCAAAAACCATGGAATCACGTAGAAATTTTCTGCTCCTGGAACTCCACAGCAAAATGGAGTTGTTGAAAGGAAGAATAGAACTCTCATTGAAGCTGCACGTACAATGCTTGATGAAGCAAAGCTTCCAACCTATTTCTGGGATGAAGCTGTGCAGACTGCTTGTTTTACTCAGAATGCAACACTCATTAACAAGCAAGGAAAGACACCATATGAGATGGTGAAGAAAAAGAAGCCAAATCTGAAGTATTTTTATGTATTTAGATGCAAGTGTTTTATTCTTAAGACTCATCCTGAACAGCTATCCAAATTTGATCTAAAAGCTGATGAAGGAATCTTTGTTAGATACCCACTTTCCACAAAAGCCTTCAGAGTCTATAACTTGAGAACAAAAGTGGTCATGGAATCTATCAATGTCTCTTTTGATGATAAGAAGATTACTGGACTTGAAGATTTTATTGATCATGATCAGCTGAGATTTGAAAATGAAGACTCAAATTCTGATACTGAAAATCCTAATAATCTAAATCCTGATACTACAAACTCTGATGGATTAAACTCTGATGTTATTGAAACTGTTGTGACTACGCCAAAGGAAGATGCACCTATGCAGGGGGAGCATACTCAAGATCTAACCACATCTCAAGAAGCATCAGAACATACATCTGGCTCTTCAAGTTCTGATTCGTCAAGTTCTGATAAGCCAAGTTCTGATAGTTCTGAAAATCTAAATTCTGAAGAATCCAACTCAGAGAGCATAGTTTCAGGGGGAGCATCAGAAAATGTTAATGAAGAAAGCATGGATCATGGGGGAGCATCCAGTTCTAGAGAAAACCTTCCATCCGCAAGGAAGTGGACTAAATCATATACACCTGATTTGATAATTGGAAATCCTGATATAGGTGTCAGAACTAGAACAGCTACTTCAAGTGAATGTCTTTACAATTCTTTTCTTTCTCAGACTAAGCCAAAGAAAGTGGAAGAAGCTCTTCAAGATGCTGATTGGGTGCAAGCAATGCAGGAAGAGTTAAATGAATTTGAAAGAAACAAAGTCTGGACCGTAGTGCGAAGACCAAAGAACAGATCTGTTGTTGGTACAAAGTGGGTATTCAGAAACAAAACTGATAGTGATGGCATAATTACAAGGAATAAGGCAAGGCTGGTTGCAAAAGGATATTCTCAACAGGAGGGAATTGATTATGATGAAACATTTGCACCAGTTGCTAGATTGGAAGCCATAAGGATATTTTTGGCTTATGCTGCTCACAAAAAGTTTACTGTCTTTCAAATGGATGTGAAAAGTGCTTTTCTCAATGGAGAATTGGAGGAAGAAGTATATGTTGAACAACCTCCAGGCTTTGTAGATTCCAAATATCCAGATTATGTCTACAGGCTTGATAAAGCACTTTATGGACTTAAGCAAGCTCCAAGAGCATGGTATGAGACTTTAGCTCAGTTTCTTCAGGAAAGTGGATTTAACGGAGGAACAATAGGCAAAACACTGTTCTACCTCAACCATGGAAAGGACTAACTTCTGGTCCAGATTTATGTTGATGATATCATTTTTGGTTCTATAAATGACAGACTCTGCAAGAAGTTTGCCAAACTGATGCAGTCAAGATATCAAATGAGTATGATGGGAGAACTTAGCTATTTTCTGGGCCTTCAAGTCAAGCAGAATGAGGAAGGCACTTTTATTTGTCAAACTAAGTACACCAGAAATTTGCTGAAGAAATTTGGAATGCAAGATTGTTCAAGTGCATCCACTCCCATGGCCACTGCAACAAAACTGGATAAGGATACTGGTAAATCTATAGATATTACTGATTACAGATGTATGATTGGCTCACTACTCTATCTAACTGCTAGTAGACCTGATATCATGTATGTTACCTATCTTTGTGCAAGATTTCAAGCAGATCCAAGAGAACTTCACTTAACAGCTGTGAAAAGAATTTTCAAGTATCTTAAGGGAACAGCTGATCTGGGATTGTGGTATCCCAGAGAATCAGATTTTAAACTAATAGGTTACTCAGATGCAGATTTTGCAGGTTGCAAAATTGACAGGAAAAGCACAAGTGGAAGCTGCCAATTTCTTGGAGGTAGATTGGTTTCTTGGTTTAGCAAGAAACAAAAGTCAATTTCCACATCAACTGCAGAAGTAGAGTACATTGCTGCAGGAAGCTGTTGTGCACAGATTCTTTGGATGAAGAATCCGTTACTGGATTATGGGTTAACATATTTTAAAATCCCTATTTACTGTGATAATCAAAGTGCTATTGCTATGACAGGTAATCCAGTTCAACACTCAATGACAAAGCACATCAGCATCAGGTATCACTTCATAAGGGAACATGTGGATGAAGGTACAGTGGAATTGCACTTTGTTCCAACAGATCAACAACTAGCAGATATCTTCACAAAACCACTGTGTGAATCTACTTTTACAAGATTGGTAAATAAACTTGGAATGGTTTCAGGTTCTTTCTCTAAATCTGCTTAGTTTTGTTTAGATGTATCAGACTTTATGATCAGTATTTACAGTAATTACTCTCTTTGTGTATTCTGTGCTTAATTTAAAATTACTTAAGTACTGACTGTTGTCTATGTGACTTTCTAAACTCTGATAGTGATATGACTGTTTATGTAACTATTCAATCCTATGAGGATACCTGTGCTAGATGCTGACCTAGTAGTCTTCAATACACTAGAGATCCCACGTTAGAAGTAATTATTTCTGTGGAAATCTATTGACACAAGCAAATTCTGATATTGAGCTTAGTTGAGTTTACTTTGTCTATCTTATTACTAAGTCAAAAACTAGAATGATGTCTCTCTTCTGTTAAGTTCTGATGCTAGTAAATCTGTTGAATGTACTAAGTGCTGATAAACCTCACTTATAAAAAAAAGAAATAAAAATCAGGTACTCCTTTGAGGTCTAGAGTAAAAATGTGGAAGGGACGACCCAAGTGCATTGCTGGTATTAAGTAATATGCATCAAGAAAAGCAAATAAATTTTTTTCTTGGCGACTTTTCACACTCTATGATTACTGGAGAAATACTCTGATAATAGCATAAATTCTGATAAGCAGTCGTGACTCACTTACACTGAGAAGCCACTGTAAAATGGAATTTAAAAAGATGCACAAACTTAGCACAAAACAGTTGAGGTGGACTCAAGCATGAACTCATTTAATAGTCGGTTTCAGAATAATGACAGATTTTTAGTAAAGTTTTAGTTATGCCTTATTTCTAAGATGTACGGAAGTGAATCAGACTTTACTCTTTGTCTGATATTTAGCTTAATGCACACACTAATACTCCATATGAATGATGAAAATTACTGTGGTGATCTATGTTATTTTAGATGAACAGTTTATGTGTCAGATTGCATAAATTCTGAGGACAAGTTCCGTTGAACGTTCGGATGATTAAGTTTTGAAGAATCGATATCAGAATTTGTGTGAAGAATTATAAAGATAGGCATTCATTTTTCGAGTTAAGAGATCATGTTCTGATGACTGTTAAGTTCTGATATAAGTCTAATTTCTGATCCTTTACTTGACTTATTTGTGGATAAACTCTAAAAACAGTCTCATTTTAAATCAGAATATATTGGGGCGGAATATTAACAGTCAATATAATTAGGGATAGTGGTACACGTACATGCACAGTAATTTTTACTTGTTTCTTGTGCACATTAAACCCTGTTTTACCTTTCCAATGACTATTTTTTCTTCTTCCAAGTCTAGGGAGATGAGGTAGAATTATTTCTACATGTTAGCATTAAATTTCCTTACGTCTCCTGGCATTCTCTTTCTTATATAAACCAACACTTCACATCAGCCTATACATCAATTCTTTTCTCATAAACTCACTTTCCTTTTCTTCATACCAACACAATCATGGTCAACTACAATATGTTTTTGAACTATGAAATCTTCAACATGGAGCTGAGCTGTGAGGCATGGCAGCAGGAATGGCACGTCAGTGTCATTCCTGATGAGATTTGGGACTCGGTTCCCCAGGAGGTTCTCACCCACCTCCTGTTCTTTTACATGGACTACCATCGCCATCTGGAGCGATTGGAGGAAGAAAGGCTGGAAGCTCTCCACCAGCAAGAGCGAATCATCAGACTCAGTATTCTTTTTGTAGAGAGTAGGAAGAAGAAATAACTTATTTTCTTCTTCCTGTTTTTCTTCATCGTCAGCTTTGCCCTGCTTCTTGAGCTAGGACAAAGGATGTTGATGTTAGGTTTAGAAGCTTAGGACAATCTTGTAATGCTCTGATGTAATTTAAATTTCATGAATGTATTCTCTTAATATATTAATGGAATTTCTACTTTTTGCAAGTTTTTGTTTCTGAGATGTTTGTAATTTAAATGCACTGATAAATCCTGATATATCTATATTCTGATGACCATTTCATTTTTGATTTAAATTAAGTTCTGATCTTAAAATATCAGTACTTGTTTATTTGATTTATTTTGGTCATTCTCACACTCGAATTTTTTTTTCTTCAGAATATTGGTGTTGTAGTGAAAATAATTGAATAAGTGGGAACAGTTTAAATTTTGAATTAAAACTGATTTACCTCAATTAATGGAATTACTGGGTAAGTGAAACAGTTTTTCTTTGAAAAACTGCAAGTAGATAAGTAATGATTACTGATTTCCCGTGCCCATTAACTATTCATTATTGCTGCATGTCTGACAGGTGTCCAACGGTTATATTTTTTTACCAAGTATAAGTAAGAGAGAGAGAAGATTATACAAAGGTTTTATTTACTTTTACACTTTATCTCTCTTTCTTTGCTTTTACTCTCTCTCATCTCCTGACGTTGGTTTTTCATACAGACATTTTATCAAACACCTAACAGGCAATCTTAATTTTCAATTTTTCTCATGGCACCTAAGGATTTGATCATTGATGGAGCTAAGTTCATTCCAAATAACTATGCTGCAATTTTTGATCATGCTGAAGCTCCGTCTAAGTTGCATTTTGTGCAAGATCTTCTTGCACACAGTGAAAGTGGGTATACATTGACCCAGCCTTCAGTCTTTTCAAGCCAACAAGTTCTGACATTTTGGCGGACTGGGCATTTTGACAATGGTGGTGCTAATGGTACTCCCAGCATTGTTTTTAAAGTGGATGATACTGAACATGTGGTAACTCCTGGTACAATTCGCAAGGCCTTACATTTACCAGAAGGCTGTATTTTCTCAACACCGGAGGAATCAGCTCTACAAGAGTTAATGGCAAGTTTGGGGTATGAGCAGAGTTTGGCTAAGCTTGGACAGTTGAAACGGGCTCATATCAGAAAGGAATGGAGCTTCTTCTTCGACTGCATCACTAAAGCCTTCAGGAATAAGTGTTCCAACTTTGATGCCATTCCAATAATGAGTCAGCACATCGGGTATGCTATTATTAACCAAACTCATTTTGATTTTGCAAATGCTGTGATAGGTTTTATTGGGGATAGGATGACAGAAGATAGGAATGTTGTCTACTTTGCTAGATTTTGTAAGCTTATATATAATTTATGTTGTGCTGATGAACCCCAACCTACCGCTGACTTAACTCCACCTTTCAAAATTGCAAAACGAGCCTTTAATGACTTGATAAATGCTGACCTTAAGAAAAAGGTGGTTAGACCTTTACAGATTCCTCAGTCTGTAAAACAGATCTTGGTAAATGCTGATCCTCAAACCTATAGATCTGTTTATCCTGATGTCCAACCCACCACCATAACCCAAACACCACAGCAACCATCAAAACATACCACTCATACATCTATACCTCAACCTTCCCTCAGAACATATCTCAAATCATATCTCTCAACTTCAAAGACACCTCAACCTTCATCCTCAGCACCTACTATGAAGCCTTCATCTTCCAAGCCCAAGAGGACAAAGACTATTTCTCAAACACCACAGAAGAGAAGGAGGATTCTTTTGAGCGATGAGTCTGATAGTGAGGAACAGGTTTCTCCATCAGAACCTATTGTTAAAGAAGCTAAGAAAGTTCCTTCTCAGAAAGATTCTTGAATTGGGGGATCTAAGCTTCTCAAAAGGCTTAGAAGAATGACTTATGCTGAACCTCCCAAGGAATGCCCACCTTCAAAGAGATACAAGAAACAGAGAGCTAAAAGGCCAGTTTCAGATGATGAGGAAGCAGCAGCTAAGGAAGGAGATCAGGAATCTCTGATCTCACAAGAACCAGAATCTGCTGAAGCCACTGCTTCTCCATTGACTCCAACTCTTGAAGCTGCTACAGAAAAGGCAAACACACCATCTGTGTCTCCTGTTCATAAGACTGTATCTTCTGTTGATCCAGGCACAAGTACTGAAATTGATATTCAGAACCTGGTTGTGCCTGAGGTACTTTACTTAGAAGCTCCAATAACAATTAATCCATCAACAACACCTGTTACTGATGCTACTCAAACTCCAGAATTGTCTACTACACCTTCTCTGCATCTAGATGATGATGATCAACATATAGGTGAGCATCAGGATATGGATGTTGATCAAAACTTGGAACCAGATCAACACTTCGAGGATGATGCTAAAGCCTCAATTGCTTCTCATACTGTTGTTTTATCAGAAGATGCTGATTCTGTAAGTTCTGATGCTGCAAATGCTGATGATACTGGTGATGCTACTCCAAATTCAGATGCTGATGAAGCAGGTCCTTCAGGACATGCACCTCAGCAAACTGTTCACAAAAGTGAACTAGTTAAGAAGTTTGTTATAAGAGAAGCACCAGTGCCTTGGAGTGAAACTCCTGCAGGACAGAAGTGGACTAAGGAATGGAACTCAGTTACCTGTGTTCCATCTGCAAAGACTCTTGCTGAGCACTTGACAAAAGCTGATGAGATGTTAATTACTGATGATTTCAAAACACAGCTTCGAGTCACTGCATTGAGTACTAAACATCTGCAAGGTCTCCATTCAACTACTCATGCAGAGTTACATGAAATTCAGGAAGAATTAATCAAGCAAGAACAAGTTCAGAAAATTGACAAGAAAAAAATTCTTCCAACCTACCTTTGACAGAGTTGCTTATATTGAGAAGACCCAAGAGAAACAACAATCTCAGATTGATGATTTTGAAAAATCAAGCTTCTCAGCAATCTCAACTTGATGAAATTCAAGCCTCAGTGGAATTGCTTGTCTCTCTTCTCTTACCTGCTGATGCCAAAAAGGGGGAGAAAGTAATTAAGTCCAAATGCAAAACTGATAAGACACTGAAGGGGAAGGATGATGAAAAAGATGACCAGGGAAACTTTGGAATGGGTGGAGGTCATAGTCAAGGTAGAGGTTTCTCATCAAGAAAAGCTGAAATCATAAGTCACATGATAAGTTCTGATGCTGGAAAAAAATTACTTCTGCTACTGGTAAAAGGATAAGTTCTGATGAACTTTTAGATCTTGATGAAGAAATGTCAAGACAATTATTTCTTAAGGAAAATCCAGGATTGGACTTGGAGAGTCTGATGGAAGAAGAAGCTAGACTTAAATCAGAAAAAGTCAAATCTAAATCTGAAGCTTCTGGTAAAAAGAAACTTCCAAAACTTAAAGGCATTGTGATAAAAGAGAGGACAAATTCTGAAGCAACTAAAGCTAAATCACAACTGCAGATAGATCCAAGGTCCAAGGGTAAAGAGAAAGTTGGTGAACCTATCAAGGTTTATGTGCCTCCTGTGAATGAAGAAATTACTGATGAAGATGATGATCTTGCTCTGACTTCAAGAAAAGTTTCTAAGACAACCTCTGACATGGCTCAAGTTGTTCAGAGTCAAGAGATAGTTAGTTCTGATATCTCAAAGAAGCAAGTAACCTCTGACATAGCTCAAGTTAACTTGATATCAGAAAATAAATCAAAGGAAACCTCTGACATTGCTCATGTTAAACCTTCAAAGATACTCCTACTAGGATTCACTAAAGCCAAACAGACTCAAACTTTGAAGACTGCTGTAAGTGGTTTTGAAGCAAGAGTGTTTACTGGAAAGGAAGCAAGAGATAAAACTGGATTGAGAAGTGCTGATGAAAGAAGAATACAGAACACAACCAATGATCCAACTTCCTTAAGTGAACCAGGTATTGGAGCAACTCCTGAGAGATTGAATCAACTAGAATCTGTACAAATGGTTTACCATACCTACTTGAAAGAGCACATCTTGTTGTACTTCATGACAGATGGTAGGGTTTATCATATAAGGGAAAATGCCATTCCACTGAAGTATTTTAAAGAACTGGAACATGTATTATTCTTACTTCAAGTGAATGACAAAATAACAGAAAGTGCTACAAACTTTTTGAAGAGTCAAATTCAGAAACAGAAAAAGCTTTATTCTGTTAAGTCTGACAGCTCATATCTTCCAAAGTACAAAGATCACAAGGGTGATATTGTTGAGATGAAGCCCAATTCTGGTAAGATTATAACTACCTTTCTGGGTTACAAGGCTGTGGAATTCAATCTTGAGTCTGACAAGGCATATTTGATCAGACTAGATCAGGACATAAGGAAATCTAGAATTAATGATCTCAGGGCTGCAATCTTTCAAATTGGTGAAGATACTGCAGAACTTAAAGATGCTAAAAGGAGGATGATTGATGAACTCAGATATGCTGAGAGATGTTTATTGAAGAACTATCTCAGAACAACTCCTGACATCAGTGAGATCAGAAGATGAAGCCAAGTCAAGATCTACAACTGCTTAAATTCTGATATGAATACAGACTGAAGTTGTTATCAGAAGTTAAAGATTGGTAAAGCTTTAAGGACTGTAAGTTATAGTTATCTAGTCAAATTATCATGCATTTGTACTTAATGTTTTTGACATCATCAAATATTTGTTAAACTTGTATATTATGCTAATTTACAAGTTGGGGGAGATTGTTAGATATATTTTATAATGTCATGGCTAATGTGATTTATGTTTAGTTTTCAGATCTTACTTAAACAGGATAAATCAGTACTTACTGGAAGTCAGGACTTAAGGATATCAGTACTTATATTATCAGGAGATAATTATCAGAAGATGGATATCAGAACTTAAGTACTGAAGGACGTTCAGATAAGGAAGACAGCTGGTTAAAGGAAAGAAGATCAAGACAAACATAAGAAGAGATATGCATGAAGATGGAATTCTATGAAGAATAGAATACTTGGAAGAAAAGATATCTGATTGATATATTTTAGGAAGCAGAATTATATTCCATATCAATTAGCGATTATCTTGTAACTGTGTAGTATATAAACACAGACATAGGGTTTACACTATAAGTGTTATCACAATCGAGAAGATTATTTATTTGTAACCCTAGCAGCTCTCGTGATATTTGTTCATCACTGAGAGAGAACAGTTCCATACTGTAACAGAGTTTATTGTTTCAATAAAGTTTGTTTTTTGTTACTTGAGTTATTAAAGTTCGATTTGATTGTGCTATACACTGTATTCACCCCCTCTACAGTGTGTGTGTGTGACCTAACAATTATCTATATTTTATTTTGGACATATAAAAATTAAAATACTCAATTAATAATATTTTTAAACATCCAAACACATTTAACACTTAACAAATAATTCACAGAATAGATACTGAACACATATATTAATTATTTATTAGAAAAAATAATTACACGATATATCCTGGATATTATAATAATTGTATGTTATCATGACATCAACATTTAGCACAATAATTAATATCTAAAAAGTACTGGCACATAATAAGATACCATGCTTCGAATATCAGAAGTCTTAATTATTAGAGTTTGAGAATTGTCCTGATATCATTCCCAATTCATTCACCAATCTTGTGAAAGTGGCTTCACAGAGAAGCTTGGTGAATATATCTGCTACTTGATGATCTGTTGGAACAAAGACCAATTTCACTGTACCTTCTTCCACATGTTCCCTTATGAAATGGTAGTCGATGCTGATGTGTTTAGTCATTGAATGCTATACTGGATTTCCTGTCATTGCAATAGCACTTTGATTATCACAATATATAGGAATAGCATAATAATCTAACCCATAATCCAGTAACTGATTCTTCATTAGTAGAATCTGAGCACAACAGCTTCCTCCAGCAATATATTATGCTTCTGCAGTTGATATGGAAATTGACTTTTATTTCTTGCTATACCAAGAAACCAATCTGCCACCAAGAAATTGGCAGCTTCCAGAAGTGTTTTTCCTATCTATTTTGCATCCTGCAAAATCAGCATTTGAATATCCAATTAGCTTAAAATATGAATCTCTAGGATACCATAATCCCAGATTCTGGTGCCTTTGAGATACTTAAAAATTCTTTTCACATCTAATAGATGAGGTTCTCTAGGATCAGCTTGGAACCTTGCACAGAGACAGGTAGCATACATGATATCAGGTAACCCGTAATCAACTGTAGGGGGGGTGAATACAATTAATGTAATCAATTTGACAAAGCTTCAACAGAATCAACGGTTTTTATATTAATAGATAAAAACTGATTAAAAACGTACTCTCTCGAAAGGATGAACAAATATGATTGAGAGCTTCTAGATTATGCGAAAGATATAACAATGTTCGCAATGCTTATAGCATGAACCTAATATGTGCTTTATATAGAGCACTGCTACACAATGTATAAGGAATCCTACTCTATTAATAACAAGGAAACCTATTACAATGCTTCTGAAATAAAGTCCTTCACCGCCTTGAATTCCTGCTTTCCTTCTTCTCTTAAAATATCTACTGAAGTGACAAGTTCTGATAAAATCATCTGCTGATCATCAAGTATTGCTATAAGTACTAACGATGTCACTTTTCAGTAAATACTGATATAAGTCCTGATATGAACTTCTGATAGTTTTTGTTGATATCATCAATTATATCTAATAGCTCGAAACAATCAAACTAGGCAAGAAATGAGTTTTCCCGAAACTTCCGGGTAGTAAAAATATAAAAATCATATCTAATTTATTAAAATAATTCAAGAAATAATTTATTAAATCTATAAATCATTTATAAAATCATATAATGACATATAAACTACTAGAAAAATATCAAAATAATCTATACCTTATTTTAGATATATCAAAATTAAAATTCACAAATTTTATCAATTAACACATAATTCACCACAAATTCATATAATAATCACATAATATTCATTTAGTAACAAAAATAACTACATGATTGTTAGATATATTTGAGATGTCATGTCTAATATGATTTATGTCTAGTTTTCATAACTTAACAACAGGACAAATCAGGGCTTACTGAAATCAGGACTTAATGGAAGTCAGAACTTAATATCAGAACTTAAGGTCATATCAGAACATAAGTGCGGGAAGACTTTCAGTTAAGGAAGGAAACTGATTTACAGGAGAGAAGATCGGTAATCCTACCACGAAATCCATCGCTATATGCTCCTATTTCCATTCGGGTATGTCCAGTGGCCGAAGCAATCCGCTTGGCCTTTGATGTTCCGCTTTGACTCTTTGGCACGTGTAACATTTACTTATCCATTCCGCAATTTCCTTTTTCATGTTTGGCCACCGATAACTTTCTTTTAAATCCTGGTACATCTTCGTACTTCCAAGGTGAATTGAAAATCTCGAGTTATGCGCTTCTTGCAAAATCTCGTGCTTTAGTTCCATGACATTAGGTATCTGTTATGGATAAAAAACTAAGGTTATTATTTGCTGTATTTATTACTAAGATTCGGGAGCTCAAGGCCTTTAATGGCTGCCCTCGTATTTTGTAGCTTAATTCTGCCTTTACGAGATGCCTATGTATCTCTGTGAATTAGAGAATCAAGCCAAAAAAACGTAGTTCTGATGTGTGGGGTGAGGTCCCTTATATAGATGTTGCGAGTCCTTGAATTGGACTTGGTATAGGAGACTTGATGGGCAAGTCTCATAATTAGAATGGACTTTGGAGTCCTAGATAGTAGGAAACTGATTCCTTATCCTTTTAGGTCCCCTTGAGGCTAATTTGTAAGGATTTATATCCTTATGGGGACTCTTCTCAATAGCTGATTTTTCCCTTATTAATTAATTATGAAATTAATTAATAATCAGGGTTTTTGGGCCTTCTTTATTTCATCAGGCCTGATCTGGTCCATCAGGCCTGATCAACATGTTAACCTTTCTGGTCTGAATGTCATACATCTTCTTATTGGGCCCAGCAGCCCATACCTTGTATAATTAATGCAATATTTAATTATACAATTAGGATTTATTTATCTCTATCATTTGCCCCCCAACTTTTGGGAAACATTGATTAGGTTTCACAAAAGTTAAGTCTGTTCATTCCCTTGCAGGGTTTCATTTTTGCGTAAAGTGTGGAGTGACCTACACGTTTACAACGATTGTTCCTTTTGTTCAGGAATTATCTTAATTTCCAGGAACTTTTCCCTTAATTTCTAGATTTTATCCTAATTTTTCTGGATTTTTCCCTTAATTTCTGGGATTTATCCTTATTTTTCTGGATTTTTCCCTTAATTTCTGGGATTTATCCTTACTTTTCTGGATTTTTCCCTTAATTTCTGGGTTTTATCCTTATTTTTCTGGATTTTTCCCTTAATTTCTGGGATTTATCCTTATTTTTCTGGATTTTTCCCTTAATTTCTGGGATTTATCCTTACTTTTCTAGATTTTTCCCTTAATTTCTGGGTTTTATCCTTATTTTTCCGGATTTTTCCCTTAATTTCTGGGATTTATCCTTATTTTTCTGTATTTTTCCCTTAATTTCTGGGATTTATCCTTACTTTTCTGGATTTTTCCCTAATTTTCTGGGATTTTTCAGATTTCTAGCCCTTTTTCGACCAGGATCCTAGTCGAAATTTCGACCAGGATCCTAGTCGAAGTAAGGGGCAGCCTTGCAATCCTGGTCGAAAAAGTTCGACTAGGATCCACGACCTGGAATTCGACCAGGATCCTAGTCGAACTTTCGACCTGGATCTAGGTCGAATATATACCCCCTTTTTTATTCCTGGACTCGAGTGCCTCGACTAGCATTTCGACCAGGATTCTAGTCGAAATTTCGACCTGAATCCTGTTCAAAAATTCTTTGATTATTTTGCTTCCTGGTCGAAGAATTTCGACTAGGATCCACGACCTAGAATTCGACTAGGATCCTGGTCGAACTTCGACCTGGGTTTTTAATCCCCATTCATGAAAGATGCTTGGTTTATTCGACCTCATTCCTGGTCGAAGTTTCGACCTCAATTCAGTCCTATTATTTCCATTGTTTTCGTGTGTCTAGTCGAAAATTTTCGGGCAGGATCCACGACCTGGAATTCGACCTGAATCCTGGTCTTTTTTACCCGTTATTTTTGGGTGCTTGTTCGAAAGTTTTCGGGCAGGATTCACGACCTGGATTTCGACCTGAATCCTGGTCTTTTTTACCCGTTATTTTCGGGTGCCTGTTCGAAAGTTTTCGGGCAGGATTCACGACCTGGATTTTGACCTGAATCTTGGTTTTCCACTAGCCTTCTTCATTTGGCTTTAAATTTAAGGTATTGTATTTTCCAAATCCTACTTGGATTTGGGCCGGGACTTCTTTATTGGGCCTTATTGGGTTTTTCCAAATCTTACTGGGCCTCTTTTATTGGGCTTTTCCAAATCTTACTGGGCCTCTTTTATTGGGCCTTTCCAAATCTTACCGGGCCTCTTTATTGATCTGGGCTTAATATTGATCTGGGCTTAATACACCCTGTTTAGAATGCTCTAGAATTCCTAGGAATACTCTGGAATATTCCTTTTTCTGGGCTTCTTCCTATGGGCCTTTATCCTTAATGGGCTTTCGTCCCTTCAACTTCCTTTCCCTCTTATATAAAGGAATGAGGAGAGGCTACTACTCCTCACCTTCTCATTTCTAAGTTTTCTTCTTTCTCCTCCTGCTAAGATTCTCAGAGCAATAACAGCAAGTCGGAGCTCAAAGCCTTTTTTAGGAGTGCTTCTTCAGGTAAAATTCCTCCCTTTGCTTTTCGTGTCTATTTTTCCATTGTGTGCCGTTTTAAGATAGCCTGTTTACGTGCCCCTTTCTTTTTTCAGATGGCTGACAAAAAAATGACTCGCTTGGCCAAGATGAACGTGGCTAGAAAGTCCAATGAATTTCCTATTCGATCGAGGTACACTTCCTTGATCGACATGATCAACACTCGAGGGGATGAGTACCCGTCTGATGCGCATCTGGACGCGCACGATCATATTAGCGCTTTACGGGATCCCAAGGAGCTGGAAAAGTTGAGCAACTGCTTCAAAATCAAGGAGCCTTTTAAGCTGGTTCTTGCGGGTCCGGCCGACAGGGCCTGCCAGTGGAAAAAGGACGCACTATGCGTCTATAGGGATACTCTAAGGGCAAGTATCAGACTCCCTTTTCATCCATTCATTCCCTTATTACTGGCTGATGTGGGCATCAGCCCTTGCCAACTCCCCCCCAATTCTTGGAGGCTTATTCTGTGCTACCTGTCACAATGTGCCAAGCACAAGGTCCCTACTTCTGTTGCTGTTTTCAGGAAAATTTTCCAGTTTAAAAACAGCCCTGATAAAAGTCCGGGTTGGGTTTCTCTAAACCAGCGCCCCACTATTCCCCACATTGTGAATGGGAAGTCCATCCCTGACAACAACTTGGGGTGGAAGAAAGATTTTTTGTTCGTTGTTTGGGAGGGTGGAGATTGGGGTACCCTGTTTTGATCGTCCTTCGGGCTTGCCGTCGATGGGAGCCCAAATGACAAAACTTTGTCTGAGGAGGAGGCTAGAGCTTTCAACCTCCTCACACAAGATAATGGGACTTCCCATTCTTGGGATCTTATCCGGGAGTCCGTTCTTGTAGAACGCGGCCTCTCTCCCATCCCTAAGAAAAGTAAGTTTCCTCCCTTATATCTTGCTCTCTTTTTCCTTCATTTTCTATTCCGCTGAGTTTTCAACTTACTTTGTTGTTGCAGTGGCTGAAAAGATTGAGGAGGCTACCAAGCCTAAAGACCTGGAGACAACCAGGATGAAGAAGGCTGGAAAGGTCTTTAAAGACCCACGCCTTGGTGACCGATTCCCTGAGTTCCTTCTTCAAGCAATGGAACCGGGCGAGGAAGGCCCCAGCCAGGTTTTGCGCACCAAGCAGAGGCCAGGGGCTTATTTTCAACCTGCTTGGGGGATCCGGGGCAAGAATTCAATCGTGGGCAGCACGGCCCTGTCTAAGGAATGGTCTAAGCATTCCATCTCCCCGGTGGACTATCAAGATTTTGTCCTTCAACAGGACTTAGAGGGGAATGAGCTTTTTGGAGCCCAGGCTCTGGCGACGGTACGTCCTTTATCTATGCCCTTCATACTTGCTTTTCCATGTTTTCTTTTCTCATACTTTTGCTGTTTCTCTTGCAGGCTAACGCCCATTTTCAAGGGGCAATTCACCAAGCTAAGGCTTGGAAGGTTGTCCTGGAAGATGCCAACAAGAAGTTGGAGGAGGCCAACCAGAAAATAGAGGCCCTTGAAGCTCAACTGGCCTCTTCCACTTCTGACCTGGAAACGGCCCAGGCCGAAAATGTTATTCTAAAGGCGCAGAAGGACAAAGCTTTTGATGGCTGGATGGACACCCAGGAATTCAAAGATTTGATGGTGGAGCATGATGCCCTTCTTCACCCAGTTAGCTACAAAGAGGGCTGGGATGCTGCTGTGGAGGCCATCCAGGATGATTTTCCAGAGGTCCTCGAGCAGTCCTCCTTTCCTTGCCCTGTGTGAGTTCCGGAGCTGGAGGCGTTACTAATAAGCTTGCTGACATGATCAAAGACGGCTCTTCAGGGAGCCCAAGCCATAAGAGGAAAGAACTGGAGTCTAGCTCTGGGGAAGAGGAGGCTTCATCCGAGGAAGACCCTGCGCCTGCTGCGAAGAAGATCAGGGTGGAAGAGCCTCCAAGGGCTGTGCCTCAGAATCCAGTGTCTCCCGCATCCTCCAAAGCATCTGAAGGCAGTTCTGACGGAACTTCTGCAGGGACTTCTGAAGGGACCACTGAGACGTCCGAGGAGACCTCGGACAGTGGTTCCTCGGATAGTGGTTCCGAAGAATCTCAGCCTTCCGAGGCCTAAGTTTTTTTTTGTATATCTTTTTTGAGACAATATGTGAATTTAGTTTATGTCAGAAGTTGTTACCCTTCGAGGCTATATTAGCTATGCTGTTTTCCTTATTTGCCTCTTTCTTCTTTACAATACTTAATATGCACTTAAATTTTAAGCATCCTTAGATTGAAATAATTTCAAACTCTTTAATACGAAGTCTGGTTTTCCAAAACCTTACATAGCATGGGTTCAACCCTAATCAATAATAACTTGACAATGTAAATTCTAATAGAATATAAAGTCCTACACAAGCAAAGCTTCAAGGTGCTTTTAAACCTGCTTGTCATAATGACAAGCGAGAATCATACTTCGACTATCTTACACATAGTAAACCTTCAGGTTTTGTGCATGCCAGGTTCTCGGGACTTCAAAACCATCCATAGTTTCCAGCTTATAGGTTCCTCTACCCTGAACGCTCTTGACTTTGTACGGCCCTTCCCAATTCGGGGCAAGCTTTCCTTTTTGTCCGACACCAGAAGCTTCTATCTTTCTCAAGACTAGGTCACCTTATTTGAAAAACCTTTCTTTAACCTTAGGTTGTAGTAGAATGAAGCCTTTTTCTGATATTCTACTATCTTTGCATGTGCCTTATCTCGCACTTCATCGATTAAATCCAGGGCTAACCTCTGCCCTTCCTCATTTTCTTCTACATTGAAAGCCTGAATCCTTGGAGAGGAATGTGATATCTCTACTGGAACTACTGCTTCTGCCCCATATGCCAACATGAAGGGAGTTGCTCCTGTCATGACTCTACAGGTAGTCCTGTAGGCCCATAATATTGGAAGTATTTCATCCACCCAATTATTTCTTGACTTCTCGATCCTCTTCTTTAGTCCATCCAGGATTATCCGATTTGCTACCTCCGCTTGCCCATTGGCTTGCGGGTGAGCCACAGAGGTGAACCGTAACTCAATTTCATTTTCTTCACAATACTTCTTGAATTCCTCATTGTTGAATTGTGTTCCATTGTCAGTGACGAGAATACGGGGAATTCCATATCGGCACATAATATTTTCCACAGGAATTGTGCAACCTGCTTAGTTATGATCTTGGCCAAGGGTTTGGCTTCGATCCACTTGGTGAAATAATCAATGGCTACAATCAGAAACTTCCTTTGTGCTGTGGCCATGGGAAAAGGCCCCAAAATATCCATTCCCCACATAGCAAAAGGAATGGGCGAGTTTATAGAGGTCAGCATCTCGGGGGGTTGTCTAACAACAGGTGCATGCTTCTGACAGCGGTCACATTTCTTCACGTATTCTTTTGCATCAACCATCATTTCTGGCCAATAAAAGCCTAAACGAGTTATCTTATGAGCCAAAGCCCTGCCCCCCAAGTGTTGTCCACAAATGCCTTCATGCACTTCTTCAAGAGCCAAGCGTGCCTCATCGGGCCTGAGACACCTCAAGTAGGGAACCACGAAAGATCTTTTGTAAAGAATCCCATCTATCAAAGAGTACCTTAGTGCTCGAACAGTTATCTTCCGTGCTTCAGTTGCATCACTTGATAACCAACCGGTTTGAATGTGAGCCTTGATAGGATCAATCCATGACGTCCCCAGGCCTATGGGAGCCACAAGCTTAACATCTATGCTTCGTATCTTCAAAACACGGAAGTACACACTTCCTGAACTTTCTTCTATCTCAGATGAAGCAAACTTTGATAGCGCATCTGCTTTAGCATGGCATTCATTAAATTGGGTCATCACAGCCCTTACTAGGCGGACATACTTAGCCATCGTATCATCCCTTGCCTCAAATTCTCCCTTTACCTGGGATATGATCAGCTTCGAGTCTCCACGGACCTTTAAGTTTTTGACTCTAAGTGTCCCAGCTAGACCAAGGCCAGCTATCAGGGCTTCATACTCTGCCTCATTGTTTGTGGTTGGGAAGTCTAGCTTCATAGCATACTCAATTAAGAACCCATCAGGACTTTGCAAAACCAACCCTGCTCCACTAGAATTTGTTTTTGATGCTCCATCAAAATAGAGAACCCAATATTCTTTCTCCTTATCATCCTTCTCTCTGCCCCCATTATCGACTCCCTTGTCTTGAGGTATGGTATCTTCCTGCCCCTCGACTTCTTGGTTGGGTATGGTACATTCCACCACAAAGTCCGCTAGTGCCTGGGCTTTTATGGCCGTACGTGGCTTATACTTGAGATCGAACTCTCCCAACTCTATTGCCCATTTAATCAATCTCCCACTTGCCTTGGGACTGTGAATGATATTTCTCAGCGGCTGATTCGTTAGCACCTCAATTTGATGAGCCTGAAAGTAAGGACGCAGTTTTCTTGAAGCCATTACCAAGGCTAGAGCAAATTTCTCAATAGTTGAATAATTTAATTCAGCACCATGCAACATTTTGCTGACATAATACACGGGTTTCTGGACTTTTAGCTCCTCCTTAACCAACACCGCGCTCAAGGCGCTCTCTGAAACAGCCAAGTACAAAAATAAAACTTCACTCAGAACTGGCTTGGCCAACAACGGGGCATGGGCCATATACTTTTTTAACTCTTCAAATGCCTTCTGGTTTTCCTCACTCCATACAAAGTCTTTGATGCTTTTTAGTGACTTGAAGAATGATAAACACTTGTCTCCCGACTTGGAGATAAATCGTCCTAGCGCAACAACCCTTCCTGTGAGCTTCTGAACATCCTTGACAGTTTTTGGTGGTTCCATGTCCAGGATCGCCTTTATTTTATCCGGGTTAGCCTCAATTCCCCTATTTGAGACCATCAGTCCCAAGAATTTTCCAGATCCTACTCCGAAAGCACACTTCGTAGGATTCAACATCATCTTGTGGTACCTCAGGACCTCAAAAGCTTCCCTCAAATGGGTTATATGATCAGTCTTTACTAGACACTTGACTAACATGTCATCAACATAAACTTCCATAGTCTTACCAATAAGATCCTTAAAAATTTTATTCACCAACCTTTGATAGGTGGCTCCTGCATTCTTGAGACCAAACGCCATAACAAGATAACAATAAACACCAAAGTCAGTGATAAATGACACCTTTGGAATGTCATCCTTATGCATTTTGATCTGGTTGTATCCGCTAAATCCATCCATGAAACTCAGCATCTCATGTCCAGCAGTGGCATCAATCAAAGTATCAATTCTAGGCAGCGGAAAACAGTCTTTGGGGCATGCATCGTTCAGATCAGTGAAGTCTATACACATCCTCCACTTTCCATTAGCCTTCTTCACCATTACAGGGTTTGCTAACCACTCCGGAAATTGAATCTCCTCAATGAAACCAGCCTCTAAGAGCTTTTCTACTTCCTGTTTTATAGCCTCTTGTCTTTCCGGGGCAAAATTTCTTTTCTTTTGTTTCACTGTCTTCCGGCTTGGATCCACGTTTAGCTTGTGAGTAATTAACTCCGGGTCTATGCCTGGCATATCAGCTGCTGACCATACAAACACATCACTATTTTCTTGCAAAAATTTCACTAACTTCCCTCTAAGGGGCTCCTCTAATGTGGCTCCAATGAAAGTCATCCTCTCAGGATTCTCGGGGTCTAAAGGAACCGAAACCAATTCTTCTGCTAGCCTTCCTCTATTCTCATCATTTTCTCGAACATCCATATCTTCAATAGGAAGAACCTGCCCCCCGACTCCATCTGCCCTCAAAGAGGCCATATAACAGCTTCTAGCCATTTTTTCATCTCCTCTCTCTTCTCCAATCCCGTTTCGGGTGGGAAACTTCATGACTGAATGGTAGGAAGAGGGGACTGCCTTGAAGGCATGTATCCCTGTTCTCCCCATGATAGCATTATAAGTTGAACTAGCCTTTACCACCACGAAATCCAGCATCTGCGTTGCTTGCCTTGGTTCCGTACCTATGGTGGTCGGCAATTTGATTATCCCTTCCACAGGACATTCTACTCTAGCAAATCCATATATCGGCATGTCGGTTGGTGTCAACTGGGAGTCGTTATACCCCATCCTTAGAAAGGTGTCGTGGAGCAAGATATCCACAGAAGCACCATTATCCACAAGGACCCTCTTAACCGGGCTATTTCCTATTATCGGTGTTATGACCAGCGGGTCGTCATGGGGAAAATTCACACCCTCTAGGTCGGAATCATCAAAAGCCAATGTTACTTCTGTCCTGGCCCTCTTCGGGGCTTCTCCAACAATATGCATAACCTCCCTAGTATATGCCTTTCTGGAATTTTTGGATAATCCAGCAGCAGTTGGACCTCCAAAGATCGTGTTTATCACGAGTCCTCGAGGGCGTCGCGGTCCTCCAAAAATTGCATTTATAACCGGCCCTCTAGGTTGGGGATTCCGCCCCTGATCGTCTTGTTCCCTCCTATGATCTTCAAAGTTCTTCCTTCCATTATTGTTTTTGTCCCCTCCATCTCCAGTATACTTGTTCAATCTTCCTTTTCGAATCAAAAACTCAATTTCATCTTTCAATTGCCTACACTCATCGGTGTCATGGCCGACATCCTTGTGAAACCTGCAATACTTGCTCTTATCTAGCTTGGCGGGATCGGCCTTCAAGGGCTTAGGCCAGCGAATATCTCTATCTTTCTCAATCTCCATCAAAATCTGACTTTTAGGAGCATTTAGCTTAGCGTATTCAGTGAACTTTTGCCCAGGTCCTCCCTTCTTGGGGGTTGAATCAGGGTTTTGTTCGGTTCTAGGATATTTATCCTTTGCAATATATTCCAAATCAGTTTTGCACTTCTTGCCTCCAGTGGGCTCATTACTTACTACGGTCTTCCTCATACTTTCTTCAACCTTGATATACTTACCTGCCCTCTCTTGGAGCTGCAACATGCTTTCAGGGGGACGTTTGGCCAAGGAAATCTTAAAAAACTCGTCCCTAGTTCCTTGTTGCAGTGCTATCATGGCTACCTTATCATCAAGGTCCGGGACTTTTAAAGCCTCCTTTGTGAAACGATTCAGGTAATCTCTCAAGGATTCCTTAGCTCCCTGCACAAGACTCATAAGAGATGCTGAACTTTTCTCATGGACTCTTCCACTGATGAATTGCTTAATAAAAGCCTGACTTAATTCTCTGAACGATCCAATAGAGTTTGGAGGCAGGCGACTGTACCATCTTTGAGCCATACCCGACAAGGTTTGAGGGAAGGCCTGACACTTTATAGCATCATTCACGGGTTGCAGCAGCAGTGCATTAGAGAATGTCCTAACATGATTAGCGGGGTCTCCCGTGCCATCATAGGCTTTGATAGTGGGAATCTTGAATTTCCTTGAGATATGGGCATTCATTATTTCTTCTGTGAAGGGTGGAGTTGGATCATCAGGATCTCCAAGGGAAAGGAGATTGCTTGGATCAGTTCTTGGGACAACAGCCCTTCTTCGTACCGGACCATCCAGGTCTATGACAGGAGGAGGATTTCTCCCCCTAGGAGGTATCTGGGGTCTGGTGGCCTGGTGAGCCTCCAAATCACGCCTCAGCCTTTGGATTTCAGCCTCATGAGCCCTGATCCTTTCCTGCACTTCTTGGGGATTCGCCCCTGGGGTGCTTTGGGGGCGTTGCCTTCCATCGGCCATTGGCTCTTTTCTAGGACGCCTCCTTCTCGGGGCCACTTCATCATCCGAAGATTCGGAGTCTCTCTCAGTGTAAGGACCAGAAAATTCCCGATCTTCAGGGATAGGAGCCAAACCTCGTATATAGGGGGGCGACTGCCCTCGTGCTTCACTTCGCCCAACATATCCACTTCCTCCAACCTCAGGGTGAAGGGGCATCCCATAAGGGGGGTTAGTAGTAACAATAGTTGAATATTCATACCCGACGGGTCGAGAATTTACAGGTATATGTACTTGCTGAACTTGAGGATTCGTACCTTGAATAGTCAGGGGAGTTGTCCCTTGTGGCTGAGATTGAGTTGCCCCTATCTGGGCTTCCCCCTGAGTAGATACATAAGTTGAATAGGGAGGAACCTCCACGGTTGACGAAATCACCTGGGTTGTTTCTGATGGTGTTCCTTCCTCTAGAGCTCTAATTGTTCTCCGTGTTCTCGCCATGGTTGTTGTTGTGCTTTCCCACAGACGGCGCCAAATGTTATGGATAAAAAACTAAGGTTATTATTTGCTGTATTTATTACTAAGATTCGGGAGCTCAAGGCCTTTAATGGCTGCTCTCGTGTTTTGTAGCTTAATTCTGCCTTTACGAGATGCCTACGTATCTCTGTGAATTAGAGAATCAAGCCAAAAAACGTAGTTCTGATGTGTGGGGTGAGGTCCCTTATATAGATGTTGGGAGTCCTTGAATTGGACTTGGTATAGGAGACTTGGTGGGCAAGTCTCATAATTAGAATGGACTTTGGAGTCCTAGATAGTAGGAAACTGATTCCTTATCCTTTTAGGTCCCCTTGAGGCTAATTTGTAAGGATTTATATCCTTATCGGGACTCTTCTCAATAGCTGATTTTTCCCTTATTAATTAATTACGAAATTAATTAATAATCAGGGTTTTTGGGCCTTCTTTATTTCATCAGGCCTGATCTGGTCCATCAGGCCTGATCAGCATGTTAACCTTTCTGGTCTGAATGTCATACATCTTCTTATTGGGCCCAGCAACCCATACCTTGTATAATTAATGCAATATTTAATTATACAATCAGGATTTATTTATCCCTATCAGTATCCAAATACGTGAGTTAACACGGTATATCCCTTTTTCATCCTTTTGAGCTTTAATTTCTTCTCCCGTCAACTTATCCTTTTCACGATTCATCACTTGCTCTTGACAACATCGAATCTTTTCCAAAATCTCGGGTTGAAACAACATTGCATATATAGCTTCACCTCCACATTCTGGAGTCTGCACCTCTATTTCCATCTTTTCAAAGTCCTTGATTAATTCTTCCGATGACGTTAACATATTCAACCTTTCTTTTTGACTTAAAGAATTAGCTACCACATTTGCCTTTCCCGGATGATAGTTTACCGCACAATCATAAGCTTTGATCAATTCCAACCACCTTCTTTGTCGTATATTCAATTCTTTCTGAGTAAAGATATACATTAAACTTTTATGATCCGTGTAAATCTCGCACTTTTCCCCGTACAAATAATGCCTCCAAATCATAAGAGCAAACATAATTGCTGCCAATTCCAAATCATGCGTTGGATACTTTTGCTCGTGCGACTTGAGTTGCCTTGACGCGTATGCTATTACCTTCCCGTATTGCATTAACACACATCCAAGTCCTTTATATGAAGCATCACTGAATATCACGAATTCCCCTTTATCATGTGGTAATACCAACACTGGGGCGGTTACCAACCTCCTCTTTAACTCTTGAAAACTTTCCTCGCACCTTTCTGTCCAAATAAACTTCTCGTTCTTTCTCGTCAATTTTGTTAACGGAACAACAATCTTAGAAAAATCTTGCACAAATCTCCTGTAATATCCGGCTAATCCCAGAAAACTTCTGACTTCTGTAGGAGTCTTGGGTCTTTCCCAATTCATTACAGTTTCTATCTTGGCTGGGTCCATTTTGATTCCTTCTTTATTAACTACATGACCAAGAAATTGCACTTCCTTCAGCCAAAATTCGCACTTTGAAAACTTAGCATACAGCTTCTTTTTTCGCAGAATTTCCACGGAAATCCTCAAATGTTCCTTATGATCTTCTTCCGTCTTGGAGTAAATCAGTATATCGTCGATAAACACAATAATGAACTTATCCAAATATTGCTTGAACACTCTGTTCATAAGATCCATAAATGCAGCTGGCGCATTCGTCAAGCCAAATGTCATTACCAAAAACTCATAATGTCTGTATCTCGTTCAGAACGCTGTCTTGGGTATATCTTCCGCTTTGATCTTTAACTGATGATACCCAGATCTTAAATCAATCTTTGAGAAACACGAAGCTCCTTTTAACTGGTCAAACAAGTCATCGATCCGCGGTAGAGGGTATTTATTCTTGATCGTCAACTTATTCAGTTCGCGGTAATCAATGCACAACCTCATACTTCCATCCTTTTTCTTTACAAATAACACTGGTGCGCCCCACGGGGATACACTCGGTCGGATCACTCCTTTATCTAACAATTCTTGCAATTGGGCTGCCAATTCCTTCATCTCGACCGGCGCCATGTGATAGGGAGCTTTTGACACTGGTTCCGTTCCAGGAGCCAAATCAATCATAAACTCAATCTCTCTGTCTGGAGGTAGTCCAGGCAATTCATCAGGAAATATATCCGAAAAATCGCTTACTACCGGAATATCCTCGATCCTTGCAGATTTTTTCCCCACATCCACGACATGAGCCAAATAAACTTCGCATCCTTGACGTATTAATCTTCTTGCCTCAATAGCCGTTAGAAATTTCTTCTCTTGCCTCTTTCCTTTAAATATAACCTCTTCACCCTCCTTGGTTCTTAACTTCACCTCTTTACTTTTACATTCTATTTGCGCTTCATGGTTTGACAACCAATCCATTCCTATTATGACCTCAAATTCTCCTAACTTAAAGGGAATTAAGTCAGCAGAAAAGTGCCGACCTTCTATAGTCACATCACAATCAGGACAAATCTGCTAGCAATAACTTTCTCTTGATTGCCTACCTCTACAATCAAATTAGGTTCCAGAGGGTATGCAACACAATTTAACTTATCAAGAATACTTTCAGAGATAAAAGATCTAGTTGCTCCAGAATCCATCAAAACTTTTACTTCTACTGAATTAATAACAAGCATACCTGCTACCACGTCCACATCTTGCACCGCATCTTTCATCGTCATGTTAAAGGTCCTAGCTCTAGGTTGAGCTGATGGTGCTGGGAGAGACGGCGGTCCCGCAATTCTAAGAACATTAGCCTTCTGAACAGGCTCCTTGCAATTCCTGGCCATATGGCCCACTTTACCACACTTGAAACAAGCCGAATCAGGCTTCCTCACTCCACTTGGGCATTCTGAAGAGTAATGCCCCTTCTGGTTGCACTTAAAACACGTTATATCCAGCTTATTACACCTTCCCGGGTGTCTCTTTCCACAATTCCTGCATTCTTGAATCTGGGGTCTGCTATCCTTCCCCCGTTGTCCAGTTTTCTGGAAGCAGTTCTTCTGAGCTCCGTTGCCGGGTTTAAACTTCTGGAACTTTTGGTTATGACCTCCACCATTCTTCCCAAACTTCCCTCTGAACTTCGAGCTTCCTTGCTCTTGCTCAGATCTTTCAAACTTTCTTTTTCTTCCTTCGTTTTCTCTTCTTGCAGCTTCTCGCTCATCTTCCACTATCATTGCTTTTTGAACCAAAGCAGTATAATTCTTGATCTCCAACATTGCTATTTGACTCCTAATCCACGGCTGAAGTCCCTGCTGGAACCTCTTAGCCTTCTTCATCTCTGTATTCACGTACTCAAGTACGAATCTAGACAATTCCGAAAAGTTCACTTCATATTCCGCTACTGACATATCCTCTTGTCTAAGATCCAGAAATTTCATTTCCAACTGGTCTTGTGTATAGCTTGGCAAATACTTCTCCAGAAACATCTCGGTGAACTTCTCCCAAGATAAGTCTTTGCCTTCCAACAACGCCTTTGAAGACTCCCACCAGAAACTTGCCTCATCCTTCAGATAATAACTTGCAGATTGAGCTTTATTATCGTCCTTAACTTCTACTAACTCAAAAGCTTTTTCCATTTCTCTCAACCACGACTGCGCTTTAATCGGGTCTGGCAAACCTAAGAACTCTGGGGGATGAACAGATTGAAAGTGCTTAAAGTTTCCAACTTTAGGTGCCACAGGTTGTTGCAAAAGCTGAGCAAGTCTGCTCATCATGGTGGTTTCTGGGTTTACTTCTGGGTCTTGGGTGGGAATTTCTTCTCCTTGATGATCTGGTGAGTTGGCCATTTCTTACAAACCTGATTGAGCAATTATTAAGCAATACGATGGCATGGCATATATACAACAACAGTTTCTATAAAATCTCTTTTGTGGGTTTTAAGTTTTACCCAATTTGCACATGCAATCCTATTACTACATAATTCTCATATCAGTATTGTTTTATCATGGCACATAATAGGGTTTTATGAGCTTTAAACATGGTTATACGAAAACATGGTTGTATTAAAACATGGTATTGAGAACAGTTTATGAGATAATTAGGGTGCACAATGGAAAGCAAGACAATGGATTTATTTAAACAAAGGGTACATAAAGATAGTTCTGGCTATCATAGGTTCTGAAATAAGGTACAATAATATAGCAGGGTTAAACAGAGGAAAAACTGGAAAATATCTCCCTATCTACCCCTAACTTCCAACAACTACTACTACGATACAGATCTGAAATACAACAAAATAAATGAAAAAGGGATCCCGGCATCTGACCAAGTATCCCAAAGCCTATCGGCGCTAAAAAAACAACAATCTACGGGCTCAACCAACAGTCCCGTCTAATCATCTAGAATCTCTCTGAACACAACCAACATCCAGCGAATGATCTTATGCAGCCTCCGAGCCTCAGCATCAGCATCACTAGTGGATGGTCCCTCATCCAATCTCCTCCTAGCAACCTGCTCCACCATCTTCACCCGAACTCGCCACTCATCATCCATAACTGAAGCATTCTTCCTAGACTCTCTGGCTAGCCTATCCACCAAAGCTCCTAACTCAGGAATGTGGGAGTACACAAAGTCTCGATCCTGGGCTAACTTTCCACCAACGCTGACAGGAACAGTCTTAGGCATCTCGGACTCTGGCTCAGGGGCAGGGGTCTCTGAATCTGGCCTGAAGGGTGAAATCTGCATAGGGATCTCACTACTCTCAGAAGGGTCCTCCTCGGGGTCTGAACTAACATACGCAGGCTCCTCTGGAGAGGGTGGAATGGGGTCCACAGGGATACCAGTCAAACTAATCTCTGAGTCTGAGTCACTACCACTACTAGGATCCTGAGAGAAAACACAAAACAGCAACCAAGAAACAATGTTAGGGTTAAATAAAGCTTCCAGCTAACTCACACCCTAACTCTAGTTTCCACTTCACCAATAAACACTTTCCTTAGACCATACCTAATAGTCTAACTCAACTCTATATGAGTCGAACTCTTTCGCGATATAGATATATTCCCAAAATACCCCTTTTAAATCCTAACTTGTCTCAGGGACTAGATCCTGTAGCTCTGATACCAACTTGTGATGCCCTCAATCTCGGGGTTAGGAAATGAGGACTCACACACCTCTAATCTAGAATTAAATAAGCATAAACCCCGATTAACTACTAACAGGATCAACAGGATAAAGTATGAGATAAGATTACAACTACCAATCATAATATATAACTTACAAACCCAAAATATTACTAAATAAACAATATCGATTCCGGATGGGAACCAACAGATAACCCATTGTATCTTTAAACATTTCCTTCTAGGCGCGAGCTCACTCACAAATACCACTACCTGCTCTGGCAACCGGAAGCCCTCAACACGGTAGGGACCACCAGATACGCTCTTACGAGTAGTGCGCCTAAGCCTGGCCATCTTCTTGCTTAACTTCCATGGCTAGATTAAAACAAAACAAATGAGTATAAAACTCAGCAAGTAACTATATAGCAGTTCTACAATATCAATTCACAATATGCTTTACCAATCTCAGGGAATTCTACTTTATTTGATCTAGGTGGCAGATTTCCAGCTTTTGGGTTAAGGAAAGATTTTGAAGTATAATATGGGTCTTTCAAGGAACAAGGCTCAAAAGCAGGACGAAAGCTGACATTCATCATAAATCATTAAAGGATCATAATAGATCTTTCAATAGAGGAAAGCAACAATATTTCATTATATGGAATCAATCATATGATCAACAAATGCAAGAATCAGGGTTCTTGAGCTTTAAGCTTCACATTGACATAATCAACTCTTTTCAAAACAATATAAACCATTTTCATTTTCAAGAATCAATTCACTGAACAGAAATTTTTAGTTCCCTTTTAAATAACCAATTAGAACCCTTGATTGGATCACTTTATCTTTCCATTTTATTATAATACGGGTGATCAGCCCGTATCGATCTCCATCCGGTCTTTAAGGTACCAATCGACATAATTTCAGCCTTAAGTTGGACTAGCCCCGCTAGCCTCTTACCATGACTGGACTAGTCCCACTAGCCTCTTATATCCCAATCCAATCCATCAAGAATTCATTTGGAAAACCTTGAGTTGGAAAAACAAATAGGTTTTCTAAAACTCATTTTATCATTACCAAGAATATGAAATCATTCGGACTCTTTCAAGTCGAAACTCATTCTTAAGTCAGATTTAGAGGAAACAAAGTTCAGGGAGTGATTCAAAGATAAACAAGGAACAATTCATAAGGATTTTTTATCAAGGATAACAAGGCACTTAAGTTAGAAGGATCAACATTTGTTTAAGGATCGATGGGGTGATCAGGAAAACAGGGTATCATTAAACAGGGTTAACAAGGATAATCAGAGGGTTCAATATAATCCATGGCATAATAGATAACTTGAACAGAATGGATAGATTATCAAAGGGTTGAATCATTAAGCTTATCAATAACAGTTTATCAAGAACAAAGGCAGGGTATCTCAAATCAATATCAAGGTTTCATAATTAAACAGTTTAATACTCTACATGGTATGAACAACATTCTCTTTATAACCATTTACACAAGTAATCAGAGTTACTTGCCTAAATTTGCTTTCTTGAAGGTTGAACTACTGCCACCTAGTCTATCCTTTCCTTTCCTAGCCTGAATGCCCTCATGCTCCGAATCTACAATCCAAAACCAAAACCTTAATCAGATTCTCAACTCTCGTTCCCGGAACGATCACTCAATATGATAACTCGATTATATCTTTGACTCGAGTATACGATTATAGCTTATACACATAAGCACATAGCACATAGCATATAGCATAACTTTTTTCTCGTAACTTTTATATCCTTATACACATAACAATCAAAGCGTACTTGCTTAACCTTAGCTATTTCTCAAATCACACTAATATAACTCTTTTACGACCATAGCTATCCCTTATAGCTCTTAATAACAAATGATTTAATTTCCTTTTTCTTTTATTCCTTAATTTGAACCATATATACAAAACACAACCATATATATTCAATTTCAATCTCATATAATCATGCACAACTAATGCAAATCACAAGAGTCATTTACTCACTTATCCTCATCCCTTTTTATCAAAAATCCGAACCATAAACACATTAAAAATCGAAATCAACACTTTCTTTTAATTATCAAAATTCAAACATAAAAACCACTCAATCTTTTTCATGCAATCAAGTTCTCACTAGCCATTAAGATAATTGACAAAACCATCTTAATTCCACCTTTTTACTCCTAAGACCCATTCGGGTTTTTCCATAAATCAAACATGCAAGAATCAATTTTGACATGCAACGTTATATATCACATTTCCCACTTGTTTTAATCCTTTACTAGATAATTCCATTAATTTAAACACCAAACCATGCATTACCTAGTGACTTCAACTTAATCAATCCATTCAATCAACATGCATCCACTTAATCATCAAATTAATCCTTTTTTAAACTTATTTTCCATTCGGCAAGACTCAAATTCACAACTCAAGGACTAAACATTGACATGCACAACTTGATCTTCTTTAAAACTAACATGCAATCACTTTTTAGGCTATATAAGCTTAGTGTTTACTAAGATCAACTCATCAAATCCAATTCCTCTTTCTAATTAGCATAAATCCGAATTAAAACTCACATGCAAACCTTAATTTTTGATTTTCTAAACAACAATCACTTACACACATCCATTTACTTCCTAAAACAATCAATGCAACCATTTTATCAATAACACATTCGAGTTTCAACAAAAGAAACAAAACCCTTTTTCAAGCTTTCAAGAAACCATAACATGCAAAGCTTAAAAATCAAATTATCATATCATAGAAACTCCACCGGCTCTCCTTTGGATCATAGTCGATGTTGGTCGAACTTGAGAGAGCCCATAACGGGTCTCCTCTCGAGTTTTTGATCCCAAAATTTCTTGAAATCACTCTTATAGTTATGTTTCAAGAAATTATTTCCCTTGAACACCACCATAATGATTAATCAACAAAACTCTTACAAACACTTACATGCAAATGGGAATCGAGAAGTATATCGAAGATAAAGACAAAAGGTAGCAATATCTTTGAGTTTGAGTAAGTTTTGAGGGTTGCATGCAAGTGAGAAAGATGAGAGATGAAGAGAGCCGAGAGAGAGAGTGAGAGTGTTCGAGAGAGAAAGAAAAGAAAAGAGAAGGGGAAAGTGGGTGCACGGGAGGAAAAAGAAAAAGGGGGGAAGGGAAGTGGGTTTATATACCACTAAAAACAAGGGCAAACTTATAATCTACTAATTCCATTTTATTCTCATTGTTCCTTTTCTTTTTACTCAAATGCAACAAAATTTAAATATAAAATATATCTCTCTCGGGAAGTCGAGAATTATTGAAAATGATGATTTTAATATGTAAGCCTCGAAATTAGCTTTTTAACCATTACTCATAATAGATTTTCAAGCAGACGGTTGATTTTATATGAATTTCGCAAGCTCGCTCTAATAATAACATTTTCCACATAAAATTAATTTAAAAATGCAAAGACCATCAAATAAATCCACTCATCGTTTTTAAAAAGTCTCTGGGACTACTAAGAAGATATCAGAACAAATCCCATGTTTTTATCTTACTCGGATGATTTTATAAAAATGCGCGAAGGTTAATTAAACCTTTATTTAAATCACATAATCCCTTTAACATTCATAAAAATTGTCACATAACACATAGCCATGCACACATACAACAATCTCACATATATAATCACATAACGACTCAGGTCTGATCATAGAATTTATCCCTCTTTAATCTTTTATCCTTTTCTACGCGTACCAGGTCACGTTCAGCCTGACGGCCCGACGCTCAGCGTTTCAATTACCTTCTCATTATCATTATCAATCAACACGTCACTTAGGACGAAATAATTTATTTAAACATTTATTTCATTCAGTCACACATAATTCACATTTTATATTCTTTAACTCCTTATTAGGACGGGTTCCATTCTACCTGACGGCCCGACACCACAGCTTAACTGCTAAGCTGACTCTTTAAATTGGAACGTTTTTATCCACGCTCCTATACTCTAATATACAGAAAAGACAATAAATCAGCACTTAGTCACATAATTATAATCACATCACATAAGACATACTTTATTGACTTAATTACGTCAAAAAATTCTCAGTCGTCACAGTTTCCGTTTTTTTAAGATTTAAATTTACGTTTTCGCTGCATTTATGTGCTAAAAACCCTTCAATGGTATCAGAGCTACTTGCGAAAAGTTTTTAATTCGTTTATGTGTATAACTGTTTTCGATATATGAGCATGTACGTGATTCGCCATGATTTGATGTTGATATAATATGCTTATATATGTATGGTTTTGAATATATGATATTCATATGAGTTGTATAATCATAAGATGATTATGTAATCTGTATATATACTGATATATACATGATTTATGTTTGTTCTAATTATGAGAATCATATTAAATACGGATTCTGAATTGGCTGCTGCAGATTTGCTGAAATCTGGGTCTGGTGTCCGATTTACGCAAACGAATACCCTATTCCATAGGTAAACGAGCGTCTAAACAAAAATGATAGCAAAAGCTATCAACGACTCATTTGTAAGGCGTTGGACGTCATTTACTGCCCGTAAACAGTGATTCTTGATTTTCTGATTGATAGCTAAAGCTATCAACGACTCGTCTGTAAGGCGTTTGACGTCGTTTACTGCCCGTAAATAGTGATTCTTGATTTTCTGATTTGATTCTTATTTTTCTGATTTTTGTCATATTTTTTTTATGATTAGATCATGGATAATATGATATGTTAAGATCAGATTATGTGTTTTAACATGCTTTTATGTGTTGTATGAGCATGGTGGATGGTTATGGCCTTTCGACCTTAGTGTAATGGTTTTGGTTTTGGTTTTAAATACGACTTGCATGTCGTCAATCTTTGTAATCATAAATCTCGAATGTAACTCGAGTTATTCTTGTAAGTTCATTAGATTAGTTTTACTTTCAATCATGTAATGTGATTGAAGACTCAAGAAGGCTATCCAATGGAGGTGATACAAAGAAGAAGACGAGGCATACAAGAAGTCTAAACAAAGAAGAAAAGTTATGTAATAAGTAGTTATATTTATTTCCATCACCATATTAGATTGACCTTGATCTTTATCATGAGCTTGATAAAGATCACATAGGATGGGGCCATAACCAAACACATTTACTTTATTGCACTTTACATTTACTTGTTTATTTAATTTTATATATGAAATATATGCCTATGTCTACCATGCGATGATAGATTTAGGTGAACTTAAATCAATATAAGGCGTGCTCTAGAAAATCTAGAATAAGAATCGTTTCTTTCCTTAACAATAAATATTATGAATACGATCATGAGATTCTTGTGTTTATGAAACACGTAATTGAATATGAATTTTCAATATTGAGAAAAATGATGATTCTGGCAACAACAGATTATTATCTGTAAGAAAGGGTTATTAAATGACGCATCTTGACAATGCTCCACCCGATCTGGGAATCATCTGATTATCGATTATTGATTTGAAATATTTAATTTAAAAGGAAGAATCTCTTTATAATATGATTATGATTGTAACGTAATATAATCCCTCTAAAATTAAATAATATCAAGTAGTAATTGGCCAATGACACAACGGGCGTGTGTCGGTCATAGCCTTCCAACATGGTAGAAAGTGGTTCTTATTTTTAAATCATTATCGTTTCGTGCTACAGCCGAGGGCTTTGATTTCGAAATAAGAAATACTTGTCTATTACATAGAGATGTGTACATTGAATTAGAATCTAAAGGTCGGTACGTGCTACAGCCATGGGCCGTTGGAGACTGATTCAATTGTACGAAATGTTGGGTTAGACTTGACTTAGAATATTGAGTTTGTCGTGCCACAGCCGTGACTCAATTATTCAACATGCTAAACTTATATTTGGGAATAACATAAGATGTAATTGATAAGAGTTGTCTGCCTATTGAACATCACATGACGTTTCGTGCCACAACTGAGGTTGCGTGATGGAATGTAGGATCCCTATTCCCACTAGCATTATGAATGCTTAATTTTCACTTAGGGGGTTGAAAAAATTAGATAAACTAGTGGGAGACACTTATGAATAGAGACCCGATTCATATAGTGTTTTGAAATGAAATTGAATATTTGCTAAGTGTTGTTATGTGTTTATCATTTACAGATTTACTATATTCCTCATGTCTTCTGCACTATCACTCCGGAGCATACTAGATGCTCACAAGTTGACTGGTCCTAATTTAGCTGTTTGTTTTCACTGTAACAAGTTGGGGCACTAGAAGAGGAACTGCAAGGTTTACCTTGCAGAATTGAAGAAGACGGGTAGTGAGACTACCGCTTCTGATTCAGGCATGTTCATGATCGAAGTTAATATGTCACTAGGTCAAATTTCTACTTGGGTATTAGATACCGCCTGTGGTTCTCATATTTGCAATTCGTTGCAAGGACTAAAGGGAAGTAGGACTCTTGAAAAAGATGAGGTGATTCTACGTATGGGCAATTGAGCAAGGGTTGCGGCCATATCTGTAGGATCATTTATTCTACATATGCCTATGGGCAAGACTATTATTTTGAATAATTGTTATTACGTTCCCTCTATTGTGAGGAATATTGTTTCTATTCCTATGTTGGATTTGGATGGTTTTTCATTTATCATTAAGAATAATGAATGTTCTATCCTTAGAGATAATGTTCTTTATGGACGTGGTATTTTAAATAATGGTCTATATGTATGTGACGTAGAGCATGATTTACTTCAGATTGAACAAACTAATAAAAGAAAACGAGATGATGAAAATCTGACCTATTTATGGCACTGTAGGCTAGGTCATATTAGTGAAAATAGACTGCGGACATTACATAAGGAAGGGTTACTTGACCCCTTTGATTTTGAATCATATCCTACATGCGAGTCTTGTCTATTAGGTAAAATGACCAAATCTCCATTTAGTGGAAATGGAGAGAGGGCTGCAGATTTGCTAGGATTGGTACACACAGATGTATGTGGACCAATGTCACGCAAGCCATGGGTGGATTTTCATACTTCATTACTTTCATAGATGATAGATCTAGATTCGGATATGTGTATTTGATGAAACACAAGTCTGAAACCTTTGAAAAGTTCAAAGAATATAATCATGAAGTGAAGAAACAAACCAAACACAGTATTATAACTCTTCAATCAGATCGAGGTGGTGAATACTTGAATGGACAGTTTCTAGATTATCTCAAAGAAAATGGTATAGTCTCCCAGTGGACTCCTCCATATACTCCACAGTTGAATGGGGTATCTGAAAGGAGAAATCGAACTTTGTTAGACATGGTTCGGTCCATGATGAGCTATGCGAATCTTCCAATATTCCTATGGGGTTATGCATTGGAAACCTCAGCATATTTACTGAATAAGGTGCCTTCCAAATCTGTTCCTCAAACACCATATGAGATATGGAAAGAAAGGAAACCGAATCTTAAACACATTAAGATTTGGGGATGTCCAGCTTATGTCAAGAAAGTTAACCCAGATAAGCTGGAATCTCGATCCGTAAAATGTAATATTGTGGGATATCCTAAAGAGACTTTGGGGTATTACTTTTACACCGATCATCAGGTGTTTGTCTCCAGACATGCTACCTTCTTGGAAAAGGAGTTTATCCTTGAAGGAAACAGTGGGAGCAAAATTGAACTTGATGAAGTTCAAGAAGCACAAACTACTACGGATCAAGTGGAAACACCTGTTCAGACTGAACAACCTTCTGTGAAACAGCCCATTCGTATGTCAGGGAGAGAGTCTCGCCAACCTGAGAGGTATTATGGTCTTGTCATTGAGAATGATAATGAGTTGTCAATCATTGATGATGACGACCCTATGACCTATAATGAGGCTATGAGTAGTGTTTACTCAGAGAAATGGCAAAGTGCCATGAAATCCGAAATGGAATCTATGTATACCAACCAAGTATGGACTCTGGTTGAGGCGCTTGAAGGTGTTAAGCCTATTGGGTGCAAGTGGGTATATAAATGAAATATTGGAGTAGATGGCCAGGTGGAGACCTATAAGGCCAGGCTCGTGGCAAAAGGATTCAAACAAAGGCAAGGGATTGACTTTGATGAAACTTTTTCGCCTGTAGTCCTGTTAAAATCAATTCAGATTTTGCTTGCGATTGCTGCTTACTACGACTATGAGATCTGGCAAATGGATGTGAAAACGGCCTTCCTCAATGGGGAACTTGAGGAGGAAGTGTATATGACACAGCCAGAGGGTTTTCTTTCCAAGGGAAATGAACACCTAGTGTGTAAACTGCTGCGAACCATATATGGTTTAAGGCAAGCTTCTCGTAGATGGAACAATCATTTTGATAAGACAATCAAAGAGTTTGGTTTTATCAAAAACATAGATGAACCATGTGTCTACAAGAAGGTTAGTGGGAGCGCGGTAACATTTCTTGTATTATATGTGGATGACATACTTCTTATAGGAAATGATTTACCGATGCTACAATCAGTCAAAGTATGGCTATCAAAGAACTTCACCATGAAGGACTTGGGAGAAGCATCCTACATTCTCGGTATGAAGATCTATAGAGATAGATCTAGAAGAATGATAGGTCTTACCCAGGGTACATACATCCAGAAAGTGCTTAAAAGGTTTAACATGGAAAACTCCAAAAGAGGTCTCATACCGATGAGCCATGGAGTGTCCCTTTCCGAAAAAATGTCTCCTAAGACACCTGGGGAAAGAGAGCGTATGAGTAAGATTCCTTATGCTTCAGCAATAGGATCTATCATGTACGCGATATTGTGTACAAGGCCTGATGTTGCTTATTCAATTAGTGTGACGAGCAGATATCAGTCCAATCCAGGTGAAGACCACCGGAAAGCAGTGAAAAACATCCTTAGGTACTTGCGAATGACTCAGGACATTTTTCTTATTTTTGGTGGTGAATCTGAGTTGAAAATAGAGGAGATGTCAACGTCGAGAGAGTTAACACACATAACAACGTAGCAGACCCACTCACAAAGCCACTTTCTCAGAGTCACTTTGATCATCATAAAGACAACATGGGTATTAGATACCAGAGTGATTGGCTTTAGTACAAGTGGGAGATTGAAAGAGATATGTCCTAAGTCCAATCATGTATGAGGATTTAGGAATAACTTTTATGTAATCTGTTTTGATTTCATTGATATTAATAAAAGACTTATTTTTTTTATTGTGGGCTCTATCTATTTAAATGTTTAAATAAGATATACCACAGTTTAGAGTAAAGCTTTTTATGGATTGTGATGAGATCATAATAATGAGACCTAAAAGATGATAACTCTAAACTTAAATAGTTCCTGGTCGTAAGATTACTAAATGGTAATTAATAATCCGCAAAGATCGGTACATACTATGCTTGCTTCATTATGAAGGATGTCTGTTCTCATAGATATTTTTGTGGTGACACTATAGCTAGTATGTAGGTGCTTATTATAGAATAAGTTCACTGAACATGACTCACACAGCTGAACAACTGATGGAGTTCACTCACGTGTCAGCAGTTGTTCATATAGTGATAGTTGTACAAGTATCCTTAGACTTGAGGTCATCATAGTTGTTCACTCACGTGTCAGCAGTTGTTCATATAGTGATAATTGATTAAATGAGATTTAATTGATTATAAATTAATTAAGAAAAGGTTCTTAATATTATTAATTAAGAATTTAATTTTTGGAAATTAAATCAAGTGAGAGAATTATTTCTAAAGAGTTTAGAAAAAGGATTAATAATTAAAAGGTGTTTTAATTATTAGTGAGAATAATAGAGGGTTATTAATAATAATATTTTATGGGAAAATTTTCAGCTGAAAATTTTGCCTATAAATATATTATTATAAACCCTATTTTTGCCTCAACCAAAAGATTTACAAAACCCTAATTCTCTCCACCTCCTCCTCCTTCATTACATCGTTTTCTTGGTGGATACCGGTGGAGTGCTTCACACTTGGGGAGCAGCTGCTAAGGATCTCCGTTCTTCATTTTTGGATCGCCATTAAAGACCTCCATCTTTCCATTAACATAAAGCTTCTTAAGATAAACATACTGAACTACGAATTAAATATTATTTTTCGCATGGATCCTACGGAGGGTTTCGGTTTTTTTAAGATTTAAATTTACGTTTTCACTGCGTTTATGTGCTAAAAACCCTTCAGCTATGTTTCTGGAAGCTACAGATCCAGAATACCTTGACAGAATTAATGAAGGACCATATAAGCCTACCAAGCTCTCTGTTGTAGTTGCTGATCAACCAGCAAAGACCACACCAAAGGAGAAAGGTGAGTACACAGCTGAAGAAATCTTATCTATTGCCAAGGATGCAAGGGTAAGGCATTTGTTGCATAGTGCCATTGATAATGTCATGTGAAACAGGGTAATTAATTGTAAGACTACAAAGGAGATATGGGATGCTTTGGAGACAAGATGTCAGGGAACTGATGCAAATAAAAAGAACAGGAAGACTATACTCACTCAAGAGTATGAGCACTTTGACTCAAAAGCTGATGAGTCTTTAACTGACTTATATGACAGGTTTGTCAAACTCTTGAATGATCTGTCACTGGTGGATAAGGAATATGATCTTGAAGATTCAAATCTAAAATTCCTTTTAGCTCTTCCTGAAAATTTGGATTTGAAGTCTACTACCATAAGAGACAACTATGACCTTACTGAAACTACTCTTGATGAAATTTATGGTATGCGCAAGACTTATGAACTTGAGATGGATCAAAGGAGCAAGAGGCATGGAAGAAAGTCAAGGACAGTTGCTCTTAAAGATGATGAGGAATCTTCTAAAGTTGTTGCCTCAAAGAGGGGCAAAGGAAAGGCTCTCATCATAAAGCCTAATTCAGAGTCATCATATTCTGATGATCATGATTCAGAAATAGAAAGTTTACCTGAAATGGATGCTGATGAAGAGATGATGAAATTATGTGCTTTTATGGTAAAGGGTATCACAAAGATAACCTACAAGAAATCCAGAAAAGGCAAGAAGTTTTCCAGGAAAAGTGGAAGTTCTGATAAGAAAGGGTTCAGAAAGTCTGAAGGCAAAGGAGGAAAGTCTGAAAGGGGAGACAACTCAAATGTCAAATGCTACAATTGTGGTGAAAGAGGCCACATATCTCCTGACTGCAAGAAAGGAAAAACTGACAAAGGCAAGGCACTTGTCACAAAGAAGAAAAGTTGGACAGACACTTCAGATTCTGAACATGAGGTGGACTATGCCCTGATGGCAAATGCTGATAGCAGTCCTGAAACTGCTGAATTGAAGGCACCTCAAACAACTTATGCCTTTCATACTGATGATATTACTGAGTTGAGATTATATCTAAAAATCATGTTCATTAGTTATAGAGATCAGACTTTAACATGTGAAAGATTAACATCTGAAAATCTTGCTTATAAAAAGAGAAATGATTATTTAGAAAAGGAGTTTGTTTTTCTTCATCAAACTAAGAAAGAAAAAGATGATGCTTTGTATGTTAGAGATGAAGTGTTAAAATTGAATGAATCTCTAAAAGTCGGCTTAGAAAAGGAAAAAGAGATTATCAGAACTTGGACTAACTCTGGAAGAACAACTCAGAATTTACTAAGTAGTGGAAACTGGAAAGAGGGCTTAGGTTATGGAGATGATGAAAGTGAGAAAGGAACTGAACAAATTGAGCCAATTGTTGTTAAATAGACTGCTAAGCCAAAGGTAAATCCTGTTAAGTTTGTAGCAAAAACTGTAAAGTCTGATTCTGAAAAGATGAAAGAGTCTAGGACAAAAGTCAAAGAAAAGTCAACTTCTGACAAATTAAAACAGGATAAACCAGCTGAAGTTAACATTGGCTTAATGACAAAGAAACAGCTTAAGTATAAGCTAAAAGAGATTAGAAATGTGAACAAGGTAAAAGAAGCCAGGAAAAATAGGAATGGTAAGGAAGGTGTGAATAAAATCAATAATTATATGCCTGTTCCTAATGCTCCTAGAAAGAAATGTTATAATTGTGAAAACTCTAACCATCTTGCTTCTTTTTGCGGGAAAAATAAAGATATAAACTCTTTATCTCCTAAATCAGGAGTTAAGAGTCAGTTTGTTAGGTTTATGCCACAAAATCCTTGTTTTCATTGTGGTAGTTTATGGCATTCCATTTATACTTGTAAGGAATATCATAGTTTGTACTATGATTATTATCAAATAAAACATTCTTTGAAGAAAGTTAGTAATATTCCATTTAGTGTAAAGTCTGATGTAAAGTCTGATATAAAGTCTGATAAACAGCATGTTAGCATAAACTCTGAAATAAAATGCACTGCAAATGCTAACAAACTTAAAAAGGCCAAAGGATCCAAGTAAATCTGGGTCCTTAAAACTAACCAATAGTGGTCTTTGTGATTGCAGGGCAACAGGAAAAACATCCTAGTTCTGGACAGTGGATGTCCAGGACATATGACTGGAAATAAAGCCCTGCTATCAAACTTTGTGGAGAAATCTGGCCCAGGAGTTTCTTAGGAGATGGAAACATGGGAAAAACTATGGGATATGGCAATATAAATCTTGGGAATGTCATCATTGAAACAGCAGCTCTTGTCTCAGGACTTAAACACAATCTGCTATGTGTGAGTCAAATCTGTGACAGAGGTTATCATGTGGATTTCTGTGAAGAACACTGTGAAGTTGTAAGCAATTCTATAGGCAAAGTGATTTTGAAAGGTTACAGGCATGGTAACATTTATGAAGCCAGACTTTCAACAAGTTCTGATGGTTCTGTAATCTGTCTGTTGAGTAGAGCATCAATTGAAGAAAGCTGGAATTGGCATAAGAGACTATCTCACTTAAACTTCAACAACATAAATGACCTAGTAAAGAAATATCTTGTGAGAGGACTGCCAAAATCAGTATTTGCTCCTGATGGCCTTTGTGATTCATGTAAAAAGGCAAAACAAAGAAAATCTTCATTCAAGAGCAAAACCGAATCTTCAATTATTGAGCCTTATCACCTACTGCATGTTGATCTATTTGGTCCAGTCAATGTCATGTCTATTGCAAAGAAGAAATATGCTATGGTAATAGTGGATGAGTTCACAAGGTACACTTGGGTGTATTTCTTGCACAAGAGGAATGAAACTGCATCTACTCTAACTGATCATGTCAGACAGATGGATAAGTTGGTCAAAGATTCTGTTAAAATTATAAGAAGTGATAATGGCACTGAGTTCAAGAATTCAATCATGGAAGAGTTCTGCAGAGAGCATGGAATCAAACAGGAATTTTCTGCACCTAGAACTCCACAGCAAAATGGAGTTGTAGAAAGAAAGAACATGACTCTCATTGAAGCTGCATGAACTATGCTTGATGAAGTAAAGCTACCAACCTACTTTTGGGCTGAAGCTGTGCAGACTACTTGTTTTACACAGAATGCTATAGTCATAAACAAGCATGGAAAAACACCATATGAGATGGTAAAGAAAAAGAAACCAAATCTGAAATACTTTCATGTATTTGGTTGTAAGTGTTTTGTTCTTAAGACTCATCCTGAACAGCTGTCAAAATTTGATCTAAAAGCTGATGAAGGAATTTTTGTTGGATATCCACTTTCCACAAAAGCCTTCAGAGTCTACAATTTAAGAACAAGGGTTGTTATGAAATCTATCAATGTATCTATTGATGATAAGAAGATTACTGGACTTAAAGATTTCAATGATCATGATCATCTGATATTTGAAAATGAAGATTTAAATTCTGATTCTGTAAATTCTGATGACTTAAACTCTGATCCTGTAAGTTCTGACGGGTTAAGTTCTGATGTCATTAAAACTGTGGTAACAACTCCAAAGGAAAATGCACCTGTCCAGGGGGAGCAAGCTGAAGATCCTACCACAACTCAAGACTCTCAAGAAGCATTAAAACTTATCACTGGCTCTTCAAGTTCTGATTCATCAAGTTCTTATGAGCCAAATTCTGATAATTCTGGAAACTCTGATTCTTCAAGTCCTGAAGGATCTAACTCAAATTCTGAAGTCTCAGAGAGCATAACTACAGGGGGAGCATCAGAAAATGTTAATGGAGACAACATGGATCATGGGCAGGATCCAGTTCTAGAAATCAACTTCCATCTGCAAGGAAGTGGACCAAATCACATACACCTGACTTAATAATTGGAGATACTGGAGTAGGTGTCAGAACTAGAACTGCAACATCAAATGAATGTCTCTATCATTCTTTTCTATCTCATACTGAACCAAAGAAAGTGGAAGAAGCTCTTCAAGATGCTGATTGGGTGCAAGCAATGCAGGAAGAGTTAAATTAATTTGAAAGAAATAAAGTCTGGACCCTAGTGCCAAGACCAAAGAACAGATCCATTGTTGGCACAAAATGGGTGTTCAGAAACAAAATTGACAGTGATGGCATAATTACAAGGAACAAAGCAAGGCTGATTGCCAAAGGCTACTCTCAACAGGAGGGTATTGATTATGATGAAACATTTGCACCAGTTGCTAGATTGGAATCCATAAGAATCTTTTTGGCTTATGCTGCTCACAAAAAGTTTAAAGTCTTTCAAATGGATGTAAAAAGTGTTTTTCTAAATGGAGAATTGGAAGAAGAGGTGTATGTTGAACAACCTCCAGGCTTTGTAGATTCAAAATTTCCAATTCATGTCTACAGGCTTGATAAAACACTTTGTGGCCTTAAGCAAGCTCCAAGAGCATGGTATGAGACTTTAGCTCAATTCCTTCTGGAAAGTGGATTTCACAGAGGTACAATTGACAAAACACTGTTCTACCTCAACCATGGAAAAGACTTACTTTTGGTACATGTATATATTGATGATATCATATTTGGTTCTACAAATGCCAAACTCTGTGAAAGGTTTGTAAAACTAATGCAGTCAAGATATCAAATGAGTATGATGGGAGAACTTAGCTATTTTCTTGGACTTCAAGTCAAGCAAAATGAAGAAGGTACTTTTATTAATCAATCCAAGTACACCAGAAATTTACTGAAGAAATTTGGAATGCAAGACTGTTCAACTGCATCCACTCTCATGGCCACTGCAACCAAGTTAGATAAAGATACTGGTTCATCAGTAAATATTACTAACTACAGAGGTATGGTTGGCTCTTTACTCTATTTAACTGCAAGTAGACCTGATATCATGTATGCTACCTATCTTTGTGCAAGATTTCAGGCTGATCCAAGAGAACCTCATCTAATAGCTGTGAAAAGAATTTTCAAGTACCTCAAGGGTACAGATGATCTAGGATTGTGGTATTCTAGAGAATCAGATTTTAAGCTAATAGGTTACTCAGATGCAGATTTTGCAGGATGCAAAATAGACAGAAAAAGCACTAGTGGAAGCTGTCAATTTCTTGGAGGCAGATTGGTTTCTTGGTTTAGCAAGAAACAGAAATCAATTTCCACATCAACTGCAGAAGTAGAATATATTGCTGCAGGAAGCTATTGTGCACAGATTCTTTGGATGAAGAATCAATTACTGGATTATGGGTTAGAATTTTCTAAAATACCTATTTAATGTGATAATCAAAGTGTTATTGCTATGACAGGTAATCCAGTTCAACACTCAATGACAAAGCACATCAGCATTAGGTACCATTTCATAAGGGAACATGTGATGGAAGGTACAGTGGAATTGCATTTTGTTCCAACAGATCAACAACTAGAAGATATCTTCACAAAACCACTATGTAAAGCTACTTTTACAAGACTGATAAATGAACTTGGACTGGTTTCAGGTTCTTTCTCTAAATTTGCTTAGTTTTTGTTCTCAAGCATCAAACTTTATGATCAGTATTTACAGATTGTCTTATCTTCATGTAATATGTGCTTAAATTAAAATACATTAAATGTTGATTGTTATCAGATGTGGATCTATATATTATGATAGTGATTTGAATGTTCTGTGACTATTCAATCCAATGAGGATTACTATGCTAGATGCTGACCTAGTAATCTTTAACATACTAGAAATCCCATGTTTGAATTAGTTGTTTATGTGGAAATTCATTAACACAAGCAAATTCTGATTTTGATCTTAGTCAAATTTACTTTGTGTATCTTATTACTAAGTCACAAACTAGATTCTTGCTTCTTATCTGTCAAATTCTGATGTTAGTAAATCTTAAGAATGAACCACGTGCTTGATAAGCTTCACTTATCTAAAAAAAAGAAAAAGAAAATTGAAGTCAGGTACTTCTTTGAGATCTAGAGTAAAAATGTGGAAGGGAAGACTCAAGTGCATTGCTAGTATTAAGTAATATGCATTAGAAAAGCAAATAAATTTTTCTTGGTGACTTTTCACATTCTTTGATTACTGGAGAAATACTCTGATAATAGCATAAATTCTGATAGCAGTTGTGACTCACTTACACTGAGAAGCCACTGTAAAAAGGAATTTCAAAAGATGCATAAAATGAGCACAAACAGTTGAGGTGGAATTTTGCATAAATTCATTCTATAGTAGACTTCATTATTAATGACAGATTTTAAGCACTTTTCTCAGTTATGCCTTATTTCTAAGATATACTGAAGTTTATCAGACTTTAATCTTTATCCGATATTCTGCTAATGCACACACTCTCACTCCATATGAATAATGAAAATTACAGTTGTGATTAAGTTGTTTTTGACAAACAGTTAAGTGTCATTTGCATAAATTCTGAGGACAAGTTCTGATTGAAGTTCTGATGATTAAACTCTGAAGAAACAAGTCAGTATCTGTATGAAGAATCACAATAACAAACATTCCTTTTTTGAGTACAGAAGCCATATTCGGATGACTGTTAAAATCTGATAATAGTCAAGTTCTGATATTAAATCCTGATGCAAGCTCTGATGCTTACGTAGCATTATTTATTTACTTGACTCATTTGTGGTAAATACATTAACGATCATATTTTATCAGAATATAATTAGGTGAGATAAAAATAGTCATAATCATTAAGTAAGTGGGAAGCGTGTTTTCCTTGAAACACTGCATGTGCACATTTATTACTGCTTAATACCCATGCCCACTAATAATGTTTTGACTAATGATATGCTGCCAGGTGTCTAAAGTCTGTTCTGCTTCAATCATAACAGTTGTCAAAAGGAGAGTATAAATATGGGAGTTCAAAGATTTTATAATCTTTTACCTACTTTTCTTTCTCTAATCTCTCTTATTCTCTCTCTCTCTCTCTCTAATATTCTCTGAAGCTTTTTCTTACAGGACTTTTATCAAACACCTTGTGCACACTCTATTTTCTCACTTATTTCTTACAGAAATGGCACCCAAAGACATCATTTTCAATGGAGCTAAGTTTGTTCCCAACAACTACTTGGTTATTCTTAGCAAGGGTGAAGCTCCATCAGAACTTCACTTCATTCAGGACTTCCTTGTTAACTCTGAGATTGGGTATGCTTTGACCCAACCAGAAGCAATCTCTGGAACTCAAGTGCTGGAGTTTTGGAGAAGTGGCATGTATGATGATGGTGGTGCTCATGGGTACCCAAGTATTATCTTTTCAACAGGGGAGGATGCCCATGTGGTGACTTTGGCCATAGTTCGACAAGCACTTCATCCGCCCAAAAACTACACATATTCAACAGTTGAGGAGACAGCTCTTCAACATCTAATGGCCAATCTGGGCTATGAGAAAACTTTGGCAAAGCTGGGACAGTTGAAGAGACCCAACATAAGAAGGGAATGGAATTTCTTCTTTGACTACATCACCAGAACTTTTGCAAACAAATGTTCTAATTTTGATGCAATCCCAATTCTCTATCAACAAATTGGGTATGCTCTCATTAATCAAACTCATTTTGATTATGCAAGTGCTATTCTAGGCTTTATTGGGGATAGGATGACAGAAGATAGAAATACAGTTTAGTTTGCTAGATTCTGTCAGCTTATTTATAGTTTTTGTTGCTCTGATGCACCCCAACTAGCAAGTGAGTTAATTGAACCATTTAAGCTTGCTAAGAGAACCTTTACTGACTTATTATCTACTGATAATAAGAAAATTGTTTTGAGACCCCTCCAAATTCCACTATCAGTTAAATAGTTTTTGGTAAATTCTGATCCAGTCACCTATGCTGCCTTATATCCTGATGTCCAACCAACCCAACCTCCATCGGTACCTCCAAAAACTACTCAACCAACCACCTCCCAACCTCAACCAACTCAACTTACAATCAGAACTTACTTCCAACCATCAACTCAATCTTCACAACAACAACCATCAGCACATACCATCAGACCTTCATCTTCTAAGCCTAAGAGGGCAAAGTCTGTTCCTCAACCTCCACAAAAGAGAAGAAAGATGATTCTCAGGGATGAATCTGATAGTGAAGAGGAACAAGTACAGGTTCATGCATCAGAACCTGTGACTGTTGAAGCTGAAATTGTGGTTTTTCAGAAAGAAACAGAAGTTGAAGGGTCAACCTAACAAATAAATGTTGAAGCTCAAAGTTCTGATACTTTGAAAATGAAGAGAACTGCTAGTTCTAGTTCTGATGCTCAAGAAACTCCTTCATTATCAAGGAGATTGAAGAAAATGAGGGCAAAAAGGCACATGGCTAAGCCTCCATCAGAAGATATTGAAGAAGCTGAGGAAGGGGATCAGGAATCTCTGATCTCACAGCCAATTGTACTTGAAGCTTTGCCAAGCTCAAGACACTGCTCAAGATAATGTGCTCACTCCTCCCGTGTCTCCAATAAAAGCAACAGATGATGCTGAAGAACAAGCAACAAGTCCTGAAATACATATTCACAATCTGAATATTCCTATTGTTCTTTATCTGGAATCTCCTACAGCAGCTCAGACATCTCCAATTCATTCTTCAATCTTAAATGCTGAGATACCATCCACACCAATTCTTGATCAGGAACCTGACAATCAGAATTTAGAAGAGGTAGTTCCAGAATCTCCCATTGCCTCACATACACTTGTCTTATCAGAGAATGATGAGTATTCTTCCAGTACTGGAGATAGTGTTTCTGTGGATACTCCAGCTCCCATTCTGGGAAAGGAAGCATTGGTTAAGAAGTTTGTTGAGCAAGCTGCACCTGTTCCTTGGGAAGAAACTCACAGGGGAGTTGAGTGGACCAAGAAGTGGAATGAAACTGATTTCATTCCAAGCTCTAAAGTTCTGAAAGAGCACATTGCCAAGGCTGATCAGCTGATGACAAGTTAAGACTTAACTTAAAAACACAGCTCTAACTACCAAAAGCCTTCAAGGTCTACACTCTGAAACTCAAGCAAAGGTTGATAAACTACAAGAGTCAGCTAATAAGATAGATATGCAGATCAACCTTGACAAGACAAGGATTATCAGACCTACTCTTGAGAAAGTTGAAGCAATTGAGAAAGTTCAAGAGAAGCAACAGGCCCAAATTACTGAGGTCCTACAAAATCAAGCCTCTCAAAAATCTCAATTGGATGAAATCCAATCTTCAGTTGAGCTTCTTTTCTCTCTCCTACTACCTGATGATGCCAAAAAGGGGGAGAAGATAGTTAAGTCCAAATGCTCTAATGATCAAATACTGAAGAAGAAAGATGATGAAGCTGATGACCAGGGAAACCCTAGCAAGGGTAGAGGTCAAGTTCAAGGTAAAGAGCAGATCATCAAGGTTTCTTCAAGGAAACTAATTACTGATGCAAGCAAATCTTCTATTCAAAAGAAGACAAGTTCTGAAGCTGCTCAAACTCAAAATCTGATAGCAAGTACTGATAATCAAAATCTAATATCAAGTTCTGATGAGCAAAGTCTGATGACAAAGCCTGATGTTCTGATACAAGGTGGAAGTCATGACTCTCAAAACTTCATGTAAACTCTGAAGCTCAAGGGAAAGTAGACTACTGTCTACTACAAAGATCCCAAGATTCAGACACTTGATGAGGAAATTGCTAGAAGATTATTTCTGAAGCATAATCCAGGAATGGATTTAGAAAATCTCAAGAAGGAAAAAGCTAGATTTAAAGCTGAAAAGACAAATCTAAAGCCAAAAGCTTCTATTGCAAAGAAACCTCCAAGGCCTAAGCTAAAAGGCATTGTGATCAAGGAGAAGTCACATACTGAGGCATCAAAGCCCAAAATAAGATCACAATCTGAGATTGATCCCAAAGACAAAGGGAAAGGAAAAGTTGATGAACCTATCAAGCCACTGGAGATGAAAATTCCTCAAATCCTGATAAAACCAGTGTGCAAAATGGTTCAAGTTACTGATGATACTCTTGCTGAAGATGAAGATGTTCAAACTTTGAAAAGAAGGAAGATTACTGAAGAATCAAAGACAACCTCTGATAGAGCTCAAGTTGTTCAGAGTGAAGAACTGCAAGCTATAATAGAAACAGCAAGTTTTGACAAGGTCATCAAGACATCAACCTCTGACATAGCTCAAGTTCATTTAAACAAGATGGGAGTAGCTGATAAAAAGAAACTTCTGTGGAAAATTTTCAAACCATCAGATCCAAAGAAAAGCCAATTGATGTCTACTTTCATGACTATTGGGTTAAATGCTAGAGAACCAAGAGACAAGGCTGGGCTAGGTTCTGATGAAGCTAAGATCAAGACAGGAGTTAAAGTTGCTACTAGAGATCCATATCTATTGACTGAAAGACCTCTTGAAGATGTTACACAGAAACACCTTGATAAGGTTATCTCTGTTCAAGTGGTACTGGATGTTCATGACAAACATAATGTTAAGGAAAATCTGATTCTATTTCTTGAAGATGGAAGGACATATCAGATGTCAGAATCAGATGTGCTAAACAAATCACTGAAAGAACTTCAATTCTTTCATTACCTTTTAGAGGTAAAGTCTGATATTACCAGGAGATGGTCAAATTTCATACTGAAGACCATAAGAGATAAAGGTAGAATTTCTGGTTCAAAGGTTATATAATTCATTCCTAATATTGTTGAACATAATGGAAGTGAAATTTCAATGAAGAAGGATTCTGCTAAGCTTGAAGTGATACTGTAAGAGAAATATCTATGCTACAATGAAGATTCTTCTCACCCAAGGGTAATAAGACTGGATGACGGTTTAGAAAGAAACCATATCTCTGCTTTAAGGACTGCAATCTACCATATTGGAAGTCAGAATGAAGAGATGAAGCAAGTCAAGATTACACTCTCTCAAGTCTTGAGGATTAAAGAAGAAAAGCTGATATCAAACTTTGTCAAGAATCATTTTGGATTCAGATTGACTCAGTGAGATTGGTAAAAGCTACAAGGACTGTAAGTTGTAGTTATTTATCTAGTTAAACTCTTATTTGCATTTGTACTTAAAATGTTTTTGACATCATCAAATCTATTAACTTGAATATTTTGCATAATTTACAAGTTGGGGGAGATTGTTAGATATATTTGAGATGTCATGTCTAATATAATTTGTGTTTAGTTTTCAGAACTTAACAACATGACAAATCAGGACTTACTAAACTCAGGACTTAATGGAAGTCAGAACTTAATATCAGAACTTAAGGTCATATCAGAACTTAAGTGGGGGAAGACTTTCAGTTAAGGAACGAAGCTGATTTACAAGAGAGAAGATCGAGACTAAAACAAAAGAAGATATGCATGGAAAGAGTTAGAAGATTAGAAGACTTGTAGAAGATATCTGATTGATATATTTTAGGAGATATAATTGTATTCTATATCAATTAGAAGTTATCTTGTAACTGTGTATTATATAAACACATACTTAGGGTTTACACTATATGTGTTATCATTATCGAGAAGATTATACATTGTAACCTAGTAGCTCTTAGTGATATTTGTTCATCAATGAGAGAGAACAACAGTTCTTATTATAACAGAGTTTATTCAATATACTTGATATTTGTTACATACTTGTGTCAAATCGATTTGATTGTATTAACACTGTATTCAACCCCCTTCTACAGTGTTGTGTGACCTAACAATGTTATATCCCGAATATTATACTTCTTAGCAATCTTTCTGCTGCCTTTCTTTCCACCCTTAGCTTTTCTCTTTCCCATAGCTTGATATATCCCAGATATTATACTTCTTAGCAATCTTTCTGCTACCTTTCTTTCCACCCTTAGCTTTTCTCTTTCCCTTAGCTTGAAGCTATTTAAGAATTTCCTCTTGTTGTTTAAGCATTTCCTCCTGTGACCTATCGGGGAATTCATCAGCTAAGTGAGTAAGTGCTCTTCTCTGAAACATGTCTTCCACTCTCTTGTCCTTGTGATACAGAGTGATGATTGCTCCAGAAGGAGTTTTGAAGGTCTTGCAGAATATTTGTGCATCTTCAGAATTATTAATTATCACCTCTCCTCTGTTAGGAATTACATATCCTGATTGGTGCTTTTCCATCAGGATTTGAGAGTGAGTAACTATCTTAGTCTTGACAGTTTTAGATCCATCCCTTGAGACATGAGTTGACTGTGTGGTTTGAGTTTGAGTTTGAACTCCAGTTCTAGTTTGAACCAACACATCATCAGAGGTCTTCTTTGCTTTCTTATGACCATCATCATCAAGATTGGCATTTTTCCTCAAAACTATTTAAGATTGACATTTTGTCTTTGGTACAACTATCTCCCCCTTTTTGGCATCTAGACTTTGAAAAATAGAGTGAATAGAATCCAACTTATAATTTGTAGCATTCTAACCAACTTCAAGAGCTGACAGATTTTCTATCATTTGTTCATGTTTAGCTTCCATGCTGAATATCCTTTTGATCAGACCATTGTGCTTGTTTGTACCTTTAATAATCTCAGAAAGGTCAGCAAGCTCTTCTATAAGATCAATATTGTCTTTCTTGAGTATAGAGACAGAAGAATGTAGCCCCTTGACTAGTTCTATAGTGGCCTTGATTGAGTTCTATATATCAGGATGTGAAACCAAATTAATAACATGATCAGCTAGTATATGTGCAGCTTCCAGAGAAATCTTCTCACTTGGTAACCTCCATGAATAATTCCATTCATGAGTTATATGAACATCAAGAGCAGGTGCATGACCAGATGATGACCCAAAAGTAGACAACTTATAAGCTTCTATGTCGGCTTTAAGTGCAACATCATCAAGATTAGCATCAGAGTCATTATCAGAATCACCAAAATCATCATTATCATCAGAAAATTTCTCAGGAACTTTAGGAATAGAATCAGGAACTTTTCCTTTAAGCTTCCTTCATCCACCTTGTTTTTCCATTTATTTAGGTGAGGGTGAACCAACCTTTGGACCTGATTGTCTCTCAGACACATCGGTCTTAGCTATTGGCTTTGATTTTACAACTTATTCCTTTTGAGAAGAATCAGAGGTGACAAAGATGGATAAGTGTTTTATTGTTAGTTTGGTGATAATACTTTGGTTAAAAAAAAGACGTGGATTTTCTTGTTACATAGTATCAGATGTGAATAGTGTAACATCAATTTCTGATGAAAAACTATTGTTGTTAACAATCTTTTGACACATTGTGCTGGAATCACATAAGAACTGTGAAGTTCAATTTTCTTTTTCAAATCTTTTCAAGTACTAATTAAAATTCACAATCTTAATTACCGAATCATAATATGAGGTAAATTTAGTTTTGACCTTTTATCGAGTGTCAATGTATCATCATTAGATCACTTTTCTTTTGAGATCATCTGGTTGCTTCATGAAATCTGTGTGCTTTAACTGTTCATCAAATTCAAAAACAACTCGAGTAGAGATTAGTTCTGCATGTTTCTGAATTTTAATCTCAAATCTAAAATCATCAAAACATACAATGTTCACATATGTATTATCAAAAAGAAAATGAAAAGTCACACATTAAGAAAAACAACCAAGTAATTTCCATTAATAAACTGAGATGATTACACAGAAAGAAGTACAAGAGACGATAGATATTTTAATAAAAGAACACAAAAGAACCCTAACTACAAAAAGCTAGAGACTCAGTCACCATCTTCTTCTTCTTCTCTGCCTCTTGTCTTTTTATCGCCCGACGGTGATAGATTCTTGACGTGGAGCATATGCAAGAGAGATAATATTTTCTCGCAACTTCAAGGCTTCTTAGTGACGCTGCTCCACCTCCTTATTTCTCTGTTCCTCTTTAATATAGTCTCCAGTGTAAAGAACTGGAGCTCCAAATGATCTTCCCAAGATAGACCATCGACAACTGACTCTGGGACATCAGCTGGATGATAGACATGACCGTCTATATGGACATGAAGTCCAAAGGGGTCATAGTATATACTCCCTTCATCCAAGATGTGAACTGGAAGGTAAGCCCCGTGATGACAATGGTATAGTTGAATGTGAGCCATGTTATGGTTTAGTGAAAAGAAAGAGTTGAGAGTTGTGTTTACAAAGAGGTTTAGATTTTGAAAAGAATAAATTATCTCTGAGATAGAATATGTGATTATATAGCTAGATAAGACGTGAGAAACTAAAGAGACACTATGGATAATCATGTAATTAAGGTGGCATGCATAATATTACGCTTATATATGCAAGTAAAAGAAAAGTCTCTTTATTTATTGCTATTCCCAAGATTAAAAGGGAATTGATGAAAAATTTATCATGATTACACCAGAGAATAAAAAGAATTTGTATTAAATAAAATCATGAAAGAAATAATTTTACCATTCTTTTAAGAATCTTGTCCATCAAGAGTTGAGATAATGTTTGCAATCCAATTTTAAACTTCAAGAAAATTTTAAACACGATTGTCCCCATCAACATTTGCATTGATGGATTTTATAGCAAAATCAGGAATCTCATCAATATTAATTATCCATCAGTATTTATCAATCCATCAGGAACTGATCCACTATTTCCTGATTCATCAGTATTATCAGGATTTGATTCACTAGATTTATCACTTTCAGTTTGTTGATGTTGCTCCCCCTCAATATGTGCATTGTCATCAACCAAATCTAGATCAGGATCAGAATTGTTATCAGGATCTGACTCAGAGTCAGGATTTGACTTGTTAAGATTTAATTGATGCTCAATAGATTGTGTTTTAGTCCTTCTACCAGAGCTAAATTTGAGATGATGACATTACCAATGATTATATTTCCATATCCTAGTGTTTTTCCTACATTGCCATCACCATAAGAAACCATTGGGCCATCTTTCTCCTCATATTCTGACAAAATGGATCTATTTCCAGTCATATGTGGAGAACAACCACTATCCAGTACAAGCACATTCTTCTTATTTCCATGTAATCATAAATAGGGAGATCAGTTTACGTTTTTAAGAACCCACACTTGTTGGGTCCTTTTTGACATCTTATGTATTTTCCCAGCAGAAGACTTTCTGTCAGGAATTGACCCATTAGGTTTTGTCCTGACAGTTTTAACTCTATAAGATGTATGCACATTCAGTTTAGCAGTTCTATTTGAAATAAAAATTTTATTGAACTTAGGTAAAGGATCATAATTATTGTGATACAAGCTACGTTATTCCCTAACAATACAACAAGAATTACAGAATGGGGGGGGAGTTGAATGTAATTCTGGATATTTTTGAGATTTTAAAACAGTTCTAACTTAATATATAATAGTGTTTGATTTGCCGTGGTACAGAATAAAAGTGTAGTAGGAATCAAGACACTAAGTAATAAAAACACAAGCTTTTAAAACTTTTTGGTGGATTTGAAAGTATCCACCAGATATATATTAGTTTGAGAACTCTGTGAAGCTTTAAATAGCTCACAACTACTTTACAAGTTGAACAAACAAACTACAGAGAAATACTTACAGAATACAGCTTGATATGTTTCTCTGAGAAAAATGTATTTGCTTGGTTAATTGTTCTACTTGCTACACTTGGTTTATATATCACCAAGTTTACATGACAGTAAGACAAGGTAATAAAACAAAACATATCTAGTCTAACTCCATGCTACTTCACTACTCTATTCCAGCATCTTTGAATATCTTTATATTTGCATGAAAATGGTAATACTTCTTTGTTGTAATATCCGGGATATATCGTGTAATTATTTTTGCTAATAGATAATTATTATATGTATTCAGTATCTATTCTGTGAATTATCTATTAAGTGTTAAAAATGTTTGAATGTTTAAAAATGTTATTAATTGAGTATTTCAATTTTTTTATGTCCAAAATAAAATATAGATAATTGTCATATCTTCCTAATTATTTTTATGTTAATTTATGAATTTATAGGAATCATATGGATTTTTTTTAAACTCTTGTTCCAGGTATTTAAAACCTATTTTATGAAAACGGGAACCAACCACCGTTAACCGTTTTTACGTTTTTAGAACCCGAAACTCTTCCGAGAACTCCTTCCTAACCTAATTGCAATATTCCGAGCATTTTCCATATTTCGACTTTTTCGATCCGGCGTACGGTTTGTCCTGGGCGGGTCCCGGCGCAACATTTTCGATACAACATTCATTTCGGTAAATCAATAAAACCCGTATTTTCGATAAACGGGAGCTTTTTATTAAACTATCCCAATTATCACCTCGTAGTACGTGTAACCAGGCGCTGAGACCAAGACCGCAATACAAATTGTACTGATTTGGATAATTGTCCCGAAAACCGATACCGTTTGGATCAGTTTTTATAAATAAACATACCATTTTATATCCGGTATGATCCAACGGGGTACCAATATTCCGTAAATATAAATAGTCATTACCGTATCTTATTTTGTACAGAAATTCATTTGCAATCAGTTAATTATATAATTATCCAGAAAAACGAACTGTGTTCTTCGTGTTCTTCACAATCAAACGAGAATTTGAAGACGTTATTGGAATCCCATGGAGGCGTATGAATAGTCAAAACGAAGCTCTCGACGAGACGGTCGGTTCCGTATCGAAATCGTTGAATAAGGTTGAATATTTATTAATTTCGTATTTTCATATTTTCCTTTAAATTCGGTTTTTAAGTTTGAAGGATTGTTTGAATGTTTTAATGATGGATTATGATTCCTGAGTTCCTGAGGATTGATTTAGTGTATAAACTCGTTAATTTTGGTCCAGTATTGGGTGAAAACGAGTTTTGGGTTTTTGCCCAGTTTTTAATTCGAATTTTATTGTTGTTCTTGAGTTGGTGATTGAATTTGATTATGTGAATAGGTTGTAGATGATTAGAGCGTTATTTTGATGTATAAATCGCGGGTTTTTGTTCATTATTTAAGAAAGTCGTGACTTCGCCGGATTTCTCCGAGTTTGCCGGTTTTCATGGCGGATTTGATCAGAGAACGGCCTGGATTGTATGTTTGTGCGTGTTATTAAGCAAACTGAATTACCGGCGTGACGAAGAATGATTTAGATATGATAAACTCGTAAAACCGAGTGGCTTTAGGGATGAATGAAGGTCGCCGGAGTCCGGCAAGAACCGCCGGAAACTGGGTTCGTCCCCAGAAACCGGCGAGTTCATACCCGACCCGGTGACATTCATCACGACACGGTTCTCAAACCCGGGTTTGATTCATTTTCCCCCAATTCCAATTATCCAAATCTGTTTCTGGAATTTCTTTTTAGAAATAATTCAAAAATTCATTATTTAATTCCTAAAATTCATTTTTAATTCCTAAAATCATTATTTTAATTCCAAAATTAATTTTTAATTCAAAAATAAATCTGATTTATTTTATTAATTGATTTTAATTAGTTTTTAATTATTTTAATTAGTCAATTAATTTAATATTAACTGATTAATTAACTTAATTAATTATTAGTTGATTTTAATTGATTTAATAAATAGATTTAATTATTATTAAATGATTTAAAAATTCCGAAAAATAGTTTCGAGCTTTAAAATATTATTTTAAATTGTTTTCGAGGATCAATAATTATTATAAAATTGTTTTGAAGCCATATTCGGCCAACCGAACCCTGTTTATTACTTTAAAATTGATCCAACGACCCGTTTTAATTCCGAAAAATGTTTTAAAAATCATTTTGAATACCCGAAAGCCTATTTATAACCCGAGACTTCTTTATAAATGATATGTCTTTGATTATTTGACGTGTTATGTGCTATATATGACTTGTTGGTTGACTGTCGGTCTACATGTTCGGTGTTTACTTGTTTATATCGTAACTTTCAATCCGTTAGTCGGATTTGGGTGAAACGAAGGGTAGATAGAAGTGTATGTCGAATAGAATCGTATGAGTTAAATATTGATAGATACTTATGATGCCTAGCAGAGTAAGCAAGGCGTAAGAAAGGAAAGCAGGTGATCAGAAAACGGAATCGACATGTAGAAAATACAGCCAGTAATCAGAAAATAGAATCGAGACATAGGAAAAGTAGACGAGTGATTGTTGAAGAGAGTCAATTGACGAATAAAAGTGAAATCGGAATCGATTATAATAAGGCAAGTACTTCTAAACCTTTCTCGAGATTTATTGCAAATATTTCTAAATTCTCTTGTGACCTATTATTAATATTCAAAATAACTCTCTTTTATATTGGAAATACTTTGAATCCTCCAGCCTTGAACCTGAGCCACATCATTTGATCTTTGAGCCGTAAGCCTTATTCTTTGTGAACCATTTCTTGTGGATTTACCAAATATTAAACCACACAAATACGATACTACTCCACAAATATATATCCATCATATACCAAACACTGGAACAAAATTGTTTATATATACAAAAACTTTTATACTTAACCATACCTTGTGATATCAAAGCACTAAAACTTTGGAAAAACACTATTCATCTAATACCCGATTATCCTACCGGCTGGAGGCCACTTCTTTTATGTATTTTGACATACCCTTTTTGGTAACTATGAACTTTTACCATGCTCTTTTACAAATGTTTTATGGTTATTGATTATGATCTGGTTTTATTGAACTCTATTGTTTATCATATTGAAATGCTTTAAAATTGGATAGTTTTCTTTGTATGGACCAGATTCATGGTCAGACCATATCGATGGTCAAGTTAGGCCAATGCGTGCCTTGGATCCAGTAGTTAGAGCAGTGCTGTGTGCTTTGCTCGGGGTTAGTGCATGACTGATCAGCAGCCTAACCTTAGTTTAAGAACTTAAAATGAATAATCATTGGTTGTTTAACAAGAAACTTGATTCCTTTGAATCATCTCATTTATTATTGTCTAACCTCAGTTATTGATAATATGACTTGCTGAGCTAGTTAGCTCACTCTTGCGAATCTTTTTATATATTCTACAGTTAAGAAGGATACGGTTGATAGCAAGGTTTCCCAGTTCAATGTTCGAGCTAGGATTCCAGATTATGATTGATCGAGCTAGCAGGAGCTTATGGCAGTAGTGAGATAGCAAGGTTGTAAGAATGATTTTATTATCAATTGTAAGTTAAATTAGTTGGGATTTGGTACGATGTAATAATTAAGGTTGTGGCTTGTTTTCATACTTTAACCTGTTGCGATCCGTGGTTTTGTAAAGTAGGGTCATTGCAAATAATATTTCTTATACAGGTTGATATATTGTGTTTGTGTTGTGGACCCCAAACTTCTGACCCGAGTTTGGAGGGCGCCACAGGTTGGTATCAGAGCTACAGGTTATAAGTCACTGAAACAAGCCTAGATTGTCGGGATTGGGTAGAGAGTTAGGATTAGGAATAGGAAATAGAAAGATAGGTCATTGTGAGGTTGAGTGCGACTGTATAGTAGGTCTCCGGCACGGTTCGTGTTGCGATTCGGGATTCTTGACTAGCGACGTGATATCCAGGCAATGGCAATGGCAGATCCTGATTTCCCTGCATCAACTGATCTTTTGGAACCTTCCGTTTAAGGATCGTCATCTTCTCCCAGATTCGATTTGCGCCTTGTTCTCCATCAGTATTAATGGTATTACTTTCTGTTATGACAGTTACGCCTCTCCAAGTTATTCAACGCTATTCTATCATCTCTCGATATGAGACTACCTATTCAAGAACCTTCATTTGCTTATTCTTGTTCTTTTGAACATTCAACTATGAATGTATCTTTTCTGTCTATTATACACCATATTCTACATCTTTAGTTTAAAAACCTTTCTACCGAAACAACAGCGTTTGCGAGAAGGGACGCGATAGCAGCAGTAAACGGTGAGTATTGAGATATAAATTAAGGTGAGAAGGAGTTTAGAAAGAAGATTCAAGTATTCTGGAGGATGGCTGTATCCGGTTAAAAGAAGCTATTAGTAATTAGGCCACTCATGACTAGCTTGTGGAATGGAGTAGATAAGTGTTGAAGAAAGAGGGTTAGAGGAGATGAGGGATCTGAAGATTTCTTGAAATTAATGATGTTGTAATGATGTGATATTAGCTGACTTGTTGACTATGGGATAGTCTGTTCCACTCAATGATTGCAAAGTGGTTAACGGGAGTACTACCAGTATGGGAGCCTTAATGTGAAGCTACGAATAAGATAACATGCAAGGACAGTTGAAGTTTACATCGATTAAGGAAGATAATAGACCCAATGAAGGAGAGGAGATAAATGGAAGTGAATGGACCTTTGAGTGATCATTTCTTTAACTTGGTATTTGGTCATAAGAAGGACAACAACCAACTCATATAGTGAGGACAACCAGAGGTGTGATTTTCAAAATTTTCAAAATTTTTAACAAGTTTTCGAAAAAGATTTTTCCTCACAACATTTCTAAAAGCCTTTTCGAATAAAATAAGTTTTAAACATCGGTTGTCAAGTTACTACTTGAGTTTCTTGTTTGTCAAAAGGCTCGGATTAGCTGGAAGGATATTATTTTAGATTCAGTATTATTAATTCAGAGAATAAAGTGATCCGCGAGTATGAAGAAGTTGATTATTCCTAACGGGAAGGTGTAAATGTTGTTTGACAAGGTTAATAACAGAATCAGCATACGGAGTAATTATTCATCCAATCACTGGGACTATCAGAGTTCAAGGAATTCATTGATTTAACAGGAGCCTGGACATAACTGAAGAAGATTGGGAAGATTCCCAGATTTTTTCTAAAAGAAGAATATTATTAATAAAAAGATCGTTATGTTGAATAATTCATGGTTATTCTAAATTAAAAAGAGGAAACTCAAGGATTATTTGATAAGAACGCCATTATTATCGAATTGTTAAAGTATTATACGTGTAGATGCCATGTTGCAGACGCGGGACTTAACAAGTAAGAATCTACCATAATTCTTAGTTGTGAAGGCATTTCAGCATACTTTCTAAAGTTGTTATATAACACAAGTGGGACATGATTGAACAAGCTCGAAAGATGAATACAAGTAAAATGTGGATGGTGACCAATGGTATCATCCTTGTCCTCAACATTACAGCGTATATTCCTTTTTAATTCCTAAAAATGTATGAACTCCTTTTCTTAATAAATTCTTTCTGATAATATCAAAAAGGAGGATTTTGCATTTCCTTTCAAATTTAATTGTTTCTCTCAAGTTTTGCTTTCTGATTTGGGACAAACAGTGTTATGATGAAACACTTTGTCGGAATGACAAAGAGTCGGGTGGGATGCCACCTAATCATGTGTTGTATGCCACACGGTATGAAAGACTGGCCATCTTCAGTACTAATGTGGTTGTCTCATTCATATTCAAATCATTACTTCTTCTTTCTCTTCAACTCTAAGTTTATTAAAATTGTGAATCCTTCTATTTGTTTCGTTGTACCGTTGTTCCTTGCGAGAGTTTTTCAAACAAAAGTTAACGTATTATACACTCAGCGGGCAAGGTCTCATCTACCTCGCATGCATGGGAAGGAAACAAGGGCATATGGTGAAAATTACAAATCACTGTCCCTAGCCCGGGATGCATTAACAGTTAAGGGAATCTACTTCAATAAGGGATACGTCTCCGAGAACGAGAATTTGCGATATGTTATTTAGAATATGGATGTGATGACGTGGAAGATTATTACGGATACCTTATGCGTTATAGTATTAAAAGATATGGGAGCAACTTGATCATATATTTCTCAAGGTTTTATTGATAAGATGAATTATCCTGTCGAATCAATAAGTCTAGGACTAAAGGACTAGTAAATTAAGAACGTGCAGTCATTAAATATGTAAGTACCAATAACGGAATCGATATTTCTGGCATTAAGATGTGAAGAATTGATATCATTTGAGATAAGAAGATTTGATATTATTATAAGGAGTGGATTAACTATTCAAGTGTGATGCCCAGGTAAACCGTCGTGACGGAAGATAGTTCTGGAGACGCCAAAGGAGAACATGAAGAAGTTTAAAGGACAAAGGAAAGTAAAGAATTTGTTAAAAATAATTTAAGATTACAGTGACCAAAATATAAGTGCTATGGCGATTATAAATAAGAGTCAGGAGCAAACCGAACTTGAAGATTTTACAGTCTCAAGATATGTTTCCAGACGAATTACCAATATTTCCTTTAGATAAAGAAAATGCGTTTATGATTGATTTAGCACCTGAAATGAAGCCAGTGTCCAAAGCCCCGCACAGAATGGCACCAGATAAAATAAAGGAGTTACCAGAGCAAACGCAGGAGATAATTAGAAGAAAAAGCAACTGGACCTAGCGTACCCCCTTAAAGTGCACCGGCACGATGTGTTAATAAGAAAGATGGAAGGGTGAGATTATGTGTTAGCGAAAGCTCAACAAGTTTACTCTCAAGAGCAGATATCTGTTACCTCGAAACCAATGATTTGTTTAACTAAATGAACGAAGCAAGGTATTTTTATAAGATTGATTTAAGACTGGGTATATTACCAAGTGAAGATTGAACATATGGACATATCAAAGATGATTTTCAGAACTCAGTACTGTTGTTATAAAATTCTAGAAATGTTAGTGGGATGAACTGATATACCAGTGATATTTAAATTTGATGAGTAGAATTTTGAAGGAAGAATTTGGATAAGATATACTTGCGTTAATTAAGAAGAACCATGCAACCTATACAATGATAGCTGAGGAGTCAAAGAAGAAAGAAGCAGTATAAAAAGAGTTTACCAGGTGAAAACTTTAATGGCAGGAGGTATAATTCTTAGTATAGACAGTCAGTAAGGAGGAGACAAAAGGGGATTCAGCAGAAAAATTTAAAGATAGTATGAATGAAGAAAGACCAGAAGCACCAACAAAAGTAAGAAGTTTTATCATGGGCCAGTTATTATTGGAAATTTGTGCAAGATTTCTTGAAAGTTGTAATATTAGAGATGAAGTTAACCAGGAAAAGCAAGAAGGTTATATGAAATGGAGAAGGGTGAAGAAAGCTTTGCGAAGTTAAATGAAAGAATGGTTACAACACCTATTTTATCACTTTGAAATCATCAGGGAGATTTGGTAGTTTATAATGATACTTCTCGTAAGGGAATAGGATGTGTGTTGACGCAAAACAATAAAGTTATTGCATATGCATCCAGATAACCGAAACCTTATGAGCAGAAGTACACTACTCATAACTGGGAATTAAAAGCAACAATAATATTCATTTTGAAAGATTGGGAAATATTATAAGTATAGAGAAAGATGTGAGATATATACGGACCACAAGAGTTGAAGTATGAACTCTCTAGGAAAAGCAAATGTAGTGGCAAGAGATGAGCAAGAAGGAGAGAGAATGAACATAGAGACTGTACCAGAAGAATTATCTATGGAATTCTAGAAGTTGGAATTGGAAGTCAGAGTGCATGATCCAAAAAGGTGTGAGAATATATAAGTATAACTTTTCAGTCGGGATTGTTAAAAAAGATAAAGAAGTGTCAGGAAGAGGTAGTAGATCAGGATATAAATCATTTAGTATGGGAAGAATAGTGCACACAAAAGGACGATCAAGGTATTCTTAGGATTTCTTCTAGAATTTGGATTCCACCAGTGATGGAACTGAAGAATGAAATTTTACAGGCAGTTCATAATTTGAGGTATTCAATCCATTCAGGGAGTACCAAGATGTATAGAGATTTAAATGAAATTATAGGTGGTTAGATATGAAGTGAGGAATTGTGGAATGAATTAGCAGATGTTATATATATCAACAGAGTTAAAGTAGAGTATCAGAGATCAAGTGGATTGCTACAGTCACTGAAAGTTTGGAAGTGGGAGCATATCACCATGGATTTCATAGTTGGGGTTACCAAGCACAAAAACTAATCATGATGCCATTTGGCTTATAGTGGATAGATTTACCAAGTCAGCTCATTTTATGCCTATAAATGAAAGATTTTTGCTCGATAAGTTGATCCATAGGGGCCTGAAGGAAATTGTAGTTCGTCATGAAATTCTTGTGTCTATCGTATCTGATCGAGATCCAAGATGTAATTCGAGATTTTGGAAGAGTTTTCAAGAATGTTTAGGAACAAGATTGAATATGAGTACGACTTACCACCCGCAGACGGACAGCTAGAGTGAAGGAACGATCCAAACAATCGAGGACATGCTACGTGTTTGTGTATTGATATTAAAGGAAGTTGGGACAAGCATTTACCTCTGGTAGAATTTGCTTACATTAACAATTATCACGCCAGTATTGGGATGCCACCCTATGAAGCCCTTTAGGAACGCAAATGCAGATCTCCAATGTATTGGGACGAAGTAGGAAAACGCAAAATACTCGGACCTGAATTGGTGCAGCAGACAAAGGAAGTTGTTGAAATTATCCAGAAGAGATTAATAGCCGCACAAGATCATCAGAGGAAATATGCAGACCAGTCAAGAAAAGACATAGAATTTGAAGAAGAAAGCTTGGTATTATTGAAAGTATCACCGTGGAAAGGACTAACGAGGTTTGGGAAAAAAAGGGAAGCTAAGCCCAAGATATGTCAGACCTTTTGAAATCCTAAAGCGCATTGGTAAAGTAGCTGACGAGTTGGCGTTACCCCGCACATGGAGCACATTCACAATATTTTTCACGTATCGATGCTCAAGAAATATAATCCAGACTCCAGGCATGTAATAGAATATGAGCCAATAGAGCTTCAGGCAGATTTATCATATGTAGAGAGTCCGATAGAGATTCTAGAGGAAAGAGAGAAAGTATTGAGAAATAAAGTGGTAAAGTTAGTAAGAGTATTGTAGAGAAACCCAAAGGTTGAAGAGTCAACCTGGGAGTTAGAAAGTGATATGAGAGAAAAGTGTCCTCATTTGTTTTCTTAGAAGATTCTGAGGACAGAATCCTTTTAAGGGGGGAAGGATGTAATATCCGGGATATATCGTGTAATTTTTTTTGCTAATAGATAATTATTATATGTATTCAGTATCTATTCTGTGAATTATCTATTAAGTGTTAAAAATGTTTGAATGTTTAAAAATGTTATTAATTGAGTATTTCAATTTTTTTTTATGTCCAAAATAAAATATAGATAATTGTCATATCTTCCTAATTATTTTTATGTTAATTTATGAATTTATAGGAATCATATGGATTTTTTTAAACTCTTGTTCCGGGTATTTAAAACCTATTTTATGAAAACGGGAACCAACCACCGTTAACCGTTTTTACGTTTTTAGAACCCGAAACTCTTCCGAGAACTCCTTCCTAACCTAATTGCAATATTCCGAGCATTTTCCATGTTTCGACTTTTTCGATCCGGCGTACGGTTTGTCCTGCGCGGGTCCTGGCGCAACATTTTCGATACAACATTCGTTTCGGTAAATCAATAAAACCCGTATTTTCGATAAACGGGAGCTTTTTATTAAACTATCCCAATTATCACCTCGTAGTACATGTAACCAGGCGCTGAGACCAAGACCGCAGTATAAATTGTACTGATTTGGATAATTATCCCGAAAACCGATACCGTTTGGATCAGTTTTTATAAATAAACGTACCATTTTATATCCGGTATGATCCAACGGGGTACCAATATTCCGTAAATATAAATAGTCATTACCGTATCCTATTTTGTACAGAAATTCATTTGCAATCAGTTAATTATATAATTATCCAGAAAAACGAACCGTGTTCTTCGTGTTCTTCACAATCAAACGAGAATTTGAAGACGTTATTGGAATCCGATGGAGGCGTATGAATAGTCAAAATGAAGCTCTCGACGAGACGGTCGGTTCCTTATCGAAATCGTTGAATAAGGTTGAATATTTATTAATTTCGTATTTTCATATTTTCCTTTAAATTCGGTTTTTAAGTTTGAAGGATTGTTTGAATGTTTTGATGATGGATTATGATTCCTGAGTTCCTGAGGATTGATTTAGTGTATAAACTCGTTAATTTTGGTCCAGTATTGTGTGAAAACGAGTTTTGGGTTTTTGCCCAGTTTTTAATTCGAATTTTATTGTTGTTCTTGAGTTGGTGATTGAATTTGATTATGTGAATAGGTTGTAGATGGTTAGAGCGTTATTTTGATGTATAAATCGCGGGTTTTTGTTCATTATTTAAGAAAGTCGTGACTTCGCCGGATTTCTCCGAGTTTGCCGGTTTTCATGGCGGATTTGATCGGAGAACTGCCTGGATTGTATGTTTGTGCGTGTTGTTAAGCAAACTGAATTGCCGGCGTGACGAAGAATGATTTAGATATGATAAACTCGTAAAACCGAGTGGCTTTAGGGATGAATGAAGGTCGCCGGAGTCCGGCAAGAACCGCCGAAAACTGGGTTCGTCCCCAGAAACCGGCGAGTTCATACCCGACCCGGTGACATTCATCACGACCCGGTTCTCAAACCCGGGTTTGATTCATTTTCCCCCAATTCCAATTATCCAAATCTGTTTCTGGAATTTCTTTTTAGAAATAATTCAAAAATTCATTATTTAATTCCTAAAATTCATTTTTAATTCCTAATATCATTATTTTAATTCCAAAATTCATTTTTAATTCAAAAATAAATCTGATTTATTTTATTAATTGATTTTAATTAGTTTTTAATTATTTTAATTAGTCAATTAATTTAATATTAATTGATTAATTAACTTAATTAATTATTAGTTGATTTTAATTGATTTAATAAATAGATTTAATTATTATTAAATGATTTAAAAATTCCGAAAAATAGAGCTTTAAAATATTATTTTAAATTGTTTTCAAGGATCAATAATTATTATAAAATTGTTTTGAAGCCATATTCGGCCAACCGAACCCTGTTTATTACTTTAAAATTGATCCAACGACCCGTTTTAATTCCGAAAAATGTTTTAAAAATCATTTTAAATACCCGAAAGCCTATTTATAACCCGAGACTTCTTTATAAATGTCTACATGTTCGGTGTTTACTTGTTTATATCGTAACTTTCAATCCGTTAGTCGGATTTGGGTGAAACGAAGGGTAGATAGAAGTGTATGTCGAATAGAATCGTATGAGTTAAATATTGATGGATACTTATGATGCCTAGCAGAGTAAGCAAGGCATAAGAAAGGAAAGCAGGTGATCAGAAAACAGAATCGACATGTAGAAAATACAGCCAGTAATCAGAAAATAGAATCGAGGCATAGGAAAAGTAGACGAGTGATTGTTGAAGAGAGTCAATTGACGAATAAAAGTGAAATCGGAATCGATTATAATAAGGCAAGTACTTCTAAACCTTTCTCGAGATTTATTACAAATATTTCTAAATTCTCTTGTGACCTATTGTTAATATTCAAAATAGCTCTCTTTTATATTGGAAATACTTTGAATCCTCCAGCCTTGAACCTGAGCCACATCATTTGATCTTTGAGCCGTAAGCCGTATTCTTTGTGAACCATTTCTTATGGATTTACCAAATATTAAACCACACAAATATGATACTACTCCATAAATATATATCCATCATATACCAAACACTGGAACAAAATTGTTTATATATACAAAAACTTTTATACTTAACCATACCTTGTGATATCAAAGCACTAAAACTTTGGAAAAACACTATTCATCTAATACCCGATTATCCTACCGGCTGGAGGCCACTTCTTTTATGTATTTTGACATACCCTTTTTGGTAACTATGAACTTTTACCATGCTCTTTTACAAATGTTTTATGGTTATTGATTATGATCTGGTTTTATTGAACTCTATTGTTTATCATATTGAAATGCTTTAGAATTGGATAATTTTCTTTGTATGGACCAGATTCGTGGTCAGACCATATCGATGGTCAAGTTAGGCCAATGTGTGCCTTGGATCCAGTAGTTAGAGCAGTGTTGTGTGCTTTGCTCGGGGTTAGTACGTGACTGATCAGCAGCCTAACCTTGGTTTAAGAACTTAAAATGAATAATCCAATTCTATTGGTTGTTTAACAAGAAACTTGATTCCTTTGAATCATCTCATTTATTATTATCTAACCTCAGTTATTGATAATATGACTTGCTGAGCTAGTTAGCTCACTCTTGCGAATCTTTTTATATATTCTACAGTTAAGAAGGATACGGTTGATAGCAAGGTTTCCCAGTTCAATATTCGAGCTAGGATTCCAGATTATGATTGATCGAGCTAGCAGGAGCTTATGGCAGTAGTGAGATAGCAAGGTTGTAAGAATGATTTTATTATTAATTGTAAGTTAAATTAGTTGGGATTTGGTATGATGTAATAATTAAGGTTGTGGTTTGTTTTCATACTTTAACCTGTTGCGATCCGTGGTTTTGTAAAGCAGGGTCATTACAAATAATATTTCTTATACAGGTTGATATATTGTGTTTGTGTTGTGGACCCCAAACTTCTGACCCGGGTTTGGAGGGCGCCATATTTGTTCTCAAAATCCTGCTTAACAGGCTGCCACATTCCTTTTGCAAACACCCAACGCATTTGACTGTGTTGTCACTGTCAACAATTATTTGAATTTGATCATCCATTGGGACTATGTTTGTCATCCGTCAGGAGTCTTGTTGATCATCCGTCGGGAGTCTTGTAGATCATCCGTCGGGAGTCTATCTGCTACTTGACTCTATTTCAGTTATACAGAATTACAAAACATCTCATATTTACAATTGGTCTTATCAATCTAGTAGTCAACATGACTTAGATAACCCTTTACAATCTACTAGATTAAAACATGTTGTTTGCAGAAATGTGCTACAGTACTTATTTATTACATAAGCTACACTCTCGATGGATGTCAAATTATCATCCATCGGGACTATAAAGTTCATCCGTCGAGACTTTATTAGATCATCCGTCGAGAGCTACAAATTTCATTAAGTTAAATCTACTAAGGTATTTTGTTTAACTTCTCATCAAGTTCACAACATATTCCTAACAATCTTCGCCAATTTATGTCTACTAGAATTGTAGCCATAAATTAAGAGAAACTTGATGATAATAAAACACCCTAAAAATACAAATTAAAAAGTAGTAGATAAAACTGAAAACTGCTATAAAATTTATTGAAAATTGAACAAAGCAAAGTGTACAAAGAGTTCTCACAATCATTTTCAAGGTGTTTCTCTAGTTTGAGCAGATAATTATATTTCCTTGATTGTCTGGATTTCTTTCCAATCTTCCTATTGTTTTCTTCTATTTGATTCTAGAGTTGTCTATGGAATTCAATTCATCAGCTTCAGATAGATCCATCATTTCTTACATTTCCAATAGAGTCTCATTGCTAGAGATACTCAATTTGTCATCCAGTCTGAAGAATCTTCTAACTCCCTTATCATCCATGAATTCCATTAGCCAATAAGGCCTCAAATGCACTCTCTTTCCTGTGAAGGGAATTGTTAGAGTTCTTGGAAGTGCATTCTTGGCTTTATTACTCCTTAGATCTTCTATCTTCTTTAGAACCAATTTCCTTGCGATTACATTAAACCCAAAGTTCTTCTTGAAGGATGAGAAGACTTTCATCAGAACACATTGGCTTTCTTGAAGAATCCTTTAAAGTGGCCATGTGATTTCTTTCCCTCCCTTTTACTTGAACACCAGCCTTTCAGGAAGATGTATGTGAGCATCAATCTCTCTTACTTCTTCCAATTCATCCAAGTAGAGGTTTATTTCAGAAAACTCCTTGATGTCACAGATGTATAAGAGATCTTCCTTGTTGACTGTAGGTTGAGATTTGGTTAGGGTCTTGGATCTAAGAGTCACAGGCTTCACTGTCTTGGTTGCTCTAATCTTTGTCTTATTTGGCTTGTTGAAGATAGGTAAATTGAATTCAGGAATTGGTAAACTTTCCCAGTCTATTGGCTCATCCTTGGGAATAATAGGCTCACCATGAAAGTTCTTTATTGGATCCACCTTGAATTCCTCATGCACCACTGAGGGCTTGGATGTTTGAGTTGAAGTTGTAGACTGTTTGGGAATGTAGTCTTCCATTTCCTCATCACTGAAGTCCAATTTTCTTTTAGAATGAAGCTTGTATCTGAATTTTCTTTTCTGTGGAGGTTCATTTTGCATTTGTTGATCTTGAGCTTCAGTAATCATAGGTGGTTTTTAAGAAATCTCAGTTATAGATTTGACAGCTTGAAGTTTGGCCAAGATAGCAACTTGCTCCTTCTTTTGTTTGAGCTTCTTAACATCTAAAGCAGCCTGCTTCTTTTCTTGCTTGATCCTTTCTTTTTCTTCCTTCTTAGCTTCTACAAACAGAGGGTGTTCAGCCACCACACAGATTTCCTTACCATTCCTATAAATTTTGGCAATTCTCTTCTTTTGAACTGAATCAGATGGATCTTTGTAAAATGCAGTTGACCTTGCCAACAGTTTTTTTTCATCCGGCCTAGGTGTCTCAAACATAAGATCCACAGGGTTTTTGTCTGAGAGATTTGAATAGTTCCATTTAGGCTTCAGAATTAGACTAGCTTTTGGAGATTTGATGCATGAGGTTTGGCCTTTTTCCAAGCTACCTAGACTCATTTCATTCACTAGGATTTGTTTGACTTGTGAGTGGTGATGAAAAATCTTGTCTGGTTTCTGTATCTGACCAAATTTCTTTTGAATATCTGCATCAATCTTCTTCCATTTATCATCTAGCTCCTTCTCAGCTGCTGATACATCAATCTTTGTTAGTTTATCATTTGATTCTAGTTTTGCTGCTGCTAGATTGATGATATCAATGTTATGCATAGCCGGTGACTTTGTGAAAGCAATTTTTGGCACAATTACTTTGCTGACTTGAATGTTGAGCTTTTTCTCCCCCTCACTTGATGAACCTTTCTCCCCCTTTTTGTTAGCATCAAGTTGTTGAGAAGAAGGGAGTTGTGCAGCCACCAACTGTTGGAGCAGAGCAGTCTGAGCTTCCTGATTTGCAAGTATGTTGGCCACTGACTTCTCCATATTAGACAACCTAGAGTCTATGGCCTCAACCTTTCTGTTATATCAGCTTATTTCCTTAGCTTTTGAGATATCTCGGTCATGGTGGTTCCTGGAAGTCTGACATCCAACCTTGCCACAAAATCTTGTTTGACTTCAGAAATCTCTTGCTTCATTTCATCCACACTTTGACTGTGTTGGAGAGCTTCAATCATGTACAGTTATAGAACTTCGAGATGTGTTGTAAGTAACCTTTTAGTGTTGGCACTTGTGGATGCTTGAATGGATGTTTAGGTGTCATGAATAAGCTTGAATAATATGGATTGGAGATGTGAATATGAACATTCTTTGGTTAGCATCTAGGAAGGAATGTCTGCATATTCCCCTATGATCATGCTGTCATCCTCATCATCCCCACCATCATCCCCAAAAGAGTCTTCAGCCAGAGTAAACTCACTGCCAGTTATAGATGGCATATCAGTTATTGCATCATTTGCCCTTTGTAATGAAGCAGTTGTATACACCAAGTTAAGCATCTTTTCAGCCTCCTCATTGCCCTGTCCAGCTAGAGTTTGATAAGCTGGAATAGGATGAGTAAATGTCTCAGCATCCAGGAAGATAGAATCTATGATAGCTTGATATTCTTGCTGAAAAAGTCTCTCCCTTTCTGCATCACTAACAATCATTGACTCACTAACAATGGTTCCCATACTTATAACTCTTGTACCTTCATTTATCTCATGATCTATCTTTTGTTGCATCAAAGGCTCCCCTTGGCTCACCATCCTTACACCCTCACCTTCACCTTCTAAGGTGGGACTCCTTTCACTCTCTTTTTCCAGGATGTAAAAAATATCCTGCATGAGTTCACTCTTTTCCTCTCCTTTTGCCTGAGAGCAACCCAGCCTCTCACTCATTTCACTCCCTTCCCTCAGTTCTAAGAGTGATTGCACAACTACTAACTCATCTACACTTGTAATAATAGTTGAAATTTCAGTATGTGTAGAGAGTACTGACAGATGAGGAACATCCATCGGGATAGTAGTTAGGCTAGCCGACGGATGACTGCTGTAGGCACATCCATCGAGATAAAATCACTAGCCGACGGATGAACAATATCTACCATAATAGAAGAAATGAATGAGTTTGGAGTGGAGACTATTGTAGACTCTGTGCAGATTGATGAAAATTTGGGCACAGATGTCTCAATAGATCCTGAAAGAATTGGCCAGTGAGCCAACAAATCATCTAAAAGATGATGCTCACTTGCATTAGATTTTGGCTTCCCCAACAGAGTTAAAGAAGGGGAATGAGGAATTGATGTGTTTATCATATCCATATCCAGAGAAATTATGGGAGAGTTTGGTGTTTGAGGTGCTTCTATCACTGAAGATTTTGGTTGTGACTCCACATTTATTGAAGCCACAACAAACAGACTTTGAGATGGTGCAGTGACTAAGTCTTTAGCTTTAGTTTGCACTGTGTGTGTTCCCTATGCATCCCCAAGGGTTTTAGATCTCTTCTTTCTGGCATAGGTTTGAGGTGAAATTGTGTCCCTCACTCTCTTGTCCTGTGCTCCTGGTTGGGAGCTTGTTTCAATAGCAACATCCTTTTTGGGAGGATGAAGCTAGAATTGTGCTAATTTCCTTATTAACTACCACAGTTTGTTGGGAAACTGTGGTATGGCTAGGCTTGGGTACACTTTCCTCACCAACCTTATCGTTAGGGTTTATTTGATTTTCACCCTGTCCCTCACCCAACTCACTACCATATACACTCCCCTCTTTAGGTTTGGTAGTTTTTGCAACTGGTTTCTTTTGAGAGAAACCAGAGGGGGCTTTCTGTGCTTTTGGATTTTGAAGTTTTTGTTTTGGCAGCTTGGGTAGGCATCTGTTGGGTCATTGACATGGATGTCATAGCTACACTTAAAAGCAAAAAAAATTATGAGGTTGGAATAGTGGAGACAGTGGTGCTTACCTCACTTACCTGAGGGCCCTCCATGATTGGAAAGTAGAATAGGGGCACCTCTTTGTGGTGACTTGCTCTGTTGAGATCTATAATGATTTTCCTTTCTTGAACCCAACAATTCAGTTTGTTGGTTGGGTTCTCAATATCAATATTCTCAATAAGATGGTTAGCAAGCATCATAAAGAATCTAGCATAATAGACACTTTTACCTCTCTAATTAAATTCCCCTAACTTATAACCTAAATCAAACATGATCATGTCACTGAAATTAAAGTACATATCAGTAACTAGCATATAAAGCATGTTAAGCATGGCAGTATTAACGGAATCAAAATTACTCACTTTACAAGAAAACACTTTGGTAACTACATCACACAAATAACTCCACTCTTTTCTAAGACCTAGCCTCCTAATTTCACATAACTTAGAGGTAGGGAGAGCATAGCCAATAGAATTAAGCAAGGTAACTAAATTAGCATATGTGTGTGGAACACTAGTAGTGTTTTCAGGAATTTTAAAGCATGCTTGAATTGTATTACTGTTAATGCAGAACTACTTACCTTTAAGAGTGAAAGTTATGGTTTTGTCAATAGACTGGTAAACAGCTGTTGTCCATATCTCCTCCAAAAATTCACAGTAGATTGTGGGTGGTTCCTGCATAGCATAACTAAGTTTGCATCCCTTCACAAAGTACATCATTTTATGAAAATATTCAGATTGTGGAATCTCCTTGTTCACAAGAGCTACAAAGCTGTTCTTTTCATAGATGAATCCAAACTGAGACATGATTTTGACTACTGGTGCCATAGTTAAAGTAAGGAAATTTGCAGAGAGAGTATTTGCTTTGAAGAAGAAGAGAGTTAGAGCAATTAATTTGAGAATGATAAAAGAATATAATAAGAATGAATTTTGCTTTTATACTATCTCAGAAATAAACTGTCAAAAGTAATAAAGTGAAATAAAGTAACCAATCAAAATGGCCCAAAATAGTCGTTTAAAATAAATACTATCAAAATTCTGTCAATTATCCGTAGTGATATACTTACAGACTGTAAGTATATCCGATGGATAATGTTCAGAGTTTCAACGACTAAGATTGAGATAATTCGACGGATGATAATAAAGCAATTATTTGTCGGGTATAAAATAATCTAGATAGGTAATTGATTTTTATTAAGATATTCTATTCCGACGGATGATCAAACTCGATGAATAATGAGTATCCGTCGGGATGTAAATTTTGACTTAGCCAAAATTTCATCTAAAACAAAAAAATCAATTAAGTTTCTGGCTGCATTATAACTTGCAAAAATATCTGAAATGATTTAAGAATAATTAAGCATACTTAACTCAAGTAAGTGGCTTGGTAAAGATATCTGCAAGCTGCTTTTCACTTGGAACAAAATGAAGTTCCACAGTACCATTCATCACATGTTCCCTAATAAAGTGGTACTTGATGTCTATGTGGTTTGTTCTTGAATGATGTACTGGATTTTCAGTGATGGCAATTGCACTTATGTTATCACAGAATATAGGAATTCTGTCCACTTGTAGACCATAGTCTAACAAATGGTTTTTCTTCCATAAAATCTGTGCAAAGCAACTACCAGCAGCAATATATTCAACTTCAGCTGTAGAAGTAGAAACTGAATTTTGCTTTTTACTGAACCAGGACACAAGCTTGTTCCCTAGAAATTGACAGGTTCCTGTTGTACTTTTTCTATCAATTTTACAACCTGCATAATCTGCATCTGAATAAGCAGTTAGATCAAAACTAGAATCTCTAGGGTACCAAATGCCCAATTTTGGTGTTCCCTTGAGATATCTGAAAATTCTCTTAATAGCTACTAAGTGAGATTCTCTAGGATTAGCCTGAAATCTAGCACAAAGACAAGTAGCAAACATTATATCTGGCCTACTAGCTGTTAAGTACAGAAGTGAGCCACCCATGCCCCTATAGCTTGAAATATCCACAGACTTTTTAGTAGTGTCTAATTCAAGCTTATTTACAGTGTCCATGGGAGTTTTTGAAGATGTGCAATCCATTAGTTCAAACTTCTTTAAAAGATCATGAATATAATTAGTTTGACTAATGAATATTCCATCACTAACTTTATTAACTTGTAACCCAAGAAAGAAAGTTAGTTCTCTCATCATGCTCATTTCATACTTATTTTGCATCTTTTTGGCAAACTTTTTTCAAAGTTTTTCATCTGTAGAGCCAAAAATAATGTCATCTACATAAATTTGAACAAGTATACTAGAGCCATTAACATTTCTAAAGAATAAAGTTTTGTCTACAGTACCTCTAGTGAAGTGATTCTCTAAAAGAAACTTTGACAAAGTGTCATACTAGGTTCTAGGTGCTTGCTTCAGTCCATAAAGTGTTTTCAAAAGATAGTAGACATATTCTGAAAAATTTGGATCTTCAAAACCAGGAGGCTGACTAACATAGACTTCCTCCTCTAAATCTCCATTCAGAAAGGCACTTTTGACATCCATTTGATAGACCTTAAAATTGGCATGGGCTACATAGGCTAAGAAGATTGTGATGGCTTCAAGTCTTGCAATAGGAGCAAATGTTTCATCAAAATCTATTCCTTCTTGTTGACAATAGCCCTTAGCAACCAATCTAGCTTTGTTCCTGACTACTATGCATTTTCATCCATCTTGTTTCTGAATACCCATTTGGTGTCTATTGGATTCTTTCCTTTAGGCTTGGGTACCAGCTTCCATACTTTGTTCCTTTCAAATTGGTTTATCTCCTCCTGCATAGCTAATATCCAATCAGGATCCAACAAAGCTTCTTCTACCTTCTTTGGTTCTTCCTTAGAGAGGAAGTTGCTATATAGACATTCTTCTTGAGTTGCTCTCCTTGTTTGAACTCTAGAAGATACATCACCAATGATAAGCTTAAAGGGGTGATCCTTTGTCCATTTCCTTTTTTGAGGTAGATTAGCTCTAGATGAAGAGGCCTCATTATTGTTGTAACACCCCCAGATCCGGGGTCGGGGATCCGGGTCATCACGGTCTTTCTTTCCACAATATCACTTAACTTAATTAATAATAATAAATAACCTCATGCTGTGACCCCATACTAACACACACCACAACATGTTATAGTCTCAGAGATGAAATTGAAATAAGTACAAGTCCTTGAATCCACAATTTAAAAGTTATTACAACCCAAAATGATTACTTGATATGTTTACAGTTAATTGCCATTATCTGCCACAAGTTATAATTATACATAATTGATTCCCGAAAGTAGAATGCCTGATCTACAAATAGATCTACCTCTGCAGCTATAGCAGCTGCGATATCAACGGGAAGACGCGGAACGCTTCCCACGTGCTTGCGCTGGGTCTGCTTGAGTCTGGCCATCTTTCCTAACTGTTGTTGTGTGATGAAGAAATGAAGCAAGAGTGAGCATTACAGCTCGCAAGATAATATATAGTGTAAACAATAATGCAAGTATCTAAATGGATAACTTACTAGAACCCTTTATCAAGTGTAAGGTAATTACTTACTGGATATAAGCTTAAAGGAAAATGAAGTTACCAATTACTTCACTATACTTATACCATTTTAGAAAACTACTTAAACTACCACTGTTCAAAGTATAATAGGTTTTCGAAGTTCATCCCATAGATGAGACCACAAGTTAAGACTTGAATAGATTCAATCTTTGAAATATTATTGAATGAAATGAAGTTACGAGATACTTTATTTAGTCCCGATATATATATCCACATATATATCTCTTATACATTTCCTGGAAACCTCTGTTATGTAAAGTATGAATAGAGTTTGTAATATCCAATGAATTTTGGAAAGATAAGAATTTTGCATAAACCCGATATCTTGCTGATCAGGAAAAGATACCAATAAGTAACCTTTTCTACTAGTAGATGGATGAATCCCCCACCGGTCATCACCCTGGCCTCATTAGGACCTTGTGCTGGACTGCCACCTGGCCTCTTACGCGTTGATGGGCTGCCACCCAGCCACTTACACTTTGATAGACCGTACCCCGGCCTGTCACTTATGCCGACTCAATTAGATGGACTTACTTCCCGAACGTTGGGTAAGTAATCAATTCATTTATCAAAACAGCAACCTTGTTGCGAATATAAAATACACCACAGAGCCGGATCCCTCAGGTTTTGAGCGAGTATTTAAATCCCCTTCGAAAGGAGGATCTTAAATATAAAAAAATGAGTTTTGGGATCCGCCCTAACTTTTAAAAATCATTTTGAAACTCGAAAACATTTTTAAGAATGTTTGGAGTAATGTTGATTTAATAAAATAAATCAGTCCCAATATATTAGAAACTATCTAAATATTATTACTTAAATAATATTCCCATAAAGAATAATCTTTATAAAAATAATTGAGGTAGAAGTTTTAAAACTCATACTTGAAATGAATAATAAATAACCAAAGATATACTTATACGAAAGTACGATCTTTATTTGAATAATCGAAAATAAGTTTGATCATCGAAACATTATTCTTTAATAAAATAAAAAATATTATTTAGTAAATAAGCGGAGTCATAAGTCCTCGAATGAATATTCAAAATAATATTTATTAAATAAAATAAGCGGAGTCATAAGTCCTCGAATGAATATTCAAAATAATATTCATTAAATAAAATAAGCGGAGTCATAAGTCATCGAATGAATATTCAAAATAATATTCATTAAATAAAATAAAGTTATCGAATAAAACTTATTCGATTAATAGTTTTGAAAACCATAACTATATATATATAAATATATATATATATAATATACTCGGGAACATCGACTCCCGGTTTAGAAAATGTTCACCTTTGGGTCCCCTATACTAAGGGTATACGCAACTACTGCTTATCTCTAGCATAGGTATTATGCAATTATAAGCATTGGAATCAACAGATAGATATCAAGATTACGAAACAGACATGCATATAAACCATATCAGCATGCTCCAATATATCGCAAGATTTGCTAATTAACCATCATGCATCTATCACAAGATAATGCATATACATGTATACATCACAATAACAGTATAACGGGTAGAAAACTTGCCTGAGCGACTGGGGGTGATAAAAGGCTTGGAACGAGTCTGGTAACCTATAAACAACATATAAGTTGGAATTAAACCAAAGTCGCTTATGAATCTATACTTTAACCAATTAGACCCTAACATTCGCTTTTGCGCCTAACGATTCAATTAAGTCGCTCGAGTACCCTTGGCTCCACCATTTTTAATAAATTAACCATTAAGAGTTTTAAGGAGATTCTTTCGCGAGTACCCTACCAACTGTCTAACCCACTTTACATAATTGTTTTATAATCCAATTAGTCATTTAAGGGCCTTAACCAATGTTTCAAAGTAAGGCGAGGGGTAATGGTTCGGTCGCGAAATGCCGTTACTTAAAACGGTCGTTTCTCCTAAACCGTACATCAGATTCAAGCCCACATATCAAAATGAAGCTCGTAACATGAACTATCTAATCATGGCAATGGTCAAAACCTAACAGTGAGTTCACGGGTCCTGATATTAAGAACAAAAACAGTCTAAAGTAAATCGGGCATTACGACGGCTATGTTTACGCGATTACCAAATTTTATACTACTCCAAATCAATCCACAATCAACCCACAATCATTATTACAAGAAAACTCCATCCATACACTACTACAACAGCCCCAACATCTTAAGATTTCCAATTTATACTACTTCTCAATCATGAACTAAGAGCTTACTTAAGTTCATTAACTAATAATCAAGATTTACAACTCCAAAAATATCACAAAACCAACCAATCTCTAAATACACAATAATCATACCTCTCATGAACTATACTACTTATAACAAGCTCTTAACATTCAATAATAATGCTAGGTTAAGAGATTATACCTTCCTTGAGAGTAGGAAGAGATTGTGAAGGAATTTGAAGCTTAGATTCATAGGATATCTATATCTATGTACAAGGAACCTTAGATAATTACCTCACTAATTTACAAGGCTTGGAACTTGAATTTGAATTTTTTCTTCTTTGAAAAAGAAATGAAGCCGAGAGCTTCTTGTTGGAAAGGTGAAGTCAACTTTGTGTTTTGTGTTTTTGATTTGTTTTGCTTGGTTGTTTTGTTTCTGTTTTGATTAATTAACCTTTTAACCATGGTAAAATTTGTGTGGTTTATAATCAACCAACAATTCCTTCCCTTTTGGTCATGCTTGTAATATTCGGGATATGTCGTGTAATTATTTTTGCTAATAAATAATTAATATATGTGTTCAGTATCTATTCTGTGGATTAATTGTTAAGTGTTAAATGTGTTTGGATATTTAAAAATATTATTAATTGAGTATTTTAATTTTTATATGTCCAAAATAAAATATAGATAATTGTCATCTCTTCCTAATTATTTTTATGTTGATTTATGAATTTATAAGAATCATATGAAATTTATAAAATCTTTTTTCCGAGTATTTAAAATCTATTTTATAAAGACGGGAACCAACCGACGTCATCCGTTGTTACGTTTTTGGAACCCGAAACTCTTCCGAGAACTCCTTCCTAACCAAATTATAATATTCCGAGCATATTCCATGTTTCGACTTTTTCGATCCGGTGTACGGTTTGTCCTGCGCGGGTCCCATCGCAACATTTTCGATACAATATTCGTTTCGGTAAATCAATAAAACTCGTATTTTCGATAAACGTGAGCTTTTTATTAAACTATCCCAATTATCACCTCGTAATACGTGTAACCAGGCACTGAGATCCAGACCGTAGTACAAATTGTATAGATCTGGATAACTGTCCCCAAAACCGATACCGTTTGGGTCAGTTTTTACAAATAAACGTACCGTTTTATATCCGGAATGATCCAATGGGATACTAATTTACCGTAATTGTAAATAGCCTTTACCGTATTTTATTTCATATCAAAAATCATTTGCAGTCAGTAATTATATAAATTTGCAGACAAAATTCATATATTCAAAAACCTTTATGAGAATCAAACCAACAATCGGAGGTGTTACCGGAGTCCGTTTGAAAAGCTCGAGTACTCAATCCCAAGGTTTTGAGGTGTTCTATCAGATTCTGTGTTCCAAATCACTGCAAAAATCAAGGTTTATTTTCCGAAAAATTATTTATTTTCGAATTAATTTTATTAAAAATATGAATTTTTGTTCGGATGATTGTTTGTATGATTTGATGCTTGCATGTTGTAGAGCTTGTTTTCCTGATGATTTTCATATGTCATACGTCTCAAAAGTAGGTTTAATTCTCGAATTTTAAAATTAGGGTTTATAACCTGTATGAATGTTTTCAATTGAAATTTGGGGCTTTTTGATTTAGGGGTTATTAGCTGTTGATTTATAGTGGATTATGTTCCTTATGAAATTTGCAATCGATTGGTATATAGCTCGTTAACAGAGGATGTCTGAATCGAAGGGAGTTGTGTTTTGAAAATTTCCGAAGTTCGCCGGAAACCGGCGATGTTCTTGGCCAATTTCCGGCCATGAATGAATTGATTGCATGAATAAGTTCCTGGTTGTCTGAAGATGTGATCTGGAGCTTGTGGTGAGGTGAGGGTGCCGGAATCGTGTTCTCCGGCCACCCCTGTATTTTCCGGCGACGGCGGTTGTAAAATTGCAGTTTGGTACCTTATCATTTGGGGAAGAAACAGTTAGGTCCCTGAGGTTTCCAGAACTTGCAAATTTTGGATTCCTGTATTAAAAATATTCAAAAATCATATTTCCTATTTATTTTAATTATAAAAATTCAATTTTAATTTCTGAAAATTCCAAAAATTATTATTTTAATTCCGAAAATTATTTTTAATTCAAAAAATAAATCTGAATTAATTAGTTAATTAATTTCAGTTAATTTTTAATTGATTAATTGGTCAATTAATTCGAAAATTGATTGATTAATTGATTTAATTAATTATTAATTGATTTAATTAATTATTAATTGATTTTAATTAATTATTTAATTAGATTTAATTATTTAAAAATGATTTAAAAACTTCGAAAAATAGTTTCGAGCTTTAAAATATTAATTTAAATTGTTTTTAAGGCTCGATAATTATTATGAAATTGTTTTGAAGCCATAATTGGCCAACCGAACCCTATTTACCACTTCGAAATTGATTCAACGATCTGTTTTAATTCCGAAAAATGTTTTAAAAATCATTTTAAATATCCAAAAGCCTATTTATGACCCGAGACTTCTTTATAAATGATATATCATTGATTATGTGACGTGTTATGTGTTATATGTGACTTGTTGGTTAACTGTAGGTCTATATATTCGATGTTTACTTGTTTATTGCATAACTTTCAATCCGTTAATCGGATTTGGGTGAAACGAAGGGTAGATAGAAGTATGTGTCAAATTAGATTCGTAAGAGTTAAATACTGATAGATGCTTGTGATATATGAGCAGAAGAGGCAAGCCGTGGGAAAGGGAAACATATAGTTAAGGAGTAAGACAGTGGTGATTGAGAGCAAGTGCAGTGTAGTAAGCTAGTACCAGGCAAGTGTTCTGAACTTTCTCGAGATATTGTAGTGATTGATATTCCTGTTTTATATTGCAAGTGCTTTGAAGCACTGAACCCTAAACCTTGATTTCAGTTATTGATCTTGATCCGTAAACCTGATTCTTTCCAGACCATTGATTGTTGTGTACCCAAATACAAACATCAAATATACGATACTACTCCACAAATACATACAAACTAAAAATTAAACACTGAACCAGATTGCTTACACATTCAAACCATTGTATCTTATGCTTTGAAAGACCAAATCCTTGGAACCCTGAAATGTTGATTCCTTTGTTATCCAATTCTTTCATTACCTAACAGCCAAGCTTTGGAAATGCCATATTGATCTTTATACAGATTGAAAACATTTTCATTATTCAACGTCCAATGTTGTTAATGATCCTGTTTATTGTTTATTACTGCTTATTATAATAACCCCAATTTTTGGAAATTTTTGAAACCCTTATGAATAGTGATTTTGCAGATTATGCTGAATAAGAAAACTTTTCATGCCACACTATGTAGGGGTTCTGTTATTGATAATCTGAGATTTTATTAGTCTCTATATGGTATATAAGTGTATGTAAAGATCGTCAGAATCCAATTCCGAACACTTTGATTTTTCCCGAAAATCCACCAGATACCGAAAGAATTGAGTATAAGGTAACATGATTAAAAGGATTTAAATTCAAGGATTATGAGAGAGGATCATAAAAGGAATATAATGTATTGAGAAAGGTTAAGGGAACCCAAGTAATAAGATCCCGGGTATGATCCCTCAAACGATAAACGAAAACGAAAGTTAAGCGAACCGTATAACAGATCAGCGGTCATTAGCCAAATAATTAAAAGCTAATCAAAGAGATTAGTGGGGATGATGTCATCAAACCAATGAGAAGAGGACAAAGGAGGGAGGGTGACATCACATGGTGATATAAGCATGACCAAGCAAGTGTGTTGTTGGATGATTGTGAGCCACACAATATTTACCATGGTAACAACCTAATTAACAAGCAAAACAAACACAAAAATCAAAAGCAACCAAAACAAAAACATTTTCTTCTTCCCCCACTCTTTTCTCTCAGCTTTTCCATGAAAAGCAAAGGAGAAAATTTCAAAAATCAAGCTACACACCTTCATAATTCAAGAGGTTTGTTGCTTTAGCTTCCATAATTCATAACTAAGATGAGGCATAAGTTTAAGCTCAAGATTCCATGTTTAACATAGCTAATCAATTCATCAAAGTTCTTGGTGAATAGTGTTTTCAAAAAACTAACTTTGTATTTTCTTATGTTTTCTTCAAGATCCAAGCTTAGTAAAGATAGTTATTGGTTATTACAGGCTTCCTAAGTGATTTTCCACTCTCCAAGGAAGGTATAACCCCTCCAAACCCTAACTTTACTTTGAGTATTAGGTTTGGTTTTGTTTGTTATAGTTCATGAGAGCATGATTCTTGTATGTTTAGAGTTTGGATGGAATTATAATGATTTTGGGTTATAAATCTTGGTTGTTGGTTGATGAACCTTAAGTATAATTAGTAGTTGTTGGAAAAATCATGAGGTTATGGAATGAGTTAGTAAGGTTTGGATGAAGTTTGGTGGTATTTGTGGTTATGGGTTGATTTGTGGTTTATTGTGGTTGATTGGAGTAGTTTAAAATTTGGTAATCGCGTAAACATAGTCGTCCTAATGTCCGATTTACTTTAGACTATTTTTGATCTTAACATTAGGACCCGTGAACTCACTGCTAGGTTTTGACCATTGCCATGATTAGATAGTTCATGTTACGAGCTTCGTTTTGATATGTGGTTCGTTTGATTCCGATGTACGGTTTAGGAAAAACGACCGTTTTAAGTAACGGCGTTTCGTAAACGAACCATTACCCCTCGCCTTACTTTGAAAAATAGGTTAAAGACCTTAAATGACTAATTGGAGTATGAAACATTTATGTAAAGTGTATTAGGCAGTTGGTAAGGCACTCGCGAAAGAATCGCCTTAAAACCCTTAATGGTTAATTTATTAAAAATAGTGGAGCCGAGGGTACTCGAGCGACTTAAGTGAATCGTTAAGCGCAAAAGCGAACGTTAGGGTCTAATTGGTTAAAGTATAGATTCATAAGCGACTTTGGTTTAATTCCAACTTATATGTTGTTTATAGGTTACCAGACTCATCCCAAGCCATTTGTAACCCTCAGTCGCTCAAGCAAGTTTTCTACCTGTATAACTGTTGTTGTGATGTATATGTGTATATGCATGATCTTGTGATAAATGCATATTTGTTATTAGCAAATTCTTGCGATATATTGGAGCATGTGATATGGTATATATGCATGCCTGTTTCGTATTCTTGATTTATATATATGTTGGTTCAAATGCTTATTAGTTGCATAATACCTATGCTAGAGATAAGCAGTAGTTGCTTATACCCTGAGTATAGGGGACCCAAAGGTGAACCATTTTCTAAAATCGGGAGTAGATGTTCCCGAGTATATGATATATATATATATATTGATATGTTTTTTTTTAAAATTTATTAATCGAATAAGGTTTATTCGATAACTTTATATTATTTAATGAATATTACTTGAATATTCATTCGAGGACTTATGACTCACTTTATATTATTTAATGAATATTACTTTGAATATTAATTCGAGGACTTATGACTCTGTTTATTCTATTTAACGAATATTATTTTGAATATTCATTCGAAGGCTTATGACTCCGTTTATTTTATTAATGAATATTATTCTGAATATTCATTCGAGGACTTATGACTCCGATTATTTACTAATTAATATTCTTTATTTTATTAAAGAATAATGTGTCGATAATCAAACTCACTTTTGATTACTCAAATAAAGATATTACTTTCGTATAAGTATATCTTTGGTTATTTAATATTCATTTCAAGTATAAGTTTTACAACTTCTACTTCAATTATTTTTATAAAGATTATTCTTTATGGGAATATTATTTAAATAATAATATTCAGATATTTTCTAATATATCAGGACTGATTTATTTCATTAAATCAGCATTACTCCAAACATTCTTAAAAATGTTTTCGAGTCTTCAAAATGATTTTAAAAGTTAGAGCGGATCCCAAACCTCATTTGTATAGTTAAGATCTTCCTTTCGAAGGGGATTTAAATACTCGCTCAAAACTTGAGGGATCCGGCTCGGTGGTGTATTTTACATTCACAACGAGGTTGCTGTTTTGATAAATGAATTGATTACTTACCCAACGTTCGGGAAGTAAGTCCATCTATTGAGTCGGCATAAGCAACATGGGCTCAGTGGGCGTCCATGAAAGTGTAAGTGGCTCAGTGGGAGTCCATCAAATGCGTAAGTGGCTGAGTGGTAGTCCAGCAGAAGGTCTCATTGCGGCCAGGGTGATGACCAGGGGGGAATTCGTCCATCTACTAGTAGAAAAGGTTACTTATTGGTATCTTTGCCTGATCAGCAAGATATCAGGTTTATGCCAAGGTTTTCTCCTTTCCAAATTCATTGGATATTGCAACTCTATTTATTATTTTTATAACAGAGGTTTTAAAGGAGTGTATGAATGTATATATATAGGTGTATATATATATATCGGGACTTAATAAAGTATCTCGTAACTTCATTATTTATAATGATATTTCAAGGATTGAATCTATTCAAGTCTTATCTTGTAGTCTCATCTATGTGATGAACTTTTGAAACTGATTATACCTTGAACAATGGTAGTTCAAGTAGTATTCGGATATAAGTATATTGGAGTATCTTGTAACTTCATCTTTTAAACTTATATCTAGTAAATGATTATCTTGTGCATGTCAAAGATTTTCGGAGAAATGTTGAGACAAGGTTAGATATATGAGATCACCTTGCAACGATATTTTATACAGTTATAAACGGGAACTCTGTGTATATTATACATGTCAGAGGATTTCAAAGATTGTGAAAAGTATATATGTATATATACTGAATATTTTGCGACTTGGTCGCGTTAAGATATCAACTTGGTTCATTTCTTCTTGACCAAGACTTTCATGTGTACTATGAGAAAGCTCATATATTGTTAGTTATTATACATATTATTTTGGTGGGCTTGTTGCTCACCCTTGCTTTCTTCTTTCATCACACAACATTAGATAGACAAGATGAACAGGACCAAGCTCCCAATTCGCGAGCGGATAGGAAACGTTCTGCAGTTTCTTATAGGCGTTGATGTCGCTGTAGCTGAGGTAGGAACTACCAATAGGCTAGGCTTTCAACTTTTGATGTACCAGACTTATGTATCTTTATCAATTGTAATAATGGCAAGGAATATGTAAATTTATTCAGAAACCCTTTTGAGGTGTAATGACTTATAATTGTGGAATAAAATGACTTGTGTTATTTTTGGTATTCATCTCTGAGACTATAACTTGTGGTGTGTGTGTGTATATTGTCGGGTCACAATACGCAGTAGTTGGTTGACTGTTAAGATTAAGTATTGATAAGGGAAATGGAACTCGTGACAACCCGAATCCCCGATGCCGGATTTGGGGGTGTTACAGAAATGGTATCAGAGCTAAGCGTTATAAACCTCAGAGATGAAGTGACGTTAAAATAATAAGTTCACTAAGATAAATAAGAACTCTTGCCAAGTTCATAGTCGGACTACCTAATGTAGTACTGACAGTTAAAACCCTTAGGGGAACCCTTATAAATATCATGATAGAGGCGTAGTTCGTTATCATATATGGTAGCGGGACTCCGAACCCTGAGGTTGAGGAGCAGCAACACGATGATATTTTATTAGGTATTGGAGATCAGATTGTGGATCCGATAGAGCGTCCTAACACGGGACCGGATGATGTTCATATTGAGGATGTAGCAGTTGAGGATGTTGTCCTAGAAGGGATTATTGCTGAGAAGGATGTCGTGAAGGATCCTGACAAGAATGAATAAAGGACCGTTGAGGAATTGATGACCATGGTTAGGGCGACTACCAGGGGTAGGATTGGTCGGTCACTACCGGAGGTTCGTTTAAGTTTGTAAAGATAGTAGCCCCTTTAACGCGGCTTACTCGTAAGACTGAGAAGTTCGAATGGACAGAGAAATGTGAGAACAACTCTTAAGAACTGAAGCAAAGGTTGGTGACGGCCCCTATGTTGGCGTTGCCGGATGGAAAAGGAGATTTTTTTTATTTGTAGTGACGCTTCGCATAAGGAATTAGGGTGCTTCTTATACAGCATAATAAGGTAATCACTTACGCGTCAAGACAACTAAGGGAATATAAAATTTGATATCCCCACCCATGAGCTTGGGCTCGTGGCAATAGTTTTGCCCTAAAGGTTGGAGGCATTACTTGTATGGAGAAAATTACGAGATTTACATAAACCATAAGTTCTCTAGTACATTTTCACTCAGAAAGAGCTCAACATGCGCCAGAGGAGGTGGTTAGAGCTAATCAAGGATTTCGATTATGAGATTCTTTATCATCCAGGGAAAGCAAAAATAGTGGCTAATGCCCTTAGTATAAAAGAGAGACTCAAGATGAAAATGTCTTTGGGAGAGTTGACAAGAGATTTTGAGAAAATGGAAGTAGAAGTGAAGGTAACCGGAGCCGGTACCGAAAAGCTGTTTGAGATTGTAATACAGCCCGAATTATTGGAGAAGATCATATTATGCCAAGAAAAAAGTGATGAATAGAGGCAGAGAACCAATGACTAGAGAAAAGATTAATACCTAGAAAGATGATGAGGGAATAATGAGGTATCCCTACAGAATTTGAGTTCCAAATGTTCAAGAGCTTAAGGACTGGATCTTAGATGAAAGTCATAGTTCGAGGAATAAGATTTAGGGCAAACCCTGAATGTGATAGTCAGGGAGGACGCCATCAAGATAGAAGGAACCCATAACATAATGAAGTGGAAAATGAGGATTTAAAACATGTAGGATGACCCTGATTATGGGGAGGATGAGAAAACATTTCATACTAAGAAAACAGAAGTCGAGCAAGATAGGGAGAACCAGGACGGTACTCTTATACAGAAATTCATGGACCTGTTTAAACAGAACTTATACTCTTATTCCCAACCACCACCTTGAGGAAACAATGCGGTAGGAAATCTTTCAGGACCTTTAAGTCACTAAGCTCTTGGAGTTCCAAGGAACAAGCGAACCCAGTCGAGGCAAGAGCCTGGCTAAAGGAAATATAGGAATTATTTGAGATTCTAAATGATTAACGAATCACAAAAGACTATTTTGTCACTTACCCTCCTAAGAGAGAGGCCACCCGCTGGTGAAAGACCAAGAAAGGCACGGAGCCAGAGGTTAGAATAAACTGATTAACGTTCAGTCAATTGTTTTCGGGAAAGTAACTCCCGAGGTTATGAAGGTAGTATAAAAAAACTTTAGAGCCAGAACAAAAGCGGACAAGTATGATGAATTATGAATTTAAGTTGTAAAAGTTGTCAAGATTCGTTCTGAGGACACGAATCTAGAATGACGGGATGTTTGAAATCAATGCTTATGTTGTGTTGGTTCATGTAATGGTTGTAATGGAAATGAAAATAAAAGACTGAAAAGGGTAGAAATATAAAGGGATATAAAGGAAATAGAGTTGAGAAGTGATAAGGGAGTTAGGTATGGGAAGCCCTAAGAAACCCTTGCAATAAATATAGAGAAGTGTGTCATCATCAGCATGATGGTGACTGATCATGAGATAAATTCAAGGTTTGAAGGCATAAGCGATACGTGTAGTTAATTCCCTTGAATTTGACAGTATTCGATGAAACTTTGAGATAGATCGATTGATTAATAAGGAAACGCGGATGGACTAAGGAGTCAAGAAAGTAAGAAATTAGGAAAATTGGATGAAGGAAGTGACCTTCAAGAATATGAAGTGTAAGACCGGTGGCTTGATACCCAAAAAGGGAGATGCCAGGTATGAAAGATATCCCAACATTGAGATGACTGTTGAGATAAACAACAAAAGTAAATAAGGGATTATTAAGAAGAAGTTCACGTTGAACACGACCAATATCTTCCAGAACATCCTTGTTATCGTTACCCAATTTAGGCAATAAAAGCGGATAACCGTTGTTATCTTTTGGAGGCCATATTGATTGACCTCATTTTGAATACAGATGTTATTGTGAAATTCAGCATATACTATCGAGGTGGGAATGATTGAATAAGACACCCTTATCAGGGATATATGACTTGATTATCCATGGAATGATGCATGTACCTTTTTAAAGGTGGAATTAAGGATAGAACATCGGTAACTTAAAATGAATCCTAGGGGAATGCATAAAGGTTGGCATTTCACCCTTAATAGGGATAGTATGAGTTTTGACAGTATGAATTGGAAAGGATTAAGGTAATAACAACCTTTAAGAATCAGTGGAGAAATTTTTCAGAAGTATATAGACAATGATTCTAGTATTAATAAATGGTATCTTGATATGCCCTTTATCTAGGGAATACATGAGGAACGATTCAAGGATAACCTTAGAGGTTTTACAAGGAGAAAGGTAATATTCAAAATTCTCAAGAATAGAAATGTTGATAAAGGAAATATGACGTAATTATAATGATGCCAAGTGGGGCACGTGTTAAACCACGAGAAAGTATGGATCGAACCAGTAATGGTCAAAATTGTTCAGGGCAATTAGGACTTAAGATAAAAGATGTTCTAAGTACGATCGAGAGTCAGTCGCGACAGTGATTAACCTCTAAAGACTGAGGCAATAACTTATGGAAAAATGGTGATATTTTTTTTTACTCATCAGATTTTAAGGAAAACATCTTCACATAAGCTGTGATTGAAATGAGGTAGAAAATTTATTTGGAGGTGGTTAAAATGACATTGACTGTAAGGAAATTTTACTATCAGGAAAGGCCAAAGAGGTGGCCGACACTTTAAAGGTAAGAGGATAATTATCGGCGCTCGTGCCAGAAGAATACAATGATAATGGTTAAAGCCATGAAGATTGTATTATGATTTGAAAGGTTTAATTCGTATAATCGCCATGAGCGGGCTATCTATCTCAGAAGATACTATCTTGAGATAAGCCAGGACCATGTTTCAAAAAGGACTAGACGAACCCTTGAGTTAAGTCTTCTATTTAAGGCATACGATTAAGAATGGTATTAACCTGCTATCATTGCTTTTACTGAAACTCTTCTGCAATTTTATCCACTTCATGTCATGAAAGTACGTCAGAGTTTGGAGTGTTCTTCATGAATTATGATTGGTGATTATGTTAACTCCTTAGAAGTATTCTATACAACATGTATGGACTCCGTATGGTTAGATATTAAGATTTCATGGAAAGTGAATGACGACAGTAGGTCAGTGGTGGACCATAGTAATGCAGCAATGATTCTGCGAGTAATGAGCTGATTATAACCATGAGAGTTGTATTGGAATGGATGTTGAGATTGAGTACCACTAATCGGGTCGTGGTAGTGTATAAGTTATCATTAATAGACTAATTAAATCGATTATTTACCTATTGAATACTTATTCTTTCTTATCAATATAGAGTCGTATTACTATACGAGGAAGGTTGCGGTGCAAGCATATAATTCTACTAACGATGATGTCTAGAATGAGATCCCAGATTCGATTTTCGATGTCGAGGGAGTTTCAAAGGTGATTGTGTATAAGCTCGAGGAAGAGCATGGGTCCATAGAATGATGGACGGAATAGCAACAATATTTAGGCATGTGAAATACGATGCTATAATACTTGATGTTGATATAAATACATATATGTTTTGTTCTCCTATGATAAACCTCTATAGTTCAGAGGTAGATTCCAAGCCAGATATTTTATGGTAATACATTTTTTTTTACGAATATACAATTCTCTTCAGTTCGTTCTTTTCTCTTCTTTTCATTTCATGTAAGCTGAGAAGAACAACCCTTCCAGAAGGGGAGGTATTGCCGAATGACTATCTATCTGTGTGATAGAAGCCTAGTAGGATACCATCTATTGTTTAATTGCTTGTCAAGTACTAAAGGCTGGCCACCTTCTGTACTAACTATGCGATATAACAAGTGTTCATGATCATAGTGATCTCTCAACAAATTCCTTTACTTCTATATGATTGATCAAACTTTGGGAAATAGAAACAGCTGAAAAAGGAGTAGAAAAGTTGTGGTGGTATTCGGAATGGAAACACATTCATGATACTAAGGTTGACGTGGTTATTAAAAGGTTATAGAACGCTAATGAGCAAAAGTATAATTAGGAACGGAAGGTAGTAGCGATTACGAACTGGAAAAGAATGGGTATTGAGAAGCAAAAGCTCTAATGCTAAAAGCTATAATGAGAGTCTGTGCAATAGACTTGAAAGAAATTGGAATGATCACTTAACACGGATTGAGTTTTCTTACGATAATAGATCATATGTCATTATCGAGATGTCGCCTTATGAGATCCTTGAGGGAAGACAATGTCGATCTCCCTTATGTTAGGATGAAGTTGTAGAGCGCAAGATGCTCGGACTCGCAGTAGTCCAAAGGACCAAGGATATAATAGATCTAATCAGAGGACGACTGGGAGTAGCTCAAGATGGACAAAAGAAGTATGCTGATTTGACAAATGAAAGGACAAAGAGTATGAAGGAGGGAACCTTGTATTGTAAAAAGTATTCCCTTAAAAAGGAATTGATGAGGGTTGGAAAGAAAGGAAAGTTTAAGTCCACGAATTGTTGGACCCTTGGATATATTAAGATGTATTGGGAAGATAGCATATGAGCTAGCCCTACCCCCGAACATGTAGCAAGTCATAACGTGTTTCACGTATCAATATTAAGGAAGTGTAATTTGAATGCCAGATAAATAGGGGCATATGAGCGCCTAGACATGCAACCAGACGTAACCTATATGGAGCAACCAGGAAGGGTTATAGAGTGAAAAGGTACAAGTGCTTAGGAGAAGGGTTATCAAACTAGGCAGAGTTTAGTGGTAGGACCACAATGTGGGAAAATTTGCTCGAGAGTTAGAAAGTGCAATGCTAAGAGATTATCCCTATTCATTTTTCTATCTGATTCCGGGACGGAATCCTTTTAAGGAGGGGAGACTGTAATAACACCAATTTTTGGAAATTTTTGAAACCCTTATGAACAGTGATTTTGCAGATTATGCTGAATAAGAAAACTTTTCATGCCACACTATGTAGGGGTTCTGTTATTGATATTCTGAGATTTTATTAGTACTCTATATGGTATATAAGTGTATGTAAAGATCGTCAGAATCCAATTCCGAACACTTTGATTTTTCTCGAAAATCCACCAGATATCGAAAGAATTGAGTATAAGGTAACATGATTAAAAGGATTTAAATTCAAGGATTATGAGAGAGGATCATAAAAGGAATATAATGTATTGAGAAAGGTTAAGGGAACCCAAGTAATAAGATCCCGGGTATGATCCCTCAAACGATAAACGAAAACGAAAGTTAAGCGAACCGTATAACAGATCAGCGGTCATTAGCCAAATAATTAAAAGCTAATCAAAGAGATTAGTGGGGATGATGTCATCAAACCAATGAGAAGAGGACAAAGGAGGGAGGGTGAGATCACATGGTGACATAAGCATGACCAAGCAAGTGTGTTGTTGGATGATTGTGAGCCACATAATATTTGCCATGGTAACAACCTAATTAACAAGCAAAACAAACACAAAAATCAAAAGCAACCAAAACAAAAACATTTTTTTCTTCCCCCACTCTTTGCTCTCGGCTTTTCCATGAAAAGCAAAGGAGAAAATTTCAAAAATCAAGCTACACACCTTCATAATTCAAGAGGTTTGTTTCTTTAGCTTCCATAATTCATAACTAAGATGAACCATAAGTTTAAGCTCAAGATTCCATGTTTAACATAGCTAATCAATTCATCAAAGAACTTGGTGAATAGTGTTTTCAAGAAACTAACTTTGTGTTTTCTTATGTTTTCTTCAAGATCCAAGCTTAGTAAAGATAGTTAGTGGTTATTTAAGGCTTCCTAAGTGATTCTCCACTCTCCAAGGAAGGTAGAACCCCTCCAAACCCTAACTTTACTTTGAGTATTAGGTTTGGTTTTGTTTTTTATAGTTCATGAGAGCATGATTCTTGTATGTTTAGAGTTTGAATGGAATTATAATGATTTTGGGTTATAAATCTTGGTTGTTGGTTGATGAACCTTAAGTATAATTAGTAGCTCTTGTTTGAGATTGAATAAGTTAGAAAAATCATGAGGTTATGGACTGAGTTAGTAAGGTTTGGATGAAGTTCGGTGGTATTTGTGGTTATGGGTTGATTTGTGGTTTATTGTGGTTGATTGGAGTAGTTTAAAATTTGGTAATCGCGTAAACATAGCCGTCCTAATGTCCGATTTACTTTAAACTGTTTTTGCTCTTAACATTATGACCCTTGAACTCACTTCTAGGTTTTGACCATTGCCATGATTAGATAGTTCATGTTACAAGCTTCGTTTTGATATGTGGTTCGTTTGATTCCGATGTACGGTTTAGGAGAAACGACCGTTTTAAGTAACGGCGTTTCGCAAATGAACCATTACTCCTCGCCTTACTTTGAAAAATAGGTGAAAGACCTTAAAGGACTAATTGGAGTATGAAACATTTATGTAAAGTGTATTAGGCAGTTGGTAAGGCACTCGCGAAAGAATCGCCTTAAAACCCTTAATGGTTAATTTATTAAAAATGGTGGAGCCGAGGGTACTCGAGCGACTTAAGTGAATCGTTAAGCGCAAAAGCGAACGTTAGGGTCTAATTGGTTAAAGTATAGATTCATAAGCAACTTTGGTTTAATTCCAACTTATATGTTGTTTATAGGTTACCAGACTCATCCCAAGCCATTTGTAACCCCCAGTCGCTCAAGCAAGTTTTCTACCTGTATAACTGTTGTTGTGATGTATATGTGTATATGCATGATCTTGTGATAAATGCATATTTGTTATTAGCAAATTCTTGCGATATATTGGAGCATGTGATATGGTATATATGCATGCCTATTTCGTATTCTTGATTTATATATCTGTTGGTTCAAATGCTTATTAGTTGCATAATACCTATGCTAGAGATAAGCAGTAGTTGCGTATACCCTGAGTATAGGGGACCCAAAGGTGAACCCTTTTCTAAAACCGGGAGTAGATGTTCCCGAGTATATGATATATATATTTATATATGTGGCGCCCTCCAAACCCGGGTCAGAAGTTTGGGGTCCACACACACATCTTAATTATAACCTGCTTATAACAATAATAAAGATAATAATAATATATGCAGTGACCCTACTTACCAACCACCACGGACCGCAACAGGTTAAAGTATACACACAAGCCACACACACTAATATATTATAAACCATTCAAATCCCAACTATTTCAAACTCAAACTGAGTATTAAACATTATTACAAACTTTTACAAACTTAAATTATCCCAAAAGAAGCCTACTAGCTCAGCTTTCTCAACCTGAATCCCTAGCTCTCGCGCTGGACTGGGGATCCTCGCTACCAACCGGTTCCTTTTTAACTGGAAAGAATATAAACAACATCGCACAAATGAGCTAACTAGCTCAGCAAGTCACAATGACAAAACTGAGAATAATGATCATCAGGTGAATATGAATATGATATCAAGTGAACAATGGATTATGATTTAGAATTGGATATTATACTTTTAATTTAAAAACCAAGGTTAGGCTGTTGATCAGTCACGCACTAACCCCGAGCAAGGCACACAGCATTGCTCTAACTACTGGATCCAAGGCACACATTGGCCTAACTTGACCATTATATGGTCTGACCACGAATCTGGTCCACTATTTTATAAAAACAATCCAATTCAAACATAATAACAGAATATGCAATAATAAACAATAACCGAAATCATTAACAACAATAAATGTTTAACCATGAAAGGGTTTCAATCCTTGTAAGGATCAATAAGGTAATTTAAAAGCTTGGATGCTGGGTAATGAAAGAATTGGATAACAAAGGAATCAACATTTCAGGGTTTCAAAGATTTGGGCTTTCAATGCATAGAATACAATGATTGAATGTACAAGTAATTCAGTTCAGTGTTTGGGATTTTGTTTGCATGTATTTGTGGAGTAGTATCGTATACTTGAGGTTCGTGTTTGGGTATACTACAATCAATGGTCTAGAAAGAATAAGGTTCATGGCTCAAGAACAATAACTGGAATCAGGGTTTAGGTTTCAGTGCTTCAAAGCACTTGCAATATCAACAAGACTATCA